>NC_087249.1:10277142-10878928 GCF_037042905.1 Lytechinus pictus
CGGCACTGCGCATACACGTTGCTAAGATTAACACAATGCGCGTATGTACGTTGCTAAGCTAATCCTTCCCAGGTACACTAGCTGTACCTGGACGACGCACTTTGGAGTTTAGTGCAGTACAGTATACAAATATTCAATGTTGATGAGTGCGATCGTTCCGAATATTGCATGAGTGTGCAAGTTGAAACAGTCTATTCAACGACGCGAAGCGGAGTTGAATAGACTGTTTCAACTTGCAACGAATGTAATATTCGGAACGTCGCACGAATACAACATTGAATATTTGTTTTATACAACACCGATAGCTTACACTTTAGACTAGATAGGCTAGATTCATAGGTCTAGTCTATGACTAACGCGCGTTAGGTCTTTAATTTTGCTTACAATGTTGTTTTTTGGGAGTCAGTAGATTTAAACCAGTAATCACAGGAGAGTCAAGTACTTTCAACATAGATAGATCCATGAGGTCAAATTTGTGTACGAATTCCATAAAATCCAGAAGGAAATCCAGAAGGTACGCAGTCGTACCCTGGGAATAATTTGCTTAGCAACGTACGTACGCGCATTGTGTTCAGCTTAGCAACGTTTATGCGCAGTGCTACGTACATCGGTCAGAGATACGAAAACGTGATTACGCGCGTATACCGCTAATTCACTTAACGTGTACGGGGCATGTCCATGGGTTCAGTGTGCCCAGGGATCTTGCAGTGCTGGCTCATTTACTTCAGCGTGCTATAGTCGAAGTTTATCGTTGAAGTTGGACTTCGAAAGTTTTGTGTTATGAATTTGAAATGGATTTCCTTCTGGAATTTATATGGAATTAATTCACAAATTGGACATATATCTGGAACTAGACTTGACTCTGAATTATGGAGTAAATACTGACGCTCAACAGACAAGCAAAATAAGACCTAACGTTTTGTCATAGACTTAAGGCCTAGCTAGATCTAACGTTAGTCTTAAAGTCATATCTAGTACTTAGCTATATCCATAATTATAGTCTAGACTGTAAGCTATCGGTGTTGTATAAAACAAATATTCAATGTTGTATTCGTGCGACGTTCCGAATATTACATTCGGTTCAAGTTGAAACAGTCTATTCAACTCCGCTTCGCGTCGTTGAATAGACTGTTTCAACTTGCACACTCATGTAATATTCGGAACGATCGCACTCATCAACATTGAATATTTGTATACTATACTATACCATGGAGCTATTACAGAAGGAGGACTGACTCTCTCGAACGCTTTGCCCCATGCGCGGCACCGCTAATCCCCTCACAGCAGGGTGGTCCATCACGGCACTTTCACACTTACAGGCGCATGCCGCCCGTAAATCAGCCCTAAATCTGATTGGGAAAGTTGATCGAATGCAATTTAAAACGCCTTCATTCGGACCCAATGGGTAATATTAATATAAATAAAATTTACAGATCATAATCAACGAAATATAAAAGTTAGGTCTAGATCTATCTCTTCAAGTGCGTCAATCCTAGTATTTTTCCGAAACGGTCCGGAGCTGAGGCCTGTACTGTGTGAATGAGCTGAGCACGCGAGCTCGGAGCTCAAGCGTCACACCCACCTTCAACTTACACAAATAGGAGTACGTGGGGCACCGGAAGATACTTGACGATGCATCAATCAACGTAGAAATGCCCCGCAGATTCGTCGTTATATTTTCAAGGCCATTGTAATCACGCAAATGATCTTTGCATAAAAATTAAGCTCAAAGTATGCTTTTTCACGTTATTATAATTTCTAAAACATGTACGACCAGGGAAAGATTTAACTACGGAAGAAAGACAGACATACCTAAAATGACCAATCTCCAACTTTCTCCGTTTGTAATTTTGTTGAGTCGAATGAGATTGTAACGTATTTGGTATGTATGCAAAGGGGATCATCTCAGAAGTTCAACCATACATAAAAGACGTACATCAGGAATCCGTACGAAGAGATATGGATGTTGGAAGTACAGCAAGTCGTGTTTCGATTTTGAAAAAAAACTGAGCTCAAAGAGAAGTTATGTGGGAGAACGGCGGTGCCTCGCAGGGACCTTCAAAAAATCTCTGACCACAGATTTTACGAGCGGGCTTATCGCGTTATGTAAGCGGGCTCTAACTTTAGCCTGGCGGCTCGCCGATTGATGTTAAATATCTTTCCTTCGCCCGAAGGAAGCGATAACAAAGGATTTACAGAGGAATTGGAAGATGGTTCTCCTTCTGTAATAGCTCTATGACTATACTGTACATTGCTTTCCGGTAGGGGGTAAATGAAGATAAGGCTTTCTTCTACGCTTGTCCATGAAAAATGGCCATTCAGTTACCGGCTTATGATGCTCTGAGTTGGTTTAAAGCAATACAGATCAGCATTTTTGGTCAGTGAATAGTGATTATAATCTTCATAATTGATAATACTTTGGTCATATTGTGCTACCACGTTATATCATCATTCTCCTAAAGACCATTATTGAATATTGAATATTTTTTCAATTTTGTATAATTTTGATGATATTGAATATTACCCAGCACTATCCCTCTGAACGGTTAATGTCATCTGTATCTAGACAGAATGTGACACTTATTGTCTTCCATGAGAAAGAGTATACAGTATATAAAATATTTGTTAAAAAGAAATTTATCATATTGTTTACCTTTGTAAAGTGTTAGACTATACTTCATAGAAGTATAATATTTATTTTTTATCTTGTGGGCAGAGAATCTTTCCCAAATATTTGATAGGATTACATTTTCTTTAGCTCAGAATTATGCAAAAATTCATCCTGTTTCTGTTTCTGTTTATGGTAACTCCCATAGGAACTCCGCAGGACAGCATTTTTGCTGGTACACGCCAAGCTGGTATATAACCAATTACCTAGGAAACATTTTTTATGTCTAGGTTTCAGTCATAGTGGCTGACCTTATAGACGACAGATATTACTCTGGGGTCTTTTTATCAAAGTGGAGACAATGGCAGAGTGAGGATTCGAACTCACAACCTTGCGATTATGAGTCCAATGCTCTAACCACTGGACCACACGCCCCGGAAACTACATGTATATTTGTCACCAATTCCTCTGTACCTACTTTTGTCCAAGTTATGCCATTTATTTATTTATTGGGTATTTTTGACAATGGCTCTAAATTTTGGCATAAATAGACAGTTGGGTCAAATTTTGATGATTGTTGTTGATATTCCTGATTGTATCTTTTTATCTTTATATGATCAGATGCTCTTCTTCTTCTTGGTGGATCTTCAATGAATGGGTTTGGTAGCACAGGATGTGATGCTGATATGTGTCTTTACCTCAGTGATTCATTGGTAATGATATTTATTTTATTTATTTATTTCTATTAGTTGTCTTTTAAGGTTCAGGGGGATCTAGCTTTTTGGCAAGGAGGCGGTTTTACCGAGGAATTTCTACCGAATAAAGTTCATTTTGGAACTGAGAAATTTGACAAGCAAAAAAAGGAAAAAACTGGTCTCATTATAAAACGAAGGCATATTTTTTTTAATTGGCAGCCCAAGGGGGGAGGGGTTATTTAAGTAGAAAAATATGTACCTATAATTATTATAACAAATAATAGATGATAATGCAATGTCCTATCAAATGGTACTGCATCTTCTATGTAGAATGCCAAGGGGGAAAAAATATGGGATTACCAGAATAGAATTATTATAGTGGGTACAAGGGCATTCTTTGATGTTTTTGTTCTTATTTGTTCTTGTTTTGTTATTGTTAATTTCATTTTAGATTAGCCAAAAAGATGCAAGACAAATCCTACTCACTCTCAGGGGATACCTTCAACACAGATGCTGTAAGTCATTTACTTTACTTTGCTCCAACGGTTTTGTAGGACTAAGCCTGTCCATCGATCAAAGTAGAGATGTCATTTGCATTTGAAATCTACTGCATTCATATGTGCACACATCTAATTTACCAGCGCTACGATGGCTACTATTTATCACAAAGATGTATGTTGCATTAGCTTAGCTGATACTGAGCTCAATGCTAAGCTCAGCTCAGCTTAGCCTGATGTAATTCAATGTAATGGTTTGGTTTAGACTACCCAGCGTTCATTTTACATAAATGAATGCAATATTGAAGCCAAGCCTGCACTTGAGTTACATGTATAGGAACTTCATTGATCTGTATTTCTGTAGTTGGGTTTGAAAAATCTGTTCAGTTGGAACTCCATCCTTTCATGTATCAGTTTAGGCCATGTCCCTGTAACATATTTTCAAAATGATTTGATTTAAAGAGAGCAATTTTCGAAGTATTCCAGTGTTTAACTGTTCTTGTTATTGTATTTGTATATTTTTATTTCAGCATTCATCAAGAATATGAAGGTCATTTTTGCGAAGGTTCCTATACTCAAGTTTCAACACAAGTTATTCAGGTACATTTTTACAGGATTAAGAATATGATATTGCAGGATGGACTCTGATTATGTTTGGGGCTGGTTATATATGTTTTATTTTATATAAAAAGAGATGGAGGGGGGGGGGGGTCAAATTGCATGAGGAGGTCAAAGGTATATGGAAATCCTGCCTGAAATTTCAATTGATATTATTCAATTAAATTTGCATGTTTTAAATAAAACAACAGGATTAAGATAGTACTCCTACAAATATGAGCAGTTAACAAGACCTTACAAACCCTAGGCAGATGTAATGTAAAATGATAATTGTAGAAAATTAATATACAATATTGTTAAAGTTCTTCATAGTTACTTCACATATTTATTCAATGAATTATGATCATTTCCTATGAGGCTTTAAACACAAAAATATGTTAAATGTTGTCGCAAGTTTAATGTAAAATGGAAATCCGTCATCATGCGAGGAAGGTTACAAAATAATATATCGATGGGAATATTTGAATAAGATTAATAAGGAAATCATGAAAGGATACTAAATGTTTGGTATGAAATCAGTTAAATGGGATGGTCAGAAATGAATTCTTGCCCATAAATTAATATCTCCCAATCTATTGATTATGTTTTTAGGGATCTTGACTGTGACCTCAACATTAACCACCACACAGTGAGTATTCATATCTAATATTTATGTCAACCTCTTGATCTATCTATCTATCTATCATTATTTTCTTTAATTGATTGTTTTTTTTTTTTAGGGGGGGGGGTACTTTTCACAATGTACTCCCGAAATCTACATTGGATAAGCTTTAATACATGTAAATGGGAATTTTCCAGGGCACTTTGTATTATTTTCTAGGGCTCTTTTAATCATTTCAGAACCAAAATCGCTTGTATCTCCTGTGTATTTTTTTTTCTTGACTGTAATGCCCATCTACATGTAGCCTTTGTACAGGTACCACCTAGTCCAAGCTGGATGTGTTTATTTACTCACAACTTTCTGTATAATAATCAACTGAAAAAAATAAAAACAAAACAGTTATTATATTGTGATACATGTTATAAATATTTCACTAAAGAGATAATGAATATAAAATTGAAAAAAAAAATTCTATAGAAGGAAATTTTGAGTTATACACTCATCTGAGATATAAGATATATGCTCTTCAACACTCCAGGTAGTATCTTTCTTTGGAACACTGTTTATTAATACACAGGAGGGATTGTAGGTTATCATTTAATTAGCTTGGAATTGACTTTTTAAGATAATGCACGTAATCATGATTATATTTGTCGGAGTGTGTCTTTTTAATTTTTTTATAGGGTGTTCGCAATACAGCTCTACTCCAAACGTACTCAGAATGTAAGTTTCGCTTGACTCTCCATCATAGCATTTTTTCCTGTGTAATAGGCATATTTATATCTTGGCATATATAACTTGAGTGAAAATGAAACATTTAATCTGTTTCCCATTTTAAGGTTGATGAAGATCTCATTATTTGGAGATATTTCTACAAGAGTTTTGCAGCTAAAAGTAGAAGGACATAGGAGCCTGAAGCTGCAAGATGTCAATAAAATCAAAAGCAGAGTTTTTAAATGGACCTTATTACTAACAAATCAAGATTATCATATATTCATATTCATTTTATTACGCTCAGGGCCAACCATATGTGATGGTATTCTGTCTGATTGCAGTAGTTTAGTTAAACCTGGGTAAACGTAAACCACACTTTTATGGAGTGCCATTTGTCAACTAATTCACCAATTGAAAAGCATTCTTCTGCTGCAAAAAAGTTTTCAAAAATCATGAAATGGAAAGAATATGGAAATACAAAAAATATCGTGAATTGTATTGAATTAATTGGTACATTATAATTTCCTTGAATATGGAAGAAATATTATGAAGCCCATCAGCATTCCATAGAATTGTGGTTTGAAATTCTGGATTAGACTAGGGCAAAACCTAGATTTAATTACCAAAATACCACCAGTGGTGTTTGATCATGAATTTGAGTCATTGTAGCTTGTCCAGTACTGTGTGCGCCTCACCGGCGACTGACTGGAATACTCCCCATGGAGTGGAGGATGTGCACACATTGTGTGCGGGAATGACTGATTGAATCCGATGACCGGGGTAATAATATATATATACATGTATATCTGTAAAGCACTTAGACACGTCGTTCCAATGTATTAAGCGCTATATCAAAGCAGATTATTATTATATTGAGTCACACTTGACTCTTATTGAACGATCTTTCCACCAATTATCTCTAAGGATGAATTCAATACAAATATAATTTGTATTACTCGACATCACTAATCTACTATTATCATACAGTGGATTGGCGTGTGTCCCCGTTGGTGATGATTATAAAGCAGTGGGCCAAGAACCATGGTATCAACGATGCCAGCCAAGGTACGCTCTCATCCTACTCCTACGTCCTCATGATCATCAACTATCTTCAAGGTAAGTCATATCAATCAGACCCTCTTTCATTTTACATTCATTTCAATTCAATTCGATAGTATTTACTTCCAATGGCTAAGTGGTACCGTGACATTTGCTCTGGCGACAATTGCTCTGATGGAAAATCTGCAAGTTAGGCCAAATACCGTAAGTAACGGTGTATTAACCGCACCCGTGTATTAACCGCACCCCCCATTTTCGGATGGAAAAAAAAAAAAAAAAAAATCATAAAAAAAAAAAAAAATCATAAAAAAAATAATTTAATCAAACTTACTTTCTATCTCTAATATGCGTATTTAAGAAAGAGTCAAGAACCAAAAAATATCGAAGAATTACTGGTAAAAAATGATGGGAAATCAGCGCTTCGTCACTTATCTGCAAGTTGCCGATATTATTGGCCACTTCCACACTCCGAGTCACCTCACACACACACATATGGTACCGGTGTTCATTGCAAGTACCGATACCAGCATCAACATGGGGGCTCACCCATACGAGAAGATCGTTCATATCATATTTCCTGCATCACAGCCCCACTTTTGCTTTCAGAATTCTGTCTAGCATTCAATGTCTTGACATGAATTTTAGACAAGGGAATACGGGAAGGTTCAAGATACGAGAAATTTGCGATTTTGTTCAGGTGTTTTTCTTGTCTGCTTTGAACTACTACCGGTAGTTCTCAGTACGTGTGTGGCGGTATCTTACAGACAGCAAAATAGGAAAAAAAATGCTAGTACCGGTATACCGTATTTTCAATGGGAGCTCTGGGCGGGAATAAAGTGAATAATAATTAAAAATAAAAGTCGGAAGGAGTGAAGATGGGGATTGAAGATTGATTTTGAGATGATGGATGATAGAGAGAAATGAAGGAAAGGCAAATGAAAGAAATTAATTGTCAAATAATACCAATAATTTGTCAAACAAAATAACTTCCACGGAAAGGTAAAGCGCCAGCTTACGTTGACGTTGCGATAAACATTACACATGCATGTCTTATTCGGCTAGCTGCACCGCGCTGTGCGATCGATTGGCGTCTGAACTTTGCCGCGATGACTAAAAAATGACAACAAAGACAGAGTCACACCATTAAAAATAGTCAGTTTCATGAAGGTAGGTGCGTTTGTTACCGTGATATAACTTTGAGGGACATTTACGGCAGATACCGGTAGTCATAGTTGCTTCCCTTTTATACCCGCGGCTCATACCCCTCTAAACGGGATTGCCCCAAGCGGCTACGCTCGGCCACCCGACGCGAGTTGAAAACTGGTAGTGGTATCGGGCTGAGATTGGCTTGGCCGGCTCAGACCTGTCACCGTGTATAAACCGCACCCCCGACTTTTGATTCTGTCCCGCCGAGAAAAAGGTGCGGTTAATACACCGTTACTTACGGTATTAAATCTAACCTCCAAACCTAAATAAACCATAATCCTTACATTTGCATTTTTCTGAACATAAAATGCTATTACAGTCCTAACTCTAACCCCATGCCATCTGAGATATTAAGACAGAGAATTACGCCGTGGCTGGGATTCGAACCCACGACCCTCTGTTCTGTAGTCAGAAGACTAATCCACTGGGCCACAACACTCCACATCACTCTCCAGATGACTCTGGGGATCAGTAACACAATGGTTAATTAGCGATTGATCGTACGCTTGATTTTCATGATTACATTACGGTCTATGCAATCAGTCATACAGATATTCTTCTACGATGATTGCTAAGCTTTGTGTTATGGGCCCAAGATGACCCTCCTATTTCACCTACCTTTCAAATTCCACTCCCAGTCTTATCTCTTTTATTCTCATTTCTCGTCCACATCTCTTCACTCTACCGCCCACACACTCCTGGGGGGGCATTTCATAAAGCTGTTCAGAGCAACTTTACGAACGACTGGTGATCCTTTCTTGTGGTAAATATATTCACCAATAAATGTTTATTGGTGATTATTTAGCATCTAAGAAAGGTTCAGCAATCGTTCTTAAAGTCGCTCTTAACTTACGATCAGCTTCATGAAACACCCACCTGTTCTGGGCTCCATAACACAAAGCGTAACGATTGATTGTACGATTGATTGTACATTGTAGTCAATGCAAGCAATCGTGAAAATTTGTTCTACGATCATTGCTAAGTTTTGTGTTACGGGCTCCTGGACTTTATCTACAGCGTACATGGTGATCTGTAAGTCTCTTCTACATTCATTTTGGATTCGTCTGAGTTCTAACATCTTCATTTTTTCACCTCTTTCTTTGTCATCTCAGTTGGATGTAAGCCTCCTGTTGTGGAGTCAATTCAGAAACAAGAATGGGTAAGATAAAGTGATATTAAAAAAAAAAAATTGTTGTTGACCACTGAATTACAAGAACAGAAGTCTTGTAAATATTGCGAGCGTATGCATATGTTAGACAAAGTTGTACAACGCCTACTTAGCTTGTTGTACGCGAGCAAATGGGAGGCTGAATGTCAAACATTTGTACTTTTGCACATGACGTCTCATCCAAAATGTACCGTTGCACGGGTCAAGAAAAGGTGACGTCACAATAAAAAATAAAGATTCAACGCATTGCATGCGCTTAGTAATTGCAGATGCGCAGGGTTTACTGGCTAAATGCACATTGTCATTGCAGGTCAGATGCGTGTTTGAGGGACTTCACTTTCACTTTCAAAAATTTATCTTATTTTCATAGATTAACAGAGGAAAAACTCTATTATTGTTCGTATTTTTGCCTACTTACGAGGCGTTGTACAACACAAATAGCGTATATTCTTATTCGTGCGATGGTGCGACATTTCGCAGTTGGTGAAAGAAATAAACACTCTATAGAGCATATTTCTTTCACCTCACGGGAAATCTCGCACCATCGCACTCATGCCTATTTGCTAATTGTATATTTGTCATATTTGCCTACCAATAGTTACACTACTAAAATAAGTCTACATACATGTGCACACTAGGCCCCTCCCCCATCCACTCCCCTTGAGCAGATACCCTCAAATAGGGAAATGTTTACCATTTGTGTAGTTGATAACCTCCATTTTTTTCTCTTTTTTTTTTACCTGGGCTCCGTTGCATAACAGTTACAATTATGGTAACTTTGCTATCCAACGGTAACTACCCTGAAAATCTTGATTCTGATTGGCCGTTGATCGGTGTTACCGTGGTAGTAACTTTTATGGAACGGGGCCCAGGTCAAAGTATCAAATCTTCCAGTGTAACAAATTATTCAAGTTTAAAACAAGCGTAGGATATAGCTAGGGTTGTTAAGAAGCAAATTCTCAAAATTAGTGGCTTTCGTGACTCTATAATGGTTGAATAAGCACAACATAAAGAAGAAACAAGTTTTTTTCAAAAACTGCAAAATATGTGCTTTAATGACTTGTTTTGTGAAAATGACATAAATGCTTGCGTGTGTGTGTGTATTTGAGTTTTGTCAGACGTGTATCAATCAGATATGATTATTTACATTTGGGACCGACCTTTAACGTCACCATCCGAAAGACGTGATCAGGGTTCGAACCTTGAACCTCTGCATCAAATTGTAACTTCCCCACATAGCTTGGACTACAGGCGCACGCCACAACGCCCAGTTGCCTTAACAGAAGCACTAATTGAAGACACTTGAGAAGCACTATTTAACGACACTATTGGAAGGTTTGAAGGGGTTCTTTAGGGGGAAGTTACTTTTGATATTGTATTTATATGGTCAACCATTTTGCCAATGACAGTTAATTATTTTATAAATTGAAATAAATAAAAATGAATAAATTTCCCCCAAATGAGCATGAATATCATTAACTTTTTGTTTATATTTATGCTGTAATATTTGTTTATTCTGTTGACAGGGTCGGACTGTGTTTTCCGATAATCAGAGTGTCCTGTACTCCTGGAATAGACTGTTTGAGTATCCAGTAAAGTTCATCACTGATCCCCATAACCAATCCAAAAACTCTCAGGATCTCTACTCACTACTCAAGGTCAGTCTCCGCAACAAATCACTTCGGTTTTATTACTATCAGGCTTAAAAAAGTGCTACGATTGCTTTTAAACATAAATACCAGTTGTGGTAGCGATATAAAACGAGTTCAAACAGAATCAAAAGCCTCTAATAAAATGACCACCAAAGTGCTTAAATCGTCGGCGGTCATCGGAACCGTCGTATCACACATACGACGGTGCAAACCCATTTCAGAGAAAATCGACTTCAAAGTTAACCATAATTTTCACACCTAGTTCCCCAGCCTTACAACATATTTATTGCTAGACACATACATGGTTTGGAAAGACCAAGACAATCGCTTGACATTGGTATCCTTATTTGTACACAAAACTAAGGATTGGAGAAAATATCGCAAAAAAAGCTACATGTACATGCTTGTAATTTCGGTTTGAGCGTCTTAGATTTTCCCTGTACAAAAACGCCATAGGGAAAAAGCGATACTGACCGCGATTCCAATGCGCGCGATCAGTCAAAACGTATCGCTTTTCAGGTGTAAAGTCAATGCAGTGCCCAGTGCCAATACGACGGTTTGGCTGACCGCTCGCATTGAGATCGCATTGTCGTATCGCTCTGTAACAGTATACGCTTCCAATGGGATTTGCGCATTTTATGAAAATTTTTGGATAGAATAGGACTTGTACTTCATTTTCTATGCAAATCTCAATTTTTTTTTTTTTTTAAACTAAAATTGACTGATACGACGGTTCGGATGAATGCCGACAAAATGTATATGGATAAACAATACGTGCCAAATCATTCTGCTAGAAAATGTGCCATTACTGAGAAATTGACAAAATCAAGTATGGCATTCTAGCCAAATTTCTGTTTTTTTTTTCACTAAATCAATTACTGTACACACTATCTAGGAATAGTAACTAAAATAGCTTTCTTCAGCATTAAAACATGTGGAAAGAGCACAGTAAAGATGCGACCCATTCAGTGAAAACAAGATTTTGAGATTTTCAGCTTCAAATAAATTTAGCACAAAGTTTTAGACCATGTTTAAAGTTAAACTGGACTTCGGATTATGGTCCTCTATGTTTTTTACTTTACAGTATGCCATAGTAACATGTGCCCTCTGAGTAATATCCATTGCATTGGTTGATTTGCAGGGTTTCTTTGAATACTACGCTAACTTTGACTTTGAGAATACAGTGATCAGCATACGATTAGGCAGCTGCTTCCCTTGCAATCTCCTACCTCCGAATCATCAGGGATGGAGACAGAAGTACATCTTTATCGAAGGTACATGTAAGAAGGAAATATCCTTCCTTGCTTTCTTTCATTCTTGCATTCTGTCATGCCTTCTCATCTTTCTCTGTATTTCTGTACAGTCGTTTGACAATTTTGACCTACCTCCAAATTTGAGCTGGGTCTTTCTAACTTAAAAGTTAGAGTAGGATATCTTCGAAATACCTCTCCAACATCTTGCATGTCACCTCTTCTTCCTTCTTCTCCTTTTCCACGTCCTCTTCTTTCGTCTGCTCTTTTATTCTCCTCTTCCTCCTCTTGTTCATCTTCCCTCTTCTACCTTTTATTTATCCTTCTGCCACTTCCTTCTCGCCTCTTCCACCGCTTCCTCTTCTTCCTTTTCCCATTCTCTTTCTCATCTTTCCTGTATTTGTTTTTGATGCCACCTTGGCAATCAAGGGATTCCAAAGAGGATAATGCTTTCGCTTTGTTGATAAACTCCACATAATTTATGTCTATGCTGCAACTGATTAATGATTGTGAAGTCATCAGCGACTAAAACCCACTATCTTTCATTATAATAAGGCTGATATTGAGGGGAAAGTACAATGCCATCATGTGAGAAGATTGTAAGCCGACATGTTTTAACACTTCTAGTCTTATTCTTACCATTGATGCTGCAGAGCCTTTTGACCGAATCAACACGGCGCGATCTGTCTTTGACTGGAGCAGATACAGGCAGATCCTGGAGGCTTTCGAGGAAACCCGCGAATCACTATGCAAGACCAACGACCTTGATCTCCAGAGCTTCCTCAACCTCAGATGATGATGGTTCGACGTCCCGTCTCCCTGTCCCGCTCTCTAGGAACGGTATGAATCATGGATTTTCTATAAGTGATACCCGATGAAGCCAAGCATTAGATGCTGGCTCCATGGCTCAAGTGAAGCAAGCATTAGTGGAGCATTTCACGAAACAGTTTGTGATTTTCACTGACAATTGATGTTAAACTCCTGAAATCCTTGCGTCTGATTGGCTCAGAACAGAATAGTCAGCGAAAATCACTGATAAGATGTTTCATGACAAACTCCCGGGTTTTCTTCAATCATTGTAATGATAACCTGAGGGAGTTTCTTAGTTTGACATTCCAGATTGTTGTGGCATGATCTTGAAGGCAATGCGCTTCTTGAGAATGATTGGAGAGTGTTAAGACTCATGATTTCTCTGATGTTCGAGCTAAACATAGAATTAACTTTGATTCCAAAGGAATTTTCCAACTCCTGATCTTGTGCAAATCTACGCTGCCAAAACCAACGTTAATTCATTGTGAACAGCTTGTACCCATATGACAGTTCACCAATACATCAATGTATGCTTTGAAATCTATGTTCTATGTGAACTAGCTATTTTGTCTTTCATTTTTGTCCAGGGACCCGTTTCATAAACCTTGCTTTCAATAACAATGCTATTTTGCTCTCAACCAATCAAAGTGTACAATTTCAGTAGCTTTCAATGGGTGTTTGTGCTTTGTCGTTGATATTACCAATTTATGAAGCAGGACCCAGAGCAGAGTACAAGATTCATGACATATCCTGTCTATCACACTTATACTTCACCACATTGGACCCTGTTTCACATAACTTGTTTAACATTAATTTGCTATATATGGTCATTATCCTATGGCAATTCAGTGTTAGTCACTCAAATGTGTTGATATCAGGAACTTTAAATTTGTGAAACAGGAGTTGGAATTGTATATCTCACATAATACTTAACCACATTGGACCCTGTTTCACATAACTTGCCAAACATCAGTATTCTATATCATTTTCCAGTGACAATTCAGTATCAGTCAGTCAAATGTGTTGATATCAGGATTGGTCCGTAATTGAACTTTAATTTTGTGAAACAGGGGTTGGAATTGTATATCTCACATATACTTAACCCCTCTGGACCCGGTTTTACATAACTTGCCAAACATCAATATCCAATATTCTTATTGAGTAACAATTCAGTATGAGTCAATCAAATGTGTTGATAAGGATTGGTCAGTAATTGAAATTTTATCTTGTGAAACAGGAACGCGATATCGTATTTTACCAAAGAATCCAATCATCAGGTTCAATCTATAGAACTTCATACCTCGTACTTGGTGTGTTGATGTGAGAATGATTTATGCAAACCAACTTGAGATGGGTTGATCCCTTTCTATGTTGTCATCCACCCGAAAGTACATGGTAATGTATACATTGTCTGCTTCTCCATAGAGGATTAGTTTTCCTTCCAATGTAATGTAAGCTACTATTGTGTTTAATAGTGTAGTGTTTTGTGGTATTTCTCATGGAATTTCTAAATGGGCTGTGTTTAAGATACAGGAATTTGGGAGTAAATCGCTGATCGCCATTCCCTCTTGTAATCTTTTTTAATTTAATGATATTCTACTAGATACTGAATTGGATCTTGTATGTGAACATTTCCACTGCTTAAGGAGAGATCTGTGCAACTATTAAGCCAAAGTAAAGAATAAGAAAAACAACGAGAGAAAGAAATTGAAAAACAAACACACCTGATATTGTATAAAGTTATGATATTGTGTACAAACAAGAGTTGTCTCTAAGTCTCTAATAAAGTCATAATCCTTAATAAATTGACGATTTTATATTGTATACATATAGCTACGTAAGTTACATTCCAAACATTTGTAAAATTCTATCCAATCATATTTGGCCAGATTGATTCTAGAATTTCCTCTTCCCGTTTTTGCGAGTTTCCTCCCTCTATGATAGTCAAGCGACTGTATGCAATGAATATTTTGTATACACTGAAGTTACTGAACATTTTTAGATGATATTATTTCCATGAAAATTTTGGTGACTGGATATTGCGTTGATATACCCTTTTAATGACCTGAGCAGTGATGATAATCTGTCAGAAACTTTTATTAAGTTCAGTAATGTACTATCCATTAAGTTTGGTTATCAGTGCTTTACATTATACCATATATTATTTATGCACAAATACAAACCAGATTCTAGAAGGAAGTGTGATGTTTCATGTACATGTCTTGGAAATTTACGTTGTACTGCATCTCGTTAACACCGTACATGATCATTGTTAGTGTGTCATTTGAATTCATGGTTGCATGTAACATTAACCCAACTATGGTGTATAATGTAATGATATGATCCAATGTTGATAGCCAGATGTTGCTTTAATTTCATCAACAAATAGCTGGAACACGAAATCTTCCTATATTAATTTTTTTGTGGGGGGGGGGTGTGTTTGAATTTCTTTTGGGGGAGGAGGGGGGGGGGGTGGGTCGTCAGAGGAGTGGTCTTTCACTTAGTTCTATCCATAGGGTCTTCATGAATAGTTTGACTTATACATGTATGTAAAATTTGACTTATATGAGACTCCAGGGTGTATTAAAAACAATAGGATATGATAACCATTTGATGGAATTCATATACATGTAGATCTGAATCGACCTAGGAGATTGTTAACTTTGTGTAAATTTTACTGTGGGAGCAGTGGATGTACAAGTACTGTTAATTGAAATAGCAAGATCAAAGAATTCTTACTGATGAAGAAAAAAAAAAGATTTAGAACCCTCAAATTAGGGGCCTGTTTCATAAACCTTGTTATAATGATAACAAATTATTATTAACAATTTAAAGCTACTCACTGGAATCGTTCAATATGATTGGCCGATGGTAAATTTATTATAGAAATGGCTTTTTTTTATAATAAGTCTTTATGAAAGAAGACCCAGATTTAGCAATTCTCTTTCATTTTATATGGTGTTGTAACCCATCAAGCCCCATTGGAAAATGTGTATTTATACTGAAATCAATTTTTTCTTCCAGGGATAAATAATACATGTATATGGGGCCTCAGGACGTTTTCGTCTCCAAAGTGCTCAAAAGAGCCCTGGAATCTCTAAAAGGAACCTTGGAAAATTGCCAATCATTGCAATGTTATGACTTATCCAATTTACAGATTTAGGCAGTAAGTTGTGATAAAAAGCCCCTGAAAAAAAAAATGATTTTTTGCCTGTTATGCTCTCACGTTCTGATTTTCACCCGTAGAGGGGCAGTGTCTCCTTAAGGAGACCCGTTTGCACTTTCTCTTATCCTGAATGTAACCAATCACACAATTAGATATGATTTAAAAATGAAAAAAAAAACCCAGGTACTACTGAAAACCTAATACATCTCCAGTGCCTTAATCAAAGCAGTTTGACTTGATTATTGTGTTATCTTTAAAATTAGCATTAGGTTAACCCTGATACCGGAATCTCCAGCCAGGCCATAACGATCATGCACAGCTTCATAAAAAATAATGAGTTTGCTATTTAGAATGCCAATTAGCATCTATCTAACTGTTCATTTGGATTCTTGCGATATTCATTAATTTATTATAAAAACTAATAATTTTGATTCCCAATTAGAGGAGTGAAAGGTAATGTCTAGGCATGTTACATACTGTATATGGGAAGAATGTCAGAATTTACTTCATTTTTTGAAAATTATGGTTACTTGTTAGTTGTTAGTACAATATATCAACTTTTTTTTATTTATAATGATAATAATAATAATGGTAAGTTTTTGTATAGGATAGCGCATAATGCAACAAATAAGTCTCTATGCGCTTTTCCTGTGTGATTATGTCACAATTCTTCCAAAATTAAATGCTATCTTGATCTGTAGTGTGTTTGAATGTATGAGACATTATTGTTTTTGTTGTTTTTGTCTCTCTCTACTCTTTAGTTCTTATGACACTTGTGTTCTGAAATATTACAAAAAGATGCAAAGCATGTGAATAGGTAATATATAGTTTTATTTGGTTTCAAAGCTATAAAAATCAAGTAGTTGTCATAAGCATTAATTTGCAGAGAAAGTCTTTAAAGTCAAGGTTATCAATCATTGTTGATGTAAATCTGGTAGTTCTGGCTTTAACAAAGCAAATGTGAATTAACGTAATGAAATGTTGCTCTGAAACCAAGATAGTCCCCAACATAAATAAACATTCCTGGGCCCATGTATTGGTATTGCTTGGAAGAAGACACGTCTCCAACTGAATGCCATGCTTATTGTGCTTACTTGCACAATTACAAATTTTTACTAGAATCATTTGGCATAATACACTTTTTTTAATTGACACACACTTTGGTGATCATTTTGTTGAATTTGTTGAATTTTGTTGAATTCTGTATGAATTAATGTTATGATTGTTGCCAGAAGTGGGATATAAGTTTTAAGCAGAAGTCCATCCTGATGTCAGATTGTTTTTTTGTTTTTTTTAATAAAAAATCAGTAAATCATTCATAAGGAGAGAAGCATATCAATGACGGTTTGGCAAAAATCCATCAAATAAAAAACAGCCAGAAATTGTCAAAGGTTTTTATTTTATGACTTATAGCAGCTCCTGGATGTCATGTAAAATGTTTGATTTTATGAATTTCATAAATTGCCATTTTTCAGTGGTTCATGATGATTTATATTTTTTCATGGAAGTGTGAATGGGGGTGCGTCGTGGTCTAGGGGTTCTGACTCTCGCCTTTGAAACAGAAGGTTGTGGGTTCGAATAGTAGCCATGGCACGTTTTCCTTCAGCAAGAAATTTATCCCCACTGTGCTGCACTCGACCCAGGTGAGGTGAATGGGTACCCGGCAGGTGTAATTCCTTGCATGCACTGAGCGCCGGTGACTAGCTCGAGCTACAACTGGGGTAATAACAGCAGCACTTTGTATCCTCTGGCAAAAAGCGCTGTATAAATCCAGCTCTTATTATTATGGAAAAAGTGTCATTGAATACATGGGTAAAAACCTTTTTTTCAATATCCTGAAATAATTGGCACTCTGTGGAATTCAAGTGCATGACATGTGGGAGAGCTACTTGTATGTGAAGTCACAACATATTATAATTTGAAAAAAAATTTAAACAAAACTTGGATATTCTTGCATTAATTTTGCGAAGCATGTGTTGATATCTATTTTTGTTTTGTTATGACCATTTTGACATCAGGGTGAACTTCGTTAAGTTTGCAAAATGAGGAGTATATATTCTAAAGGCCATTGTGCAATTTATTGGTTTCTGCTTTATATGTACCGAGATATTCTAATATGTCTCAGGAGGAAATTGGCTTGAACAAAATATAGCCAATCAAAGAGTTTTGACAATATCGTGTATTTTAATTTGATGGACCAATGACAAAGTCAACGGTAAAGAAATAGTGGTAGCAGTGATTTTATCAAATATTTAAAGAATGAATATGAATATTGAGGTGACAAGTTTAATATTCTTTTGTTTTAGATGATACAAGAAACAAAGTACTGTCAAGTGTCAGTTTTGTATTTTACTACATTTGTGTACAATGTCTATGTATTGATGCAGCCCAGTATAATGTTCATATGCTGTCTAGCAAATATAGAGTGGAATTACATGTATTTGCCGCTCTATGTTGTGTTTTTTATGTTCCAAGATATTATCAGGAATTCTGCATCTCTTGCTTTTTATTTCATTTTTTGTGTATGAGATATCGCCACGTGAGTGTCGAGGAGAAATGTGCTGATTCGTGGTGATTTTGATTTTTTTGTTAATAAAATTATATATTTACAGTTATGAGAATGAAGAAAGTGTTTGTTTTCATAAGAATTGGTTTGTTTCATATTTTTCTTGTCTGTACAAAAGTATTGTTCAATTTTACCGAGTGGAATTTGTGCAGTGCCCTTGTAAATTTTGATCAATTTCTTTTGGAACCCAGTTTATTTGAAAGGGCAAAAACAAGATAAACAAAATTTGCCACCTTGAATACCAAGTATTTTTGCAAAAGGGGAAATTACATTTGGATGTTGTTTTTGGTTTATGAGCACTCTTTTATTTAAACAATGGCTCAAAAGTAATATAGAACAGGTTAATTTGAACAAGCTGTAGTTTTATCTACAGTATAGCAACTATGAATTCAGCTCTCTCCACTGTAAGTATGCATTAACTTTTATCAAGAATATTCTTTTTATTAAGGACAAGTCCACCCCAACAAAAAGTTGATTTGAATAAAAAGAGAAAAACCAATCCAGCACAACACTGAAAATTTCATCAAATCGGATGTAAAATAAGAAAGTTATGACATTTTAAAGATTTGCTTATTTTTCACATAGTTATATGTACAATTTAGTCACATGCAAATGAGAGTCGATAATGTCCCTCACTATTTCTTTTGTTTTTTATTTGAATTATACAATATTTCAATTTTTACAGATTTGACAATAAGGACAAACTTGACTGAACCATAAAATGTTAAACAATGGTAATTCCACATGTTCAGGGAGAAATAAAACTTTGTTTCACAGGACAAAGGGGGGGGGGGATAAAATATATCATATGATAAAATACAAAAGAAATAGTGATTGATGTCATCAGTTCCCTCATTTGCATAACGACCGAAATATGCATATAACTTTTTTGTGAAATTAAGCGAAACTTAAAAATGTCAGAACTTTATTTTACATCTGATTTCGATGAAATTTTCAGCATTATACATTGTACTGATTAGATTTTTCTTTTTATTCAAATCAACTTTTTGTTAGGGTGGACTTGTCCTTTAAAATGCACAAAACTTTTTATCCACCTTGGTGAAATTTGATGTACTTTGGCAACAAGTGCACGTTGTACATTCTAATCTTACTCTACTCTCCCCCTCTCTCTCTACTCCCTCCCTCTCCCTTCCTCTCGTCTTTCTCTCCCCTCTCTCTACAATTCTTAGGCATTAACAAGCATGAACACAACCACTGACTAGTGTCTACAGAATGTTGATCATATTTACATTTCCATTTATTTGAAACTTCAATTTAAAAAAAAAGGAACAAATTTCAAAATGAAAACAAAGTTACATGAACATAATTGTCATTTTTAATTTTGACATCCTCTGTCAATCAGTGATAATGTACACTTAACAACCTTCAATGACATACAATAACATGATTTTTCTGGGGCCCAGTTTGATAAAGAGTTGCGATTAATTCAACTTTTGACTGCTCTTAAACTCGTATCTCTTCATTACAAAAACTCAGTTCAATTGCAATTTGAGTTAATTCGAATCAATTACAACTCTTTGTCAGACCGACCCCTTGGTCCTGTAACACAAAGGTTAGCGATTAATCATACACTTGGTTTTCACAATTGTACATTATATTCAATGCAATCAATCGTAAACAAAATCTACGATGATTGCTTAGCTTTGTGTTACACGCCCCTGGTGAACAGTTTGCTCCAGCAGCAGTTGCTCCTTGTTTTCCAAAAAGCTTTAAGCTTAGGCCACATTCTCAATGGTTTAACACCAGGGGGAGGGGGTGTTTCACAAAGATTAAGTGTGGCTTACAGTCAATGCTTCAGTGCCACGATATGCACAAGAGATTTGCAATAGCACATGTCCATTGAGTATTATTTGACCAATGTGTAGATACATTTTTAAATGCACAACTGGGTATTTAAGTGCCACTTTTTAAGTCACACTTAAATCTTCGGAAACACCCCCTGGATTAAAGGCGATTCATCTCACCATTTCAGAAATCAAAACTCTGTGAAAAATGTGACTGACCTTTGCCCCACTGCATTTTTCTGAAAGAGGCTGTAGGGTTCTGTTCTTTAGGTTACTAGTAGTTATTGAAGTAACAGATATATCACAACAAAAGTTGGAATTGCGATAGTTGTTGAAAATCCACTGCGGAGAAGTCACTGCTGGAGCACATGCCTCACGACCGAAATTCTAAGTACTTTTTAAATTTTTTTTTCCATTTTAAAGCTTTAAGTTACTGTTGCAATCTATTACTGCAGTTTGTCACAATGTTCTGAGGAAAAATTTAGTTTATAAATAATTAGTGCTCATCCACAAGGATAACTTCAGAATACACAGTATGAGATGTTTTTTTAAATCTTTACAACACCATGCACAAGTTAACTGACCGACTACCCAGTTCTTTAATTGTTTATAATAGGAAACTCTGAAATCCACAAAAAATAGGTTAATTTGGAGAAAATGAAAGAAACGATATCCTAAAAAATATTGTAAAAAAGCTTTAGTAAAGAAATAAAACATTTCCGACTTAGACTCTCAAATGTGTTTCTGAGTATAAACAGATTGAGAAAAACATAGGATATGCAGGGATACACCTCATACGTGACTTATCTAGTAATACTGGACACTCTGGAATAAACATTTTTTTCCCATTTAATTTCATGTCTCTTTTCATCCAAATATCAATATTAAATACCGTACATGAAACATTGACCTAGTTATTGCAAGGAGTTGGTAACTCCTTGGTAATTGGGGAAGGGGGCGATTCACTGATGGCAACAAAAATATATCTTGAAGGTGCGAATCAGTCTCATAACTTGATTTTATCTGATATGAAATCAATCAGTTGTTAGTGAATCTCACCCTTGTGCTTCTTGTGGATGGTGTGTATCTAAACTTAACATTCTTTCTGATACTCTGTACATTATTACTGTCTATGAATGAGAAAAGCAATAGTTTTCTTTTACCATTGTGCCATGAATGCAGAAGTCTGATCAAAGGTACATAAATGACCAGTTTCAACTGGTTTCCAACGACCACAGCTGGTTTGAATCAGTATCCTGATACACAAAATTGTCCAGGGATAAGACTGTGTTTTACCATAGCTCTATGGTTTTACCATGAAACCTTGAATGCAGAAGCCTAGAGTAACAAATATACATAGTTAACCAGTTTCAACTGGTTTCACGAAATTTCACCTGGTCACAACTGGTTGCGATTGGTACAATATGATGATTAAGAAAACACATCTAACAATGAGAGGTGAAATAATTTTCTTTTACCATTAAACTACAAATTATGAATGTAAAAACGACAAGTCTCAGCAGTTTGGGCTATCCATTGTTAAAGCTTAGATTTAAAACAATGTTTACATCATTCATACAATAGTTCTGAATACAGGCTGCACTGTTACACTTCATTGATCAATCTTAAACAATGTAAAAAAAAATCAGATGAGACAATTAGTAGTTACATGTATATGTTTAAATCGCACAGGAAAAAAATATTACATTTAGTAACAACTTGAAAAGCATATGAATGATTTTTTTTTTCTTGTTAACTGAATTGTCTTGGTCATCACCTCTTTTGAGACCCATCTCTTTTGATAATTGATGTTTAATTATCTAAAAAACACAGTACCATAAAGAAATTATTTCACTATTTTCAATACCATATTTCGAAACCAAGAGATATTTTGCAAAAGACAAAATGACTTAAGTATTCATTTGCAAATAAATCTAGAAATCTTATATCTCTTACAAAACGGACATAACAGCAAAAACATGAATACGATGATCGACGTTGAATACGAACACTGAATATCTAGTCAGGAAAGACGGCTTGATACACACTTTGTGTGGAGAGAAACATGGATAAGACACACTACAAAACGTACAAAAATCAACTACAACAAAACTATTTGGCATCATACAACATATACAAATACGAACAATGTTTTACAATTTAAAACCATGTTATAGAAGACATAACCTGGGTGTGACCTTGTCATCAGTTCATTTTCAGACAAATGAAAGATAAATGGACATTCTGAAATAAAAAAAAGATCCATTTGCTGGAAAAAATGAAATTTCCATCAATAATTCCCCACTGCTTCGTATTGCCCGATTTGAAAAAAAAATAATAATAATTCAATGAAATTGAAGAATTAAAGCAATTGAAGCTAATCTACTGATCAGAAGAAATCCATGAGTCAATATTTGGACAAGCAATATTTTTATGCACATAAAACTTTATAAAAATATACTTCCTCTGTCCCTTTGTAAAGAAAAAAAAAATTGTTTAGTTTGGTCTTGACTTTTACTACCCTCCTTGCTTATATATAAAAAAGGATGGTTAATGAAGGCTCAAATTAGCTGGTTCAACTAATACTCCTTTGTAAAAAGTTGATAAGTTATTTTGTGTCACAATTCAAAGGATAAACAAGCATGGGTACTAGATTTGGTTTGGACAGGGGTGCGTAGCTGAAGCCTTGAAATGCACACTAATTTTTTTAAGGGTAATTTTGGCAGTAAATAGTACACATTATTAAGGATTTTAGCGGCAAATCGCTGTATGCTAATACAATGCATGAACAGCAGCCCTAAGAAACAACCCCTGGTCATTAAAAAGATTAATAAGTAAATCAGCACCTACAATCACTACATAATTACAGCACCACACAGCAGTTTCCGGAATTAGTGCACTACAAAGTTGCACAAAATTCCCACGATTAACACGAGTAAAAACAGACAAATTGACAGAATATATATATGTTGTTTTTCTTGAGCCACACCGATATATACACATCAAAAGTCAAGTCTTATCACATTTGTCCATATAATTTCTGTTATAAAGTAAAAAATATTTATATATATCTTATAAAACATTTCTTTGTAAAATATTCATGGTAACATGAATGGAATGCTGCGCAGAGAAGAGGGATAAAACACAGAATGAGAAAAACTTAGATAAAACACAAATAGAGATAATAGAGGGGTAAAGAGTGGATTTGAAAGCCACAGGGCATCTGCATTTTAAAGTTTCTTAATTAATACACTGATCACCATTATAAAGGAAATTCATTTGACTGAAAGCAATGAAAAAGGCTTCATCAGACATGTTGCAACAAAGTTCAGCTATATATATAATAATAATAATACATAACATTTATAAGGCGCTTACTACTGGTGTTTCTAAATGCACTGTGTTATGTTTATGGTTTATACTTGGGATTAAAAGAAAAGAAAAAATGTGGAAGGGGAAAGTGACACAGCTAATGCAACTATACTAATAATCAAGAAAATAAACCTGACATGCAGCCATTCCCCTTAAAGGGATGGTCCGGGCTGAAAGTATTTATAGCTTTATAAACAGAGTAGAATTCACTGAGCAAAATGCCAAAAAAATTTTATCAAAATCGGATAACAAATAACAAAGTTATTGAATTTTAAAGTTTAGCAACATTTGGGGAAAACAGTCGTCATGAATAATCATTAGGTGGGCTGATGATGTCACATCTCCACTTGTTCTTTTGTATTTTATTATATGAAATGAGGTTTATTCAAATTTTTTCCTCCAAGAAGTAGAAAAATTGGAATGACAACTGATTTAGTGCATTAGATATTTATTGCTGCAACTTATTTCATTATAAGGGAGACATATTATTCACACAAGTATGAAATAATGAAAAATTATGATTTTATGTAATAACATAAGAAAACGGAAAGTGGAGATGTGACATCATCAGCCCACCTAATGAATATTCATGACGACTGTTTTCACCAAATATTGCTAAACTTTAAACTTCAATAACTTTATTATTTGTTATCCGATTTTGATGAAATTTTCGGCATTTTGCTCAGTGAATTCTACTCTATGTATTAAGATATAAATATTTTCAGCCCGGACCATCCCTTTAAGGGCAGGTTAAAGGTGGCACAATATGGATATAAACCTTGCTGGAGGAAATAAACTGTAGGCCTACAGATAGGATTCAAACTCAGCACCAAGTTATGAATTTGTCTTTGGACAAGTCTCCTTTACTTGAAAATTGATGCATGAAATTTGATCTACAGCCAGGGTAATATATGTTATATGATACAAAGTAATCAAGGGCAGTACAGTGTACGCATAAACTTGATAAAGTAAGTGCGCTATATAAATGGAGATATTATTATTACGAAAGTAGGTTGATTAGCCTCACAATGTTTGAACAAAGATATAAATTGCTGAAGTTTATTGGATCACGTCTGAATAAAGAGTTTTAATAATGAGCTGCCAATATCGTATGGTGTATAATTTCAGTGACTAGATTACATGACTGCTAAAAAGGCAAAATAAAGAGTAAGACCCATAGGTTGACATGCAGAAGGTCTTGACTGAAAAAAAACAAATCTAAAAGGTAAATTTGAAAAACAGATACAGAACTATTTTCTACTTAAATCTATTCACAACTCAAAATGTGTATTATGAAGTCTGTGTTTTGTACTGTAATTTTCAATAAAAAAAGAACAGCATCTAATTATGCAAGTGAGATTTGAGAAATATTCTCAGATGGCGTGTTTCGTATTTCTGCTTGTCAGACCTTGAAGTATACATTAATAAATATTGGGATGTTTCGAAGATGGTGATGCTTATGATATTGTTGTTAACGTAAAAAAGCAAACTCTGAAGACAACTTCACTACAGCAAAGGCGATCATACATAACCCTCATATGATTGCCACATTTCCACAAATAAAAAGTGTCAGCAATGTTTATACAGCACCCACACAACAAATCTTATTGTATTCCACATATTTGGGACTGTTAGTAAAAAAAAAAATTAAAAAAACTCGCCTCCAGACACGACTGAAAAAAAGAACTATATTTTCATAAACAGCAATAGAATTCCATGAAAATATTCACTACAATTATATGGCATAAATAGTAATTGCACATAGATACTAGTTGATAAAGATATTTATAGCTTTCACAAACCTGCACACCATAAAATGCTAAATTCTAGCATAGATTAACAAAAAAATCAACAAAAATGTCATAATCAAGGTATAGGCCTAAACAATATAAAAACATTTATTATAGTAATGAATACAATAAAAGACCCCTCAAATTCAAAGTACAACACTCCCAATTAATGTGGATAATTTCAAGTACAGTTGTTGAGAATACTTTTAAATGCTTTTTATTTCATGAAATAACAAAATACTCAAACAAGGATTTCTGATAATTTTTAATTACCCAAATGAATTCCAAAAATGATTAGAGTAAAGATTTATATAATAACCACCCCCAACATAAACTAACAAATATTTCATGCCTTGTCTTTCAGCGGCTGAAGTCTACCACGAGTGAAATGAGTGACAGTTTTTCAGGCATAATCCTTCAAAAGAAATGACATTATTAAAGTTGAAAGCAAAACAAAAACACAATGATAAATATTGCTTTAATAGGTTCAGCACTAATTAAAAGAAAATGAAAACTCAACTTCATACATAAGAATACATTTCACACAAATTAGTGGAATATTTGTGAATACTTGATCATACTTCTTAGTAAAAAATGAATACCATTGATTGGCTAACTCCTCTCTGGTCATGGGTTAGAATACTGGGGGGGGGGGGGAGAGATTCACTAAGAGTTAAGTTTGACTTAGCCAATGTATGCATGTTATTTAATGGGTAACCTGTTCGATATATATGGTAGTGCATGTCACATGCGCATGAGCTGACCAATGCGGTGATGCATTCTATACCACGCGCAACTGAAATTTAGATGCGACTCTCAAGTCAAACTTAAATCTTTGTGAAAACCCCCAAGATCACTTTCATTTGTCTACAGCCATTTCATTTAGAACCACTCCTCGGTCTAATTTCACATGTATAAATTCAATATATCCTATCAATTTTGTCTAATTCTCATTTGGTTTAATCATCACTGTCTAAAAGCCAATTATGTCATAACAAACAATTGACTTATCGTAACTTTGTCCAATTACCCCCCATGTCTAATGACCATTTAGTGTATTATAAGTTTGTCTAATCAGTTTCTCTAAATCAATCATATGTCCGCAATCAATTGCCAATTTGTAATTGATTGCTAAACTGCTTCTTAAAACAGGGAGTGTAATCCGATTTGCTACAGATAAAAGTGATCAATCAATTGTAAAATTGCAACAGAATATTTGCGATTGATTGTAAATATTTTCTTGAAACACCCCCTTACTCGTAGTGGACCAAGTGGGCATTAGATGAGATGGGTCAGACCTCACTGGAGATTGAGAAATAGTAAAATGAGCTAGACAAGAATTACACTTTTTTATTTCATGAAATGGTTGAAGACAATGTGGCAATTGACCATTCACTGTTATAATACAAGACAAAATGTATGTATTGACACACTGGGGCCTTGTATCAAAATGCCAGGCGATTGATTGTTGAGTTGATTAGATTGCACATAATGATCATTGAAATCAATTGTAAAAACCAGCCTACAATCAATCACTACTAAGCTTTGTGTCATGAAACCCTGGATTACCATTGCAACAGACTTTCAGGCCTGTATTCTGAACTCAGATTAAATTCAAACTCTGGTTTTACGTTGTGGTTTAACTATGGAAAGCCAATTGTGACACAAATCTTTAACATTACAGGTTCCATTTATCAGCTCTTCTTATACTCAGATCATTCACTACTGGCTATGAATAATAACTGAATCAGTTTTCTTTGCCATTATAGCATGATGAAAGCGTTCAGTAAACCTAAGAAACATGCAATGTTAACAAAATTGACATTTTTGGCTTCCCATAACTTTAGCAGAGTTAGACCATGGCCTGAGTTAAATTGAATTTCAGAATACAGGCCATAGAAAAGAGAAAAAAACAAGTCCATCTATCTGGAATATGTTTTAAGGCTATTTAGCCAATTACTGTCTTTATAGGCCTAAAACATTGTCTGCGGTGGGAATTGATCAGGCGATTGGCTGACTGACATCCAATCAGTCCTGACCAGCAGTCACACAATACACATCTATATCAACATTTATCTTACATTTGATCATGGAAAATATTTATCCTTTGATTCAACGTAACCACATTGAATAGAATGGATCCTTACTCTATCAGTGTCTTTAGGATCATACTCAGTGGCGGACCATGACCCAGAGGAGACAAAGCATTGGAGGGGCACAACATTATTCACAAACAATACAGTGCCCCTCCAATCATTGTCTCCTCCGGGTCACGGTACGCCACTGATCATACTCATGCTCTGTTGGTGCCCTGTCACACCAAGATACACGACCAATATTATGATCGATTGCAAACCCATTAATACATGGTTTAGGACAGACCTACAGTTGAGATCAGTCATAAGATCGATTGCATCTCCTCGAAGAAGTCTTCTTGAATCAAGTTCCACTGTAAATTCCAGCCGTAAGCACTGAAAAGAGGAGCCCTCAAGAAACTGGATACTGGTAAAGAGCTTTGAGCAAAACTCTTTGCAGATACTCATTGAAGTGATCGAACAAAATCGCCCAAAACCACCAATTAATATAACAGCTGGGACCAGCTAAGTCACCTAGTAGAGATTTATTAATAAAATACCATGGTACTCCTTTATGGACCTCCAAGACTCCAACTGATTTTTGTGACCATCCTACGTTGATCCAGTAACCTAACGCTGTGCCTTCAACATGGTGATCTAGAGAGCAATTTAACGATGTTAACTGTCTATCAAGTTGTTGGTCGGACACTATTCCTTGATTTTGATTGCCTAAGAAGCACAGCTGGTTCCTATAGTAACTCTTAGATGAAAATTACTCTGTCAGATTAAGTACTTTCATGAAATGTTCTCCTTTTTGGCTGTGAATTTCTCATTCTTTTAGAGGGCATCATAAACCGTCGAAGGGGCATTGACAGCGTGACCGTCAATGGCAGTTGATCGATTCAGGCTATGGCCGTGTATAACTAATACACCTGACAGATTTATTATCAATACTAGTATACCAGAGTAGACCTTTTTGGTCCTCCAAGATTCCATCTGATTTTCGTGACCATCCTAAATTGATCCAATGGCCAAACACTCCTAACTCCAATATGGTGATCAGAAGATAGATCTGAGAAATAGATGACGCGGATCCACTGCTTTGACTGCTTTAACCCGACTCCAATGGATTAGCTTGATAAGTAATACATCTTCCACCATGATACCCAGTAATCATTCAACTTTGTTACTTCAACCGGTCGTAAGGTAGGCATAAGCGATTCAGGAGTTCGCTGTTTATCCATTACATAGTCCTCTGATTTTGATGAGTGCCCTTACGCAGTTGATCGTCAATACTGATTCAATGATTATGCATTGGAACTCCCAACTGCGGGTCTGAGAGTACATTGATCTGTTTCACCACCTTTGACGAGAAGGAGTGACTGAACATACCGGGGCTCTCATAGAGAGGTTGTAGGGACTCCGTTCTGAGGAAAAATGCAGGAAAAACACAACATTAATCAGAGGATGTTGTATTTTTGGGAAAAAGTGTAAGGTAGAATTCTAAGCCGAAGATCACAACTGATGATTTGATGTACATGAATGTAAAATATTTAATTTGTCATAACATGGGGGTCAATATATAGATTATCAATGATTAGCAAATTCTAAAATCTTACATATTATTCACTTTGTCCCTCGGTTTCAATTGAACATACATGTATACAATCTTTATGTCAGGTTTACCCAGTTTATACCTGGTTCCTACTGTCCCCGATTCTTGTCACAAATGAAACTGTGGTCTAAATCCTGGAGCAATCATAGTGCTTGTATCAGATATCAGATCAGTCATAGCAAGCAAATTTATTGTAAAATTTTTTTTTGGAAGGTTCAAAATTTTCCGTGATCAGCTACGGAAGGCCAATTGTGGCGGATGTAACCGATGGCACAACATTGTAAATGGGGTATATACGGGAAGGAGTGAAACTCATGCATCCTGTGACTGTTGGATGCAATATAACTGGGTAAATCAAGAAGGGAATGAAAGATCTTGTATAATAGTAATACTAATAATTGTACATTTATATTGCGCAATTTCTATTTGTATATACTCAACTGCGCATTACAATACTTAAAAGGTAAAATAGTTAAAATAAATACACAAAAGTACAATTATGTACTTCATATGTTTGTTAATAAGACACTTTGTTATCATTCAGTTTGATATACACAGAATACTGTTGTCATTGCTTGACAATTGAATCACGGTGTTACCACGTGGCTGTTTCATAAAGAGTTACAACTGTTGTAACTTTGCCATTATGGCAACTACCGTGGTGACTTTGATTTTGATTGGCTACTGAGACCCGTTGTCATGGTATTTGCCATAATGGCAAAGTACAATAGTTGTAACTCTTTATGAAACGGGCCCCAGTAGTCAGAATGTAAAGAGCAGCACACATTTAGGGAAATTTCCTAAAACATGAACATCCACCTCCTATATGTGCAGCCTTCCTGAAATTATTTTCTGTTTTCTGGTTCAAATTTAAAAAAAAAAGAAGTCGTAATGCTTCAAATAAACATGGCTTGTGTAGTTTAATAATGAAATGGGGTAAGAGTAGAGAAACATGGAGGTCGGACGTACATGTATAAAAATGTTGATTATTTCATAGAAATTGCCCAGAAAGTAACTTACAATGTCTTGCGTCACTGACGATGATCCAAATTCTTCCATGAGCGCTGCGTCCGACAGTCTCCTAATCTCGTCCAATTCTAATCTGAGTTGGGCTTCATCATCTGCATCTGTAAACAAACATTACCTAATGTTATCAACTTATCACTTCACTGAAATTTTCGATTTAGGGCGGTGGTGTTGTAAGTTTTGAGGTTCAAGACTATAACGCCCGTATCTGTGACAAAAAATCATCAAATTTTCAGTCTTCCTGATAAAAAGGGAAGATTTAAAAGTTCTGACATCTACTAGATATACATTGCTAAAATGTTTTTTTAACCTTTCAACATTATATTAGATGAATCAATCCAAGTAGTTGCTATGTATTACAAAAAAAAAATCAACAGGAAAGTTGGATCTGGTGAACTCACTGTTATTTGTTGATGGCGATGGTCCTTCGGGTGGTACTTCCGGTATCGCCCCATCTCCTTCGCCAACTTCCACCATGTCACCATCTGCCGAATGGTCATCTTCAAACCCAAGGTTAGTGATGCCTTTCAGTGCTCCGGTTTCCGTGGTAACATCAGCATCTCCCCTTCTTTCTCCTTCCCTCTCTTTGGCTTCTTCACCGACCTCTACCTCATAGCTGGGATTGCTACGCCCTTCTCTCGACAACCGGCTCGTGGTGGGAGTTGCACCTGTGTGAATTAATAATAATAATATTCCGCATTTATAAAGCGCTTAACACATCGGAACGACATCTCTAAGCGCTTTACAGATATATTATTATATCCTTGCATGCACACATACAATGTATGCACCATCTCCTCTCCCTGGGGAGCATTCCAACAAGAGTTCCAAGACTCAATTGCTAGGCATACTACATAGGGTTTCGCATCCTACGGGGTACCCATTTAACCCCTGGGTAGAGAGTGGCAAATTGTGGATTGACGCCTTGCCAAAGGATGCTAGGCCATGGTGGGATTCGAACACAGGACCCTCTGATTACAAGGCGAGAGTCAGAACCGCTACACCACAGCGCTTCCACTTCAGAGTGGAATTGCATTTCAAGATTGCTTTTTTCTTAATCAGATTTCAATCTATCATATCTTCAACATTGTTCAAATTCAAATTCAATGTACAGTAGCCATAGAGATGTATCTATGATTGCAGTACTGGACAAAAGAAACACACAAACACGCAAAAGACTGCTTCTCTTTGTGGTAATCACATGGGAAGTATATTTTCATCGTTCTTGGAAATCTGTTCAATTAAAAAAAATAACAAACTTCCATTTGCATGATTTCAAGTTAAACGTTATTTGCTATAAAACTTGTATGTTTGGCACACCAGAGGAACAGAAATAATTACACAGTCCCATATATGCATATTTGTGCATTAAGTAACCTTGTCCGAGCCTGGGCATTAAATATCGTATTTTAACAAAGTCCAGCACTTTTTGTTACTTACTTAAATTATTGAGCTGGCTCGGTCTGACCGTCGGCGTCGATGTGGACGATGATGGATTATTATCCGACCTCTGACCTCTTCTTATTCCACTTCCTCCTTCCCCTCTTCCACCCTCTCCTCTCCCCGATGTTTCTACCTTCGTTGACGACTCTAGATTGGCTATTGCACTGGCTAACGAGGATTCTGAAGATGCAACAGTGGCAGAGGTGGAGTAGAATAAAATACAATTAATAAAGGCCATTATTCTTCATAAGATATTACAAGTATCTGGGTCCTGTCTTACAAAGAATTGCGATTGATCCAATCAACGTCAACTACGTGTATATGGAAATCCATCAGTGTCCTGATTTTTCCTACAGGAAATTTACACAATGTCCTTTTGTAAACAAAGAGCATACTGGATTGTCAAGAAAATGACAAAGTATGAATACACATCATGATCTAGAAAGCATTATGAACAAACATGCATTTTAGACGATGGCATTGCTGGCTTTCCATAGTTGTGGTTGATTGAATCAATCAATCGCAACTCTTTGAAAGACAGGGCCCTGGTTATCATTGTAATCAGCACCTAATTCTTGTTTTTATGTATAAACACTAAATCCCTCTCAAAAAGGTAATTTAAAACTGATGTACCCCCTTTATTTTCAACCTGGGGGTTGAATGGGAGGAGGATTAACTATTAAAGCCTATTAAAAAGTTGATTAAGCCCAGTTAACAATTTGTGCATTTTTATAACTCTTACTTCTCTACTATAATTCAGATTATAAAGAACAATTTAATTTCAACCCACTTATTACCTAAAATTATCAATTTTAGGTGATACAATTGCAATTATTCACACATTTTCCCATTAAATTTATGGTGCATCAACTTTATATGACCATCCAACTAAATATTGCCTAATTTGCTTTCTACTTCTATTGGGTTACATTCTAGGGTATATGACAATAGTTTTAACTCTTTATATGATTCCAATTAATATTGTTGTCTCTTGATTGGTTAAAGTATAATTCAATCAGCAAGACCAATATATAACATGGTCAAATTATTTCCAGATTGACTTAATAATTAACAAAGATTTTTCAGTGATAATACTATGCTGCCTAGATACCAAAAACCAAGAATAAACTGTTGTATATCTTAGACTCTCTGTATGGCTGGTAAAAAAATGACAATATAATTTGCAGTCTTAAGAAACAAATCTTTGATTTAACTTTTTTTTTCAATAATTATTCAATTCAAATACCAATCAATTGACAAAGATATATCTCTCTTTAAAAAGCTATGAAAAAACATGAAAACAACAATACAAACAATTGATTTTTATTATTTTTTCCTATCAAAGTTATTGATGAAACAAGAAAATTAATATGAAGATCAATTTATCTTCACTGAAAAAGATACTGATTTTGATAAAGTTGATATGGGTGTATGGATTTCTGGAATCCTTGAAAGTTCTAGCCTGAAAAGGAGATGACTATAAACATTATTTCTTAATGAATGAAAAGACAATTTTGAAGAAATAAATAGAACTGAATTGAAAAAAACAAATACAAAAAAAATATCTGCAAAAAAAATTTCCGCTCTCAAGCAAGACACAATACTGAATAAACTGAAATAATAAATCTACAAATAGCTTACATGTACATCAATACTTTAACAAAAGTGGAAAATTTATTCAAAATAAAGGAAAGTAAAAATTGAAGATGCATTTCACTGTGAAGCTATTTCTGATAACCTGCATCTCATTAATGTGAATTTCAATATAAAATAAACTATTTTACAAAAGACTGCACAAGAAACGCAGATTGCTCCCCAAAATACACAGCCTCTTCACACACCAACAGTCTAATTCAATTATCAGAATTCATATGCTAACCACAGATTTTTCCCACGTACATTGTGGTTAACCAAGATACCGGTGAACATTATCCTTAAGGCTTGTTCATACATGGCCTGACAAAGAGTTGCAACATTTCATACATGAAGTGTGTTCAGACATGGTGAATCAAATCGTTACAGTATTATTGATGAATCAACATAATCCTCATTGTAAAAAGTGCATGGATTAATTCAACTTCTAGAATTCCAATTAAATTCCTATCATCCCAGCTTCATTTATGAATCAGTATATAAACATCATTGTAAAAAGTGCACAGATTAATTCCACTTTTTGAATTCCACAATATGAGTGTGAATGCTCCCCAAATGGAATGATACATGCAGATCATGATATATCCCGTAACACCACGTCAGAAAAAGCAGAGTGTGAACACTACCCACAAGAAATGATACATGTAGATCATGATGCATCCCATCACACCACGTCAGAGGTGTAAACGCTCCCCATATGGAATGACACTTGTAGATAACATGATGCGTCTTACCAGAATTAACTCTATCGTTGACCCTGATAGTATCTGCCTTATCAAAGTCCACTGCTATCGTGTAGCGATGCCTGTAGTCTGGGGGAAACCCCAACTTGGGCGAGTCAGGATCCAGACTGTGTTGTCTCATATAATCCCTGAGGTGAGCTATCTCTTTCTGTGGAGGGAGGATGTGGAGAATGCAAAAATGAGGATGAGTAATGTAGATAATGTGAGAGATAATCACTCAGTTTTTCTCTGTGTGTAAAATAACCCAAAAAACATTTTTTTTTGCGGGCTTCATTTACACATTTTGGCCCCTTTAACAAGTAGTCGCCAGAATATGACCCCTAAACAAGTTTTGTCTCGGGCCCGAACACTTTTCAGAAACAAGGAGGAAAAATCCCCGGGGAAAAAGCTTGGGGAAAAAACATACGTTAAACACGTTGGCTAGTCTTAAAAAAAAAGCTTTGAAAAAACCCCCCCTAAATACGTTTGACCCCGCAATTGACCACTGAACAGTCTTTCAAAACCACCTTTTAAAAAAAAATCAGTGTTTTGATACCCTCAACGTGCACGCGCGGCCTGTGTCCAAAACTGAAAAAAACACCCCTTTAAATGCGTTTTTTGGTCACGCAGTATATGTACAGCAATATATTTGACTGCCCCACCCACCCGGGACTTTTAATAAGCGAAATGTGACTTAGAAAAAGTAAATAACATATGATTGCATATTTTGGTCTGAAATAATGCTTCGAGTGAGGCAATTTTTTTTAGTTACTTATAGAAGATCAATTTTAGCAGTCTACTATACAATGATCCAGGTCATTTTCCTTTTTTTTTTAATCCACCTGTGCCTCAGTATAGTTTATGTGAGAGATGGCACATAGTAAATCATGTGTTTATTATTACAATTTTTTTGTATTTTTACTCAAAAGCTAATTATCTTCAGCAATTCTATTTCTAAATGAAAATAACAATATATTTGAATGCCTATTGTCAAATGTTCATACACATATTAAAATTGCATGATTCCAACATCCAGCTGATGATATCAACAATACAAGTTTCCATTTTGTTCACTTTGCCAACTTCAAGATTTGCATGATTGATTGTGGGTTTGATATTTTTCTACCACAAACCAATTGATGAGATTGATTGTTGTTATGCCTGCACTTTTCCTTCTCTCTCTGCTAATCCTACATCTTTCTCTCGCTCTCCACATGTATTTTATTATCTTTCTCCCCATACATGTATATCCATCTATATCTCGCTCTCTCAGCCCCCCCTGTCTGTCTCTTTTATTTCTCTTCTTCTGTGAATTTATAGTTTATTTGTTTGGTTTTTTTTTTTTTAACCTCAAACTACATTGTATGTATTTCAGGGTTGGTTTGTAATGAAATATGATGAAATATAAAAAAAAAAGTGACACAGAACTAACATAAGGACACAGCTGTTATGTATGTATACATTATCAAAAACTTGATATTTCAGTGATCAATTCAACATACATGATTTACACTAGCTCAAGGATAAAGCACCAGGGGAGGGGAGAGGGCCAAGAGAGAAAAGGGGAGGTAAGAGAGAAGGGGAGGGGAGAGAGATGGGGAGGGGATAGAGAAGAGGTGGGAAGGGGAGAGAGAAGAGGGGAGGGAGAGAGAAAAGGGGAGGAGGGGAGAGAGTAATGGAAGGGAAGGGGGAAGAGAAAAGGGGGAGGGGGAGAGAAAATGTGAGGGGAGAGAGGAGAGAGATGGGGAGGGGAGAGATGAGAGGGGAGGGGAGAGAGAAGAGGACTGGAGGGGAGGGGAGAGAGAAGGGGAGGGGAGAGGGCCAAGAGAGAAAAGGGGAGGGCAAGGTTGTAAACCTACATGTATATACTGTAAAATATGCACATGTATACTCTGTATTTTTAAAAAATAAACTTACTAATTGTTGATCACACTGTGCTTGTAATGCGTCAGCTTGTATTTCAGCCTGATTCCTAGCATATTTCTCCATCTGTAGTTCAGTTGATGCCTCCTCTCTCGCCTTCGACACCCCCGCTGTTTGGTAGAAAAAACACAATAAAGCATCCGGACTCTAAATGATACATGTATGTCAGAATAAGTCTTCCTAGCAGATATTTGAATAAAAAGTGCAATACAAACTAACACGATTAGTAAATTACATGTAATTACAATCGTCAATTCCAATAAAGTAACTACTGCACAGATGAGGTGACATACCGGTAAATTGTAGGTTACGTTAATTTACAATTGGGAAAGCTTCTATTACATTGTCCACTTTAATCTAATTGGCTATCATTAGACCTGTTGCTAAATATCAAACATGACTAAACTCTTTGTTTTTATTCTTTCAATCAGATAACACACAAATTATAAAATAAAAATATGAATAACCTTGATCATCTTGGTGCCAAAAAGCACTATTTTAGTTTACGGCCAATGACCATCATATGCTCATTTGCAAATTGTAATTACAAAATGGCTATTATATTTGATTGCATTAGTTGATATGTTTGTTATCACAAGAATAAATCTAAATAATACCCCTTCCAAAATCCTTTACAGTTTGTACCAGGAAAAATACATACAATTTTTTTATTTTCGGGGGCTACTTTTGATAACTTGGAGCCTAAATCTGCAACATTGTATAAGCTTTAACATTGCAATGAATGGGGATTTCCAGGGCTCCTCTTTGAGTTTCCAGGGCTCATTTGAAGATTTGGGGGGCTAAATTGCCCCCAGCCCCCGTGCAATCTTTCCCCTGGTTTCTACAAGTGATGAACTATACACCAAAGTCCTTTTACTTATCATATCTCATGTATGAAGTTTAAACTTTTGCACTATAAATGCAAAAATGAAAATTCTCCCTAAGAGAGTATAAGATCTCAATTGTAGAAAAAAAAATTACAAAAGTTTGAACCATGTAAAAAAATCAGACTGTTTATATGTAGAATACTTGATTTCAAGTATATCATGTTGCATTACAAACTCAACATTTGAAATGGACAAGATATCTTAATTTCCATATCATTATTTTTTTTTGTCTACCGAGTTTCCTTATTCCCTTATGTTTCATACAGGTATTACCAAACGCTCCTTATCAATGGGTTTTAGAAACACAATATGCCACTTCTAATGTACTTCAGTGCTTTAAGGGTTACCATGTACATGCAAATTACCTGCTAATGAACTAATCAATCAATTGTTTGATCAAACACAGGCTCTTTCAGTAAACAGTGGAATGGCAAGATCAAATACATCATTTAATTAAAACAAAATTTTATGCCGATATGTATACATGGGCCACGAACCCCCTTGCTCTTGCACATTGAGAAAAGAGCAAGGTTTTTATCAATGTTATTCTAATCATTTTGTGGTTGGCATTGTGGTTTCATTCCAATTCACTGCAAATCTAAACTATGATTTGTGGTTTTTCTTTAATCATGATACTATAATGTTGATGCATGTTTTTAATCTGGACAGTTTTTTATGGAATAGTATACATTGTGGAGCGTTGTGGCCCAGTGGATTAGTCTTTTGACTTTGAAACAGAGGGTCTTGGGTTCGAATCCAAGCCATGGCGTTATGTCCTTCAGCAAGAAATTTATCCACATTGTGCTGCACTCGATCAACCCAGGTGAGGTGACTGGGTACCCGGTGGGAAGAAATTCCTTGAATGCTTGAGCGCCTAAGTAGGCAGCCCAGCTAAAGCCGAGGTAATAATCATAATAGCAGGGCCCACTGGGAGAACAGTTTTCAGAACTGAAGTGGCTTCCCTGGGTAAATATACCTATATTATTATTATCATTATTATTATTACACTGTCCATGTACATGCCATGTGTATCTTTCCCTATGTTGACAAATATCAAATTCTTCTAGAAAAAAAATACACCAAAATTTATGAGTATCATATAAAAGATTAAAAACACAATTGAGTATTGATACTGTCTATTTTTCACACAAAAATGTGTAAAATTTTGTAATATAGTTCAACAATACATGCAATATATCTGCAGTGTAAATTCTTGAATTTTCTCAACTTTTCATTTATTTTTTCATTTAAATTTGCAATCTATTTGCCCAAGCCACTTTATATCATTATGAACTATGAAAAAAAAAAAAGCCCCTCCCAAGTGAATATGTTAACCTTTAAAACCTGAAATAACCAGGAAGGAATTCTTTGATTGAGAGCACAGAAATAGTTACCTAGTTTAACCACTGTAACACCTTCCTGTTCGGTAGATACAGTTGCTATGAATATCAAAATATTTTGTATTCTACTACGTAATGCTCAAGAATAATTTTCATAAATGGACGTTCAATTCTAACTCCAAAGTTTAGATGTAAACATCCAACCTGGTTTTCACTTATGTTACTTTATACATGCATATATATACATATATATTTTTTGGCATGCATTTTGAAATTATTATAGTTCTATTTTACCTTCTGATACTTGTTAACATTCTTCTTCAATAAAAACTTTTAATATACATACAAATTACAAAAATTATTAATATTATATTTATATATATCATACTGTATATATGTAAAAAATATATGATATGTATTATAATTATTATCATAGATTCTAGGATGATGTAGAATCCATCAAAATATTTTCATAATTTTTTTTGCTAGGATGTGAATACTTACATTAAAGGGGTTTTTAAACATATATATTTTTTATTTATCTCTTGTTTAAATATTCCACAGCATTTTTTGTTATGAATCATTAATAGTACATTAAACTTACTATGGTAGATTCCACATAGTCTCCAAAACCTGAATGAAATTAATAATGTAATGGCTCTCGTTCCAGGGTTGTCGTCTTCAATGTTACTGGCCAGTAAGACTAGGTCTACGATGAATGTTATGGTGACTATGAAGATGTCAAACATCTGAAGAAAAATAAACATGAAAAACAAATACAAATTCAGGAAATGTTATAAGAATTTTAAGATACAGGTCTAAGATTCTTATAGTGACTATGAAGATGTCAAACATCTGAAGAAAAAAAAACATGAAACACAATGATAAATTCAGGATATTTTATAAGAATTTTAAGATACATGTCTATCAAAGATGAATGTTATGGTGACTATGAAGATGTCAAACATCTGGAGAAAAAAAAACATGAAAAACAAATACAAATTCAGGATATGTTATAAGAATTTTAAGATACATATACATGTCTATCAAAGATGAATGTTATGGTGACTATGAAGATGTCAAACATCTGAAGAAAAAAAAACATGAAAAACAATTATAAATTCAGGATATGCTATAAGAATTTTAAGATACAGGTCTATGCTGAATGTTATGGTGACTATGAAGATGTCAAACATGTGAAGAAAAAAAACTTGAAAAACAAATATTTCAAAATTCACTTTGCTATTACAAATTCAGCAAAAAAAAGTATGCAAATAACGACAAAGTCTATTTACTTGGCAGACTTTGTCATTTATTGCATTAATTTGACTCAGAAATATGATGAAACAATTTAGCAAACCTTTACAATGCAGTAAGAACTAGTAACCAGTTATTTACAGTACAAAAACACATTTTTTTTGGGTGAGAATTTATTTGTCTGAACTCTTTCTTTTTTAAATGAGAAAACCAAGGCCATAAATTTTCACATACATGCAAATTCTATCACGCAAATGATTAATATTTATTTTGAAGGCTACTTTTCATTTTCACAAACGATTGGCTAAATCTGCTACATTGGATAAGCTTTAACATGGCAGTATATAGGGAAATTTGGGGGCTCTTTTAAGCATTTCGGGGGCAAAATTGCCCCGAGCCCCCATGTAATTTTATCCCTGAATGCTACATTGTATAAACTCATCCGGATAAGACATGTACATGTACATGTTTCCTTTATCATACAACTATTTTACATCTATTTTTTCTACACTCTTATTTTAATTTTTTTTCAGTAGCTTTACGTTGAGAATAATCATGGTAGGACCAAATGTTTCTACGTATGGCATTTTGACTGCTAATCAGATGCACGGTATGTGAATGTGCTAAAAATGAAATTCATGCTGGCAATTTTCACCGAGGCATAATTCATTAATTAATGATGATTTCCTAACTTCACGCCCAAATCTCTCCACAGTCAATTAACAGCTATATCTCTGCCGTTTTCTTTCCAGGGGCAACAGCTTGATTTGTTCACGCCAGTGGACAAACAGTAAACTGTCACAGGAAAACGTAATAAAGTGCGTTAGAAGAAAAACAGACGGCCAATCGGTTCAAATTCAATATACCCATACTGAACTTCCAGAAGAAGACAAATGTGGGAAAAAACAGGAAACAGAAGGGTATCCCAAGCTTTAATAAAAATCTATAACAAATATTGTCTCCAAGTGAAGTAAACTGCTCGATTTACATCTAAGGAGCATTGACTGCTAGTACCTTGGTCACATTTGCTCTACGGCGGCCGTACGGCGAGTCAAAAACAGCCGTTTTAACATTTTTTGTACCAACTACATGTAGGTGGTTTGAATTAAAATTAATAAAACGGCTGTTTTCGACTCGCCATACGGCCGCCGTAGAGCAAATGTGACCAAGGTATAAAACATCCTTTCTACCTTATAAATAAATAGCAAAAATTTGGTTTAACAAGAGGGTTACAATTTAGTAAATTGACTCTTCTTGACTTCAGAGAACAAAAAAAAAACATATTTGACTTCCAGATAGATTTCACATAGAAGCTCGACATACTGTACACACATTGAAAAAGAACTAATTTTTTGTGACTTCTCTAAGAATTTTCAACAGAACAAAAAGACAACTTAACTCTGGCTCAATTTGGATTAAAACTCTTCTGAAATGCATGAACTCTAGTTGGAAAGATGGCCTTAGTGTAATACATGTAGATGTGCTTGGACTCAGTGAAAATGAAGCAAGTTTATACCTATGGCTATCAAACATTAGTCAATAATAAAAAACTACTAATAAAATAATTTTATATTCATACATGATATATTACATACATGTAGGAAATGTAACAAATACTTCCCAACTTCTCAATACATAATGATTTCAGACCGATAGACCAATTCCACAGTAAAGCAGTTTATTCATTACTAAGCATCTCAACAATAAAACAAACAGAACATAAATTGTGTGTATTATAACTTTTCATACACTGAGAAAACATTATAAAAAGTGTCAACAATAAATAAAATAAAACAGGAACCATTAGGCCTCACATTCACCATCAACATGGAAAATTATCGAACATTATGCTATAAATTTTGTCTTTGTTTGTAATTGGCAATTGTCTGTTTGTTCTGTCTTTATACCTCTCTATATCAGACTACATGATGTATGTCTGACTTGTCTGTACAGTGTATTTTGAAAGTCTGATTTAAATACAAGTGTAACCAATGAAGAAAGGACAAAGTAAACAGATTTCAAAGATTTGATCGCTTTAGCCTTTGTATGATATGCAAGGTTATCAACAAGCGTAAAATCTACATACGTCATGAGTGACTTTAAAACTGGTTAAGGGCTGTGTTCAAACCACAATAGGCTGGCTGATTGTTTACATCTATTTCTGCAGACTGCATGGACGTGTTATTTTGAAAGCTTTTTTCAGAGGCAGAATGAACATTGTTGCAAGATGAAACACAAAGTTAATACAAAACAAAAATGGTCAGTAATACTTGAATACCCTTATATGAAGTCCATATACTTTTAAAGTTATGATGACATTTCATAAATATAACCTTGGTTTTTAATAAGATTTCAATGTTGATACCCCCAACATACATATATGTATTCAAAGTTCATTGACCCTTAATAATGACCTTAACTTAAATCATGTGACCTAAAATTTGTGCACAGCGATCAGTGATACTTGATTACCCTTATGACTAAGTTTAATGAGCTAGATCCATAAAGTGATGATGACATTTAAATACCACTAACATAGTCAAAGTTCATTGAATCTCAATAACCTTTGACCTTGGTCATGAGGCCTGAAACTTGTACAAGACTATCAGTGGTACTTAATAAACACAGCATTTATTATGCGCCATCTATTTAGTAAACTATTCCGAGGCTCACTCTTATGTCCAAGTTTAATGAATAAGATCTACAAGCTTAGGATTACATATCAAAACTTAACCGTCCAAGTTAAAATTTCAATGTTAACGATGCCGCCACCACAGCCATCTTAAAAGCGGCACCTATAGTCTCACAAGGTTGTGCCGGCCTGCGAGACAACAAGAACTGATACAAGACCAGAGTGTATCTATAGGCGGTGGTTTTTTTTGCAGCCACGGGGCGTAGTCCTCCGCATCAGATGTTTTGCTGACATTTCGTATAGCATCAGACTTGTAGAGACAAAGACAAAAGCTGCAGCCCTCGCCCTAGAAAGGCTCACATCAAAGCAACTGAAAGATGCCAATGGGCGATTCCATGCTAGAAAAATCAGCCATTTTCGTAACATTTTTTCAACCTTCTGTCCAAACAAACGAGGAACTTCGATTTGTTTTGTGGTAATGATAAAATACTACTGGGTAAAAAAGAAATGACAACCAACAAAAATATTTCGTCCATGGATGAATTAGAGGTGAAAATGTTGTGTGTCGTACGGGACATTTCTGAGTCCTGTATTACACACAACATTTTCAACTTTAATTCACCAATAATCAAACATTTTTTGTTGGTAATCAGTTTTTTACATGACTACCCAGAAGTACTAGCTTTATTGACCAAAAATTTTTTTATTGCTCAAGCAGTCAGCTAACAGACGAGAAATTGTTGTCGAAATGTCCCATATGACACGTATTGAATCGCCCCAATCTAAAAGTTTGAAACACAATCCAAGTGGGACTTGCATATTTTGTGTAGATTATTTGCCATTTTTCATTTATTCAATATATATTTTCCCCAATAGATCTGCATCAATTAATAGACTATCTCATAAATATTTAAGTTTTGATACTGAACCAATTCACTAAAAGTGGTTTGAATAATTCAAAACCAACCATCTCTTTGACCCTGGCAAGAGGAAAATATGAAATGAATAAAAATAGACTAGGATAATTTATTTTTCTATAATTTGCTACAATATGGCCCCATTAAATCTGGAAGGAATGCACTTTACAATCACCCACCTCATTGTTCAGTAATTAGCATAAACTATCCATTTGCTGCTTGAATACACCTAAGCATTCATGTCTAGTTAGCATTAGGAGATATCATTGTTATTCCATTATGTAGTCATGGTGACAGGTAATGCACTGGTTGGCAGACAGTTTGAGTGATTAGCAAAGGATTTACGATAGATATTTGCATTTCAGTTGTTGGCCTCACTAATGCAGGAATGCATATATCTACATGCATCAAATCCTAAATAAAATTATGCAATTTTTATGATCATCACAAAACTTTTCCAGATATTTTGTCGGCTTTCCGCAAGAAGGGACTTAGAGGCCATTTTTATTTCATTATTCTTTTATCATTCCCTATTTAATTTGCTGATAATTTGAGTTTCACTTAATTTCAAAATAAGTTTTTTCATCATTGGATAACCAACGTTGTACATGTACCCTTCTCTTTCAATATCTGAAATAACACAATATCATAAAAATCACCAAAAGTACATGTACCTTCTTGCGGGAAGTCAACAATTTATTCATTTTTTTCATTTAATTCACTAACAAAAATGTAATATTCTAATTTTTAAAACCAGTTACAAATAAAACTAAGTTGTGGTGCCATATGGAAATAATGTTGAAAGAGAAAGTAAAATAAAATTGCCATAATCAAGGGTTTTGGTATGAAGTTTAGACTGATCAAAAATGGTCCTACTACATTATTTTTATGACATACATGTATGTCATATCTATAAAAAAAATCCTAATCTAACATGGCAACCCATGTTTTGTCTCTCCAGAACATTTAACTACACTTGTTAGACCAAGCACTATTAAAGACACAGTCCTCCATATGCACATCATGTAATGCTCAATCCTCAGTGCTTTACTTAATTGCTTTCTTTGCAATTGGCAATCATATGTAGATTGATGCTTGCTTGCCTTGAATCAGCATGCGATGTTTATTCAAACTGATGGGTAAATATCAGCTTGTGCATGGTGGGCCAGTGTAAGGATGATTTCAAATGTAACTTATGTACACATTAATGTACACTTCCAGACAGCACCGTGGTACAAAGGGTATAAAATGGAAGCTATATGACATGTACTGCGGCTGATCGACTGATCAATTTTTGACTTCAGAATATATACATTTGACTAGTTTCACATTATATAATGGCCAGTACCACAAGCAGTTGCATGTTATTAAAAATCAACTTAAAGTCATATGCTTACATGTACTTCTGATTGGTTAAAATTAAGTTGCATTCGATTTTCAGAGTGATTGCAATTCTTTCTTTGGTTGGCAAAGATTGGTTTAATGCCAGGGGCGGATCCAGGATTTTCCAAAGGGGGGGGGGGGTAGCTATTTTTCGGAGGGAAAATTTGACAAGCAAAAAAAAAAAAAATTAACTAGCAAAAAAAAAATGTCTTCACTTTCAAACTTTCAAAAGAGGTGGCACACTTCTGTTAATGGCATTTTTACATTACAAATTTTAATTTTGCTTCTCAAAGGGGGGGGGGGGGGCACGGGCCGGCTGTACCTCCCTGGATCCGCCAGTGGTTAATGCCAATGGGGATCTGGGTTATCCCTTTCTTGAAAAAAAAAATCTTTTTTCTTCATCATCACAATAACCATCACCACTGTTTACACTGTAAAAAATATTCAGTAAAATTTTAACCAGCAAGAGAGTATTGTGTGTCAAACCAATTTTGGGCAGTATTTTAATACCCAATGCAGGAAGCATATTGTCCAGTAAGGTTAAACAAATAAGCAATTATTTTAGAATGGGCAATATTGTCATCATCATCATCATCAATTCTTATCATTATTACCACACCATCATCATAATCAATATAATCATCATTATTATCATCATCATTCCCTCCATCATCTCTATCACTTAAAAAGATTTTTTTTTTAATGGATACAAGAGAATCAATATTTTTCTGGTAAAACAAGAAAGCAAATGCCGCATTTTCCCACAAACCCTATTATCCATGTATGCTATTCCTTCCCTGCAATGATAAAAAAGGGGCTTTAAAGCTTTCACTTGCTGAAAATAAGTAGTACAGACTTCTCTAAAAACCTCTCTTTATTTGTTTACAATGTCTCTCAGGAAGTATTGCAATGAGCACTAAAATCCGGCTCATTATCTTCAGCAGATCTTGATCAGGGAGGCATTTTCATCACAATCCCACGAGAGAGACTCTTTAAAGAGTTATTAATGTGCAAATTACCCACCATCCTGTGCGGGGCAAACATCCACAAGCATAATACAGGATTATTGTAGGAGAGCATTCGAGGAAATTTGCAAGTAAGCCAACTATAACTATGACATACATCCATGGTCTAACGTAAGGAAAAATATCAGAATCACAATTTCATATTAAATAGGCCTATAACATGTACATGTACATGCATCTTCAAAATCCCTATTCTAAATTACAGAATCTGCATTTACAAAAGGCATGCCTGCAAAGATAAAACACAATTGATCTATAAAACAGGGGCAACAAAAATGAGGACTCACAATTTTTTCAGTGATTTTATTTCCTTTGGAACATTTTACAAAACATGTGACCATCATGCAGTTACATTTTATGACAAAAATCTAGATAAAGAAAAAACATAAGGCGATTTAATACAGACTTAATATTGGATCACCAATTGATTTGAATATATGGAGAAAAATCAAACTAGCACAACACTGAAAATTCAATCTAAATCGGATGTAAAATAAGAAAGTTATGACAATTTAAAGTTTCGCTTATTTTTCACAAAACAGTGAAATGCACAACTCAGTGACATGCAGATGAGACAGTCGATGTTGTCCCTCACTCACTATTTCTTTTGTGTTTTATTGTTTTAATAATAGGGGAAGGCGGGGTAAGTTGAGCATAGGGGCAAGTTGAGCCACCACCCCCAGGCCAATAATGAATGAGTCAGACATTGTGGTGGTGTCATGTATTGATGACCCATTATATAACCCTTTACCCAACCACATTGTTTTTGACTTTGAAACAAAAAGTACTTTTTTAGAGGGAAAAATACAAATTTTAGTCAAAAAAGTAAAAAAGGGTGTAAAATATATGAGTGCTTTTTACACACACAGGTCTTTAAATATAATAAAGAAATAGGAACAATATTGTTAGTCTAGGTATGGATCTTCATTCTTGTCATAGTCTTTTAAATGATGGATGCATAAGAAGTGTGTGGATGTGAAAATATCGCATTAAGTACGGACTGGGGTACTTTGAGCCAGCCAACATGGGGCAAGTTGAGCCATTCCTTAAATCTTATGGTAATGCAGGCCTGGGTAATGTATAATAAAAAATAAAAGAAAACTTGAAAAGCCATTGATATGCAGGCAGAAAGGTGCAGATTCACATGATATTTCTTTTATTTTTAGAGGATGTTAGTATTAAGAGATTTAAAAATTGAAAAGACTTGAAATAAAAAATTTACATATTGCTTCTTCCCGCATACATTTTGTACATAGTTTTTGTGGCTCAACTTACCCCAGAAGGTGGCACAACTTACCCCACATATGGGGCAAGTTGAACCGTTTGACATCGGTTTTTTCAAAGGTCACCATGAATTTCAGTGTGGGGGTAGAGAGTTATATATAGGTAAAAAATATTTCCCAATAATCAAATTTAAAGGCAAGGTAATTATTTCTACAATATTATTAGTCATATCAATTCTAACATGCAAAATGCAAAAAGCGTCACAACTTACCCCGCCTTCCCCTACTGATTTGACAATAAGGACTAACTTGACTGAACCATATAGTATTAAACAATGCCAATTCCACATGTTCAGGGAGGAATTAATCGTTGTTTCACTTGACAATGAGGAGAAAATTAGAATATTTCATATTTTATATAATAAAATACAAAAAAAATAGTGAGTGGATGACATCATCAGTCTCCTCATTTGCATACCGACCAGGATGTGCATATAACTGTTTTGTGAAATTAAGCAAAACTTTAAAATGTCATAACTTTCTTTAATATTTTACATCCGATTTAGATGAAATTTTCAATGTGTTATGCTTGTTGGATTTTTCTCTTTTTATTAAAATCAACTTTTTGTTAGGATGGACTTGTCCTTTAAGAATAAAATATTCAGACCCAAAATACCAGATAAGTATTTTTCGCATTCACACCAGGCTGCACCAGACCATTAAAGGGTTTAAGTTCTTGGAGATGCATTTTGAGCAAGAGCAATGTGGTCCGAGGTTCCGAGCAGCGGACAAGGTATGCAATTCAAAATCCCCCCCCCTCCCCCTGATGATCGAGTTGGTTTGAATACGGCTAGTGAGCTTGAACGCACCCTCTGTTGAATAAACAATTTCATCCCACACAATATCCAGGAGGAAAACATTGATTGTCATTAGCTACAGAAGGAAGAAAGAACAAGTTTACAAAGTCATCCGTTAACGCTAATCAGATAATGTCACATACGCACATCCGTGACAGTGTACATGTTCGGTTGAAGAAAAAAAAACACTTGATTTTGAGGAACTTTTCGATATCCTTGCTTGAAAGGAAAAACAGATTTTAATTCACCTCCATTTGAACTTGGGGGTGTGCTGAAGTAAACAAATTCTACAGATTGATGATTTTCCCTCCAGACAATGTGAGCCGAGCTGTCATTTCAGATGTTTCTTAAAACAAGATGATGGATTTCAAAACCATGCATGAGAAAATATCGGCAGGACTGTCCCATAGTTTTTTTAATCTTGAATTATTTCATACTGCTTGGTGTTTCTATTTTTAAACTGGAGCTCATCTGAAAATTGATGATGTTCATCATATGCTAGATGGATAACATAAAGTTGAAATTCAGAAAAATCAGAGTTTCCATGGAATAATGGAGACCTTGTGACCAGGCAATTATTTTTTATTTTCTTAAATTTATTTTTGGGGGCTAAATTTCGAGACCTACTGCCTAAATCTGTAACATTTGATAAGCTTTGACACTCCAGTGAATGGGGTTTTCCCCTGGGGGGGCACTCAGTATATAATGCATAGTGGGTATGTGCCGCGGAGGGGACCCCCATTTTTACACTCAAATTTCCGTTCCAAGGCATAGCATTTTTGTCTTTTTGAGAAAAAGAACAAAGAAAGCCGCTCCAAGGTATAGCATTTCCTTCTTATCGAGAAAAAAGAAGAAAGAAATCCGTTCCAAAGCTTCGCATATTTTTCGTTACGCCGTTCCGGTCGCATTGATTTGCTACAAGGAGCTGCAGTTTGGTGAAAAGCGGCCGTAGAGCGCTTTTCGACCATCGCCTAAGCGAGAGCGCACCCGGCGGAGGCCGCGCTAGCTGCGTCATGCACGATTGCCCGTTCCATAGGGATGCATACGAACTCACAGAGATACGGAGATCCGTTCCGAGGACCCCCGTTTTCACAAACATTTGTAGTTCCGAAGCCCGTTCCGAGGACCCTCATTTTTACAATAAGCCCGCTCCAAGGCCCCCGTTTTTTTGCCTCGCCCGCGGCACACCCCTACCACTTTTTTGGTCGAGTGCCCCCCCCCCCCCCCCCCCGGGGGTTTTCCAAGGCTCTTCTGAGAATTTTTTTTTTTTTTTTTGGGGGGGGGGGGCAAAATTGCCCCAGAGCCCCCCTGTAATTACTGTATTTTCTCTGCGTGGGTCCATGGATCCTACTAAAACTAGTAGGATCCATGTTCGGACCATGGAAATGGAATTCTCATACATAAAATATAAAGACCCAGTTCCAGGAATATTGTTCACACAGTATGATGTACATGTATCATGTCGACTGTAATACAGTACTTTATATCGGTTACACTTCTTAATTCCGAAAGTTCGTAATTCCGAAGGTTCTTTATTCCGAAGGTTCGTAATTCCGAAACACGTAAATTGCCTATACCTCGATGTTCGTTAATCCGAAAACGTAAAAGGGTTCGTTAATCCGAACATTTGTGGCGTTATTCCGAAGGTTCGATAATCTGAAAACGACATAAGGTTCGATGTTCCGAAGGTTCGTTAATCCGAAAACGAAATACGGTTCGTTGTTCCGAAGGTTCGTTAATCCGAAAACGAAATAAGGTTCGTTGTTCCGAAGGTTCGTTAGTCCGAAAACGAAATAAGGTTAGTTAATCATTTAGTTTTCGGACTAACGAACCTCATTTCTTTTTCGGATTAACGAACCTTCGGAATTACGAACCTCACTTCGTTTTCGGACTAACGAACCATCGGAATTACGAACCTCATTTCGTTTTCGGACTAACGAACCTTCGGAATTACGAACCTTCGGAACAACGAACCTTCGGAATAATGAAGCTTCGGAATTACGAATGTATGCGCTTTATATCTATTAAAGCAAAGTTTGTGTTTGCATCAGGCAAAAAAATAATTTTTCATTATCAGGGGCTCCTTTTCACAAATTACTGCCTTAATCTGCAACATTGGATAAGCTTTAAACATAGCAATGAATGGGGATTTTCAAGGGGTCATTTTAGAGTTTCCAGGGATCTTTTGAGCACTTTGGGGGCAACATTGCCCTGAGCTCCAATGTTAATCTTTTCTCTGCTTGGGACCATGGAAATGGAATTCTCATATCAATATTTTTATGTAAAATTATTGCAATAGCAGGCAAAATGAAGGCAATAAAACGTAAAGACCCAGTATCAGAAATATTTTTTTCAGTATTAATCCGATCTCTGAAAAAAAAATCAATTTTAACATGAAATACAATAGATGTCCAAGCAAATTTTGTGTGTGCATCATCAATTCCAACAATCGGTATGTTTCTTTTTGTAATACAAGTGGACAGTACTGCACATGTATGTGTATCATCTACATCAGTGTCCATCAAAGGTAATTGACCAGGAAATAAACATCTCAGAAAAGAAAGCTCGGCAATGACTCGTCATCTTTTGTCGAGTATTTTCCTGTTTTCCATTTTATTTTGATTACATTCTCTTCGTATTTTTTTCTATGCACATACATGTACTGTACATGTAGGCCTACACTGTACAATGTACATCTACATGTATAGGTATTTGTCCAAGTCAAATATTTTGAGACCACAAAAATCTCTTTGTGGAAGAAATTCAACCTTTATAAGAGGTTATAATATAACACAGAAAATTTTTGCTTCCCCAATATAATAAGCACTTTGGGTCAAAAAAAGAAAAGCTTTGAAGTTTTGTACAGTACAAGAGTGTAGATAAAATTCAACAAAACAAATGAAATTTTGTGCTGCAATCTTTTAATAGAAAAAAGTGGAGCTAATTGCGATGCAAAACCAGAAAAATTATTCTGCATAATCTAATAAAAAAAAAGGTTCAATTTGGGCTATTAACAATCAATTAAAAAAAGGTTGACTATGGACGTTTACTAAGGGCGTATGCGGGGGGGGGGGGGGGGGGGGGTAGGGTTGGTGCACTCTCCCGATGAAACAGAGGAGTTATGACATTGGCAAGCAAAACAAATTTGTACCCCTTCTTCTGCTATCAACAGCTGATTTTCCAAACTTTAGTTATACCTACCTCCCCATGCTCAAACCAGCCTACGCCTTGTACGGTATTTACATATGTACATGTATTTCTCTTTCTCTTGTGTTTAATTCCTTTTGATTTGTTGTTGTGAATTTCCTGTATCAAAGACAGTGTGTACCATCCAACTCTCTCTTTATAAAATGACCACACATTCCTTTCTTTGCCTTGGAATTCCTTACCCACAGGATTCCTTTGTTCTCCTTCATGTTTTTGCCTATTGTTTTCTAATCACATCCTCTGTATCTATTGTATTCTCTGTTTACATTCCTAGCCCAGGCCTCCTTAAAATAGCCGATCATCGTGCCAATCACCACTGCCTAGTAATCAAATATATTACATGCATGTACATGTAGACCTACAGTCTACGGAGTACTGTGTAAGGAAATAGTCCAAGGGCTGATTGCAATCTTATGCATTATGATGAGCAGGGTAAAAATTACATAAGGGCTAGGGCAATTACGCCCCCCCCCAAATTGAGCATTGGAATCCCCATTCATCTCAGTGTTATAGCTTATCCAATGTTGAGGATTTAGACAGTAAGTTGTGAAATTTAGCTCTCGAAAATAAAAAAATAATTTTTGCCTGTGTATGAATGAGGCTCACTGAAAAAATGATTATTGCCTCATAGCCCACTTTAAAGCAACTTTTATATAATGACATACAAAATTTAGCATCATTTATAAACAATGATCTTGTTCATTTTGACAGATAAATGAAATATGTTGGCGGGTAATGGCATCTCATGGTGCATCATAATAAATCAGCGACATGAAAGAGGGTCTTGCAAAGATCGTTTTGTGAAATTGGCCCATGGACTCCAAATTGGTCTTGGCTACATGTAGGCCACGTGTCCAGTACTGATTTTTTTTCTTCAACTCTCTTTATTCTAGATTCTTTCACAATGTAACAGAAAAAGGCCATGAAACTCATTATTGGCAATTCATTTCTTCACTTAATTTGACGTTTGATTAATTTCATTATCCACTCTTTGGGGAAAAAAAATTATTATGCTTTCATTTATCCTGATTTATTGATTGTATATCCCTTTATCTGCATGAAGTATACTGATGAACCTTTTGGATCTGCATAAATAATGTATTTCTTTGAACATTGTCTACTAAAGATCTCTTCAATCATTTAACAACATTTGTCTATTCATTCATCCAAATATAATTATGTTTTTTATCATTTATCTATCCATCCTTTATACTTTGATCATTCACTGAAGTAATATCTACTAATTCATTCATTCATACGAGATTGCATTTTAACCAAATACTTTTCAATTTTCTTTGAGGTATGTACACTTGATAGAATATTGTACTTCCTGCCATGGTGTATCATATTCATTTTACACATGAAAGAAAACAGGTGTATTACTATTTGTGACATGAGAATATTTGATGCAGAAAAAACATGACTATTTTTAAAAACCCACAACTCTGCCAGTGCCACATAAAGCAGGATATGGTTAGTGGATGCAGACACCAATACTGATGTTTCATCAAATTTTACTTGGCAGGATGAGGAATGACAAACACTGTCAAACTTTCTTGAAAAACAGTCTTCTATAAAAAAGAAGATCATACTGTTTTTTTTTAAAGTTGTTTATGACAATGGGTTTTAATATATGATATAGACGTCTATCCTAAGAGTGTGGATACATGCAAACTATTTTATCAGTCTTGAGCTCTGAGGTTCGTTTGACATTTGGTCCCGTTACCTGACATTCAACCAAAAAATTACTTTTTTTCTTTCCAGGGCTCTTTTTGGAGAAACTTAAAAATTTTCCAGGGCTACTTTTTCATTTTCCAGGGCTCTTTTTCCACTTTCCAGGGCTACAATTTCTGGAGCTATTTCGCGGCTTTTTTGCGTTTGTGTCTGTGTGTGTGTGTGTGTGTGTGTGCCACATTGAAGGGATGCTGGTCAGCAGTGCAGGGCAAGTACACATTTAAATGCAATATAATGTATAATGTATAATTTAAATGCAATCACGTACGTATTCATGAAATGCTACATAAATACACAGTGGCAAATTGTATAGAACGGATAGCGGTGCGTTCAACGCTAGCGGGCGTGTATATTTTGCTTATTACATGACGTCATCCAGCCACTGCCGAGAGCCAATTTATGAATGAAAATATAGTAAGCATGCGCAGTGCAAGCCTTCCATAGCCCCACACAGTATTCCACCAAAACAAGTGTGCAATACTCTATCACCTCGTACCAAAATCGACCTAGAATTTCACTTTCCTATAATTTATATGAATTATGAAAGGTATTCTCGGAGGATCTATTTTCTCACCGATACCGAACAGGTAAGCAAATTTCGATTACTTCTTGATTTTCGGTCAAAATCTTACGAATTAGCGTTGATATAGCATCGTGTTCGTTGGAGTTTGTAGAGTCTATCGCAACGTGTACAAAGTCAATTGATTTCCGGGTTTCGGAGCGTCGCGTGAATATGCATGAAATTGCCGAGTCTCGATAATTTTCGATCGATACTGGAGCGATCCGATCACGAACCAAGACCATTTCCCGCGTAGACAATGTGACCGGATATCGTTATCGCTATCGATACTTTGGCACGCAGTCCGAAGGAATTATTTTGGCGACCACGTAGTCATGACGTGATCTGCGCGATTGGCCAATCAGCGGTCTCCGATTCGCTGAGCCGAGACGGTATATTCGTTGTACCATGAAGCTATTAATAGCTTCATGGTTGTACACAGTCTATGGACAATTTGCCACTGTAAAATATACAGTGTTGACGGGGGCGATTATGAGTTTTGCAGTCGCCCTCGTGTGAATGTTTTTAGCCCTTTTCCGGGGCTCTTTTTGGACTTTCCGGGGCGAATTCGCCCGCCGCCCCCGTGTAATTTTTTGGTTGCTGACATTACATCCAATCACCTAAAACTTGCTTACGTTTATAAAATAGAGACATGTAAGGACAAGTTTTCTCAATAGGATACAATTATTACATTTTATGAAGAAAAAACGTAAATGCCATAATTTTGGTTGGAAAACTCACAATAATACAGCAAAAATGCAATGGCTGGCAGCTCTGCTACACAAATGCACTACTTTTTTTAAAACAAGCACACACAGTCATACACCATACACATGTTTTTTTCCACTGCTTACCTCTATTTTCTGTTTTTTAATGAAGGCTCCTAGACTGAATACTCTTATTGTGACCTGAAAAGATAAATCAAGGACAAAATAATACTTTAGTGAGTCATCTCTATCACAATAAAAAAAAAATTATCCAATTGGTTTTTGTAATGCATGATTTGTTTTCTTTTGACATTCAACTGACCTAAAAATATACAATGTGAAAGACTGGTGGTCAATGCTGTTCATTATTACGTTGGGTTGGTCCCACATATTCAAAATCATGTATCATCAAACAATTTACTAGCACTAATGTGAAAATGTAGACAAAAAAAATTGTAAAAAATACACCACTGGTCTGGGGTGAAAAAGATCCATTTCAGCTGGGTTAATTCCTGTTTTCAATCATCCATCCAAAGTTCTGCAACAAACAAAATACATGTTCCACATCTCCAAAATTTTGCAAATTTCTACCAAATCGCAAAAGCAATGATAAATGCTACAATGTCAAGTCAAAAGACTCAAGGTCAGATTACCAAAACATTTACAAAAGAATACATGATGCAAAAAGTCAGAGTTTAAAGGGACAATGTACATGTACATTTGGGCAAACATAACAGAGTGTCTTTGAAAGTTCATGAAACAATTCATTTATCAAAGGGTTTCAGATGATTAGATCTCATCTCATCAAGGTTAGATTTTTATCTCCATGTAGTTGAGATTTTATCAATAACTGAGAATTGAAAGAATTTTAACGTACTCATTTACAATTCAAATTTCAGGCAAAATTTTGAGGGTTGCTGTTTGTTGGTAAATTATTATACCACCATTTATCTCAGATCATACAAAACTGTAAAATCCATTTTGGTTTTAGTGTCATAGACTCAGAGATATCATCTTGTGCAAAAGCAGATTTCACCTGTTCTACATGTACAATGTACACTCTGATGCTTTTGGATAATCTGTAATAAACAACAATCAATTAGTTATGATGGATTTTATATGATATTGGACTTCGGTGAAAAAAAAGAATATTTTGCCTCTAGTTAATCACAATGTCTATAAATACAAAATAAAGTCTTCCTATCTTCTTTTCAATAATTCTTTCAATTTTCGGCATCCTCCGATTAAATATTCAATTTATTTTACTTTTTCCCCCTCAGAAGAAGTGTGTGATGGGGAAGGAAGGGGGTTGCACATGTGCATTGCAAGCACAAGAGACCAGACAGACAGTCTAAAACATGTACACATATCAATGCTGCTCTACAAGGATGGAACTGACAATTCTTAAGTGACATTTCCTTTGAAAGAGTATTAAAATGTACATATGTGACGTCAATCCAACATCATCTCCAGCCCGACTCATCTCTTTACAGTGAATATAAAGGAGGATGAGTGCTCTGTTCATACTGAAAACTCGATCAACAAGTAAAAAAATAAAAATAAAAATAAACTCAAACTTAAATTTGGCTGGTGGTAATCCTGGTACATGTATATTACCTGCTTACCGGTATTTTCATGCCATTGTAGGGCAAAGTGGTCAAAAGTAGGTCAAAGAGAAAATATCAAAGAAATAGAGCAATGGAAAACCAGCCAATACAACTCTTTCAATTTCTCACAATCAACTTTTGTATCCATCTATGAAATAAATACTGTAAATATATTCACAATCGAAGATGTACTCAACATGACCCCAATTCATCAACACTGCCTGTTTATTCATAACAAGATCTAAATCCAGTCACTGAAATTTAGTCTATAAAGTTCATGAACTTGTATAATTCACCACATTCACCATCCATCAAGCTCAACAAACGCCAAGACACGTGAGCCGGTTTTGGTGTTATTTGTTGATTAAAAGATACTGTTTACGCATGTTCTTAGACCAAAATCTGCAACATTGTGCAAACATGATAAATGTTAGAATACTGTATGATAATATAAAGGTCATACACCAAACTGTTATTGTGCTTCCCTTTTGAATGCAAAATATTTATCAGTTACAATGATAAAAGCGATCATCTTAGGATTTTTTCCTCCTCTCTACAGGCTCTACAGGTAGCTTACTAGGGTAAAAAAATTGATGATGCATGCTTCCTCTGCATAATAATTATCTACTGGTACATGTACATACGTACATATATATCCACTCTAACTATGTAAAAGCTGGTTTCTAAACACGTCCATAAAAATAAACATCATTGGCATCCAATTAACATCATGCACAACGAGAGAAAATACAAACTTATGAATATCGGGGGTAAAGAATTAGGAATTGGAATAATTACACAAAATTAATAAATGAATAATAATTAACATTCCATGTATTCTCAACAATGCCCGATATTAATGATTAACAATTGGAGAATATTATCTACGCTAAAATTCAAAGAATTGATTGGAGAGATATGAGCATCTAGATGTACATGTACAGTCTACATGTATATGGTTAAAACAGACCCCTTTAATAAAGGGAAAATTCACCCTGATAAGTTGGTTTAAATCAAAGCAGACAAAAAATCGAAGAAAGATACCGTAAAAAGTTTCATACAATAATGAGAGTTTACATGAATTTTTTTTAAATATTGATTTTGATTTTGGGACTTCACTGAGGAGTGGCTCCTCCACATGTTGTGCGATGTGTATAAATTCCCCAAAATGCCATTTTCTAAAAAATTTAAAAGCAATTTTATTTCTGCAGTCAATACATCATCAGATATCTGTACATCATTTCATACCCTCTTCTAAAAATATTTGTACTCATCATATTCACAGGTCTGCCAACATTTGAAAATGAAAAAAAAAGAGTCCTAATCCCGCGGCGCGGATTTTTCTTCTGGATGTCAGGTGTGTCTCCCTCACTTTTTAAAAAAATCTGTTTAGCATTCTTATATTTAAATATTGAGAAATTACAAGTGTTGAAAAACGAATACTCTTACACCCATACACACACCCATACACCACCACACAATTACTAGGCTGATTTATGTTTTTATCTTAAATAATTGGAAAAAACGGAGTGCTCCTCATTTTGGTTGAACAAAAATCTTAAAAATTGGGTAACTGCTGGGTACAAGGAGTAGTTTGCAGGCCTGTATTCATGATGAGTACAAATTATTTCCCCTTTATAAAAAGGGGAAGTTCACCTGATGAAAAGTTAATTGTAAAAACACCAGAAAAAATAGTTTTAAAAAAATGGTGAAGGTTTTAGGAAAATCCATTATTAAAAGATTATAAGAATGCTTTTAGAATTTTGTTGAAGTTTTTGATTTGTGACTTCACACAAAAGCAGCCACCCCATACATGTATATTATGTAATATAAAATGCATAATTTTCATTTTTCAATAGCTCATGAGGACTAAAAAAATTTGTCTTTCAGGAGCGGGTATGAAATATTTTGTCTTTTAATACTGAGGGTACAATAAAACCCATTCTCAAATTTTTAGAAAATGACACTTCATTGATTTTTTAAAATTCATAAAACATGGGAAGCAACTATCATATATGACATCACAAATCAAAAACTGAAAATTCTAATAACTTTTTAAATCATTGATGGATTTCCTTCAAATGTTCACCAATATTTTTCTCTAATCTTTTTGTTTATTAAAACCAACTTCACCAGGGTGAACTTCCCCTTTAATACTAACTATGAATAAAGACACGCACCTCAATGACAAACAAGGCAAGAATGGCTAAAGTGGTTGCCGACAGGGCTCTCAATGTGGATTCTTTCTTTACACTCCCTGGAAAAAAAAAATGATAAAATCAAAGGATTATTGAAGTGTTGATTTTCATCAGACATTTGAAAATATGATATTACATTGAAAAAAATTACATTGTAATAAGGAGAGGAAGAGGAAATAATAAAAAAAAAAGATTAGCAAAAGGAGGACAGGGAAAGGAAGCCACTGTTGGAAATGGAGGTTTCCTTTAATATTTAATACATGTATTCCTTCATTTCCTTGAAATGCTGAAAGCCATGCAAAAGCAGGGATAATAATATCCAGCACTTACATGTAGAAACATTTTTCATATGATGTCTGTATTATTGTCTTATCATCATGTAAATAATATACATGTAACCATGAATCATAAAGCAATCATGTTGTCATAAACATTTCAGGAATGCCACTGATTCTCTAGATCATGTTTCTAGAATGGTAGACTTTGAAACTATTTGAAGGTGGGAGGAGAACACACCCAAATATTTTCAAAAGATTAATTAATATCAAAACAACCTTTATGTTTTAAGATTTGGTCACGTTGGCTTATAGTAATCTGTGGAAATTATCATGGAAGTCACAATTTATTACAAATCACAACATTTTCATGTTTGTTTTCATTATCTTTGGAGAAGCAAGGGGGGGAGGAGATAAACCTATCAACAACAAATGAAAAATATCGGCCAAATGCACTGTGAGTGTGACAGAGTATTGATGCAAATTAATACCCCTTTCATAAACCCAATTATGCGGCTAATAGCAGCATAATTTGGTCGTAAAATCGGAGAAGGACCAGAGTTATCCGCATTATTTTGATGCTGCAATTATCCGCATAATAGCGGCATCGGGACCAGATTTTGACTTTATGAACGCATTTTCAAATAATGCGGATAATTGCCATGGTGCGGTCACAAGGTCACCCTTTTCCAACACAACCGCATCGGAGGGGGCGTGTGCAGTTGTCATGACGATTTAAAAATAGTGTGGATTATTTTCAGAGTTTGTGAACGCAATTTTTATTGAATTATCCGCATTACTCTTAGGCGGCTAATTGGAGGATGGGTTTATGAAAGGGGAATAGTGTACCCTTGGTATACATGATGTATGATATCTATTTCATTGTCATGCAGTTCCTGAAAGCATCAGGATATGAAATTGAAAAATATCAATTTTTTGGTCAACAAAGTCTGTATCAATAATGAAAACCTTCAAAATATCACTAGCGAACAAAAACAACCCCAAAACACAAACATTTGCTGTATGTTATTTCCAAGATGACACAGCTTTCGGATCTGAAATCCCTCTGTATCCTCACACTTATTTTTCAATGCCGATTCTAATCTCTGGATATTTCTTCTGTATCACTTCGATTCAATTATCCCTTTGTCCCGAAACTGCCTGCTTTGTCAGTGTTTGACGTGGGGGTGGAATTATGTAGCATCAGAAATTTGATACTGTACCCACATGTACATGTACTGTATTAAAACAGTGTTGTGCGACAAACACGTACATAGGAACAAACCAAATGATTAATATGCCTTTGCCACAAAGTCACAATATTATAATTAATTCTCCACCCCCCCAAAAAAAAAAAAACATTATGTGATGCAACAAACGATAAAATTCAATGCAAAAAATACAATATATAGGCCTACATGTATACATTGTATGACTTTGGTCTGAACTCAGCATGAGTATATTGTATCAGAAAAAGAAATTTAGCATAAAATGAAGGAAGAAATTTGCATAAATTGTGACACATGATAACTGACAATGATACAGTAAACAATTATCAGTGCACAATATAAATTTGCAATGTACATATATACAGAATGTATAAAATGAATGTTGCCTCTATGCATACATGTACAATCATAAGCAGGTGCATGTATAAAAGCCTTTGTTATCATGTTTATAATGCAGTTTCACAAGCCACTGCACCCACACACACTGCCCACTGAGTGAGTGGGTGACAAAAGAGAAAGGGTTATTCATTTGATCAATTCTTATCCATTCCCCAAATTAAAAACACCCCATGTAGTCTGCAGGCACAGACTCATATTTGACACTTCAACCAATAACAGGGCTAGAGTGAAGACTGGACTCCAAGGACTGTGTCTGTGTCAAATAGTAGATCCAGTAGTGAATCTAGTCTCACCAATTCAGACTCTGCATTATGCACTCTGCGATTCGCGAAAACCAAAGGTCTGTATCTACAGACTACATCCCATGCTAGTATCAAGCTTGAATACATGCGTATGGCTTCTTTTCCCCAGGTCCAGCATAAACAGGTCTTTTGAGTAATGATTTTTTATTTCATGGCAAGCGCACATTGTACCAGTGCATACATATCATGATTTCATGTAAATGGGATTACAGTGTGTAGTGAAACTGTAGACATTGCTTTAATAATGGGGAAAGATTTGCAGGTGTGCACGCTGCAACTGCAATTAATTAGAGCTCTGCAGGGCTTTGTTCTACGATGATAACCACAGAGAGAGAGAGATGGTGAGCGTAAGACACCTACCGTCCATAATGACACTGAAAGCAATCAAGAGTTCGACGGCAACCAGGAAACATATCACCAAGACAAGAAGAACTACGATGAAGAGGAACACGGCTCCATTGACAACCATGTCTAAGTACTGATGGAATCTGAAAAGATATGAAACAAGATCGGTAATTTAAAAAGAATTATAAATACAATTCACCTGTTCTACATGTACATCTACATGTAGGCCTATGTATGACTAAAAAATCACAGACGAATGTTTTTTTTCTTAATATGGGTAATACCTCGGTCACATTTGCTCTACGGCGGCCGTACGGCGAGTCGAAAACAGCCGTTTTAACATTTTTTTGTACCAGCTTTACATAGTTTGTTTGAATAAAACAGCTGTTTTCGACTCGCCGTACAGCCGCCGTAGAGCAAATGTGACCAAGGTATAAGTTCTCCAAATTCTTATTCATTCAAAATATATATTTTGATAGCAATCATGTAAAAAAAACCTGCAACGACATGTATCACACACACGAACACGTACTCAATATCGATCCTATGAAGCTCCATTTTATATATATATATATATATTGGTGAGAAAAATTGTTCCTGGGCGCCGTAACACAAAAGTTAGCGATTAATCGCTATTGAAATGACCAATCAAGATCCTTGTTGCAAGCGCATTTTGCTATAAAGTAGACTGACTACAGTATGAACCAATCAGAATTGTTCTTTGAAATTAGCGATCAATCGCTAACCTTTGTGTTACGGGACCCAGGTCTTTGTATTTCTTCCCCTAATACAGTATACTTTTATGGCTTTTTGAACATTACATGTAGATACAGCAACCCTTTCCACCCCCCCCCCCCCACCCTATCCCGAAAATAAACCAACAACCTAGAGAACTATCCAACTTCAAGCATGGTTGAAGCAAGGAAAACTAAAAACACACAGACGTGACAGTCATCAGAAAATAAAAGATCAATATGGGGCAGTCTAAATGTACATGTATACATGTATGAGGAAGACTATAATTAAACTAAATTAATATACCAATGTTTTGTGAAAAATATGAAGTAAAACTTTGAAATGTCATTAGTTTCTATAATATTTACATCCGATTTTGATGAAATTTTCGCATTATGCTAGTTTGATTTTTCTCTATTGATTCAAATCAACATTTTTCTGGGGTGGATTTGACCTTTAACTCTACCTACATGTATATTGTGTACATGTATGTAAGTCAGCACTATGTAACTTTATATATATATAGTAACCAAGATAAAGTGATACCTCCAGTGTAACCCTATTTGCACTCTTATACATACAATTTCACTATGTATGTACCAGTGGCAGTATGCATGCATCCCATGTAAATTCGGCGAGAAGTTATTTGTGAGAAAACTCTCTTCCATTCTCAAGAGACATCATTGCATCTGGATGTGATTTGGGGTTACAACCTTTTCCCAAGATCAAGGCACATCCTGGTTACATCTTGGAAACCTTCACTTCATCATATCACAACTTACAAAATGCTCAAGGCCTGGTTGTAACAAGTTTTGTGAACCCCATCAGAAAATGAACATATAAGTAGTCAAGTTCTGCCATTTTTTTCTCTCCTTTTTTAAGATATTTAATTGTGAAGTCATGTGATAAAATCAAAATTTTGTTTTTCTGGGATTGCTGAATCAACATTCAGCATGAAGGAGTGCATCTTTTGGTGGGATTAACTAACTTTTGAGCACAACTCTATACCTACTTGTAGATAAATAATATTTTCCTCAAAACATTCCAACATTAGTATTCAAATATAGTACTCAATCAACAGTTATTTTTATACCGAAATCAATTTCAAGTGAAAATAGGAAAAACATTGTTTGCTCCTTGCCTACAACAAAAAATATCACTATGATAAAAAACGATGTAAGTTTCATATTTCATGGCCCTGGGGCCCGTAACACAAAGCTTAGCAATGATCGTAGAGCATTTTTCTATGATTGATCGCATTGACTATAATGTACATTCAATCATGAAAATCAGGCGTACGATTAATCGCTAACCTTTGTGTTACGGGACCCAGGTACATGTACTGTATGTAAGCTTCTTGTTTGTATTTTTCATCCAATGTCAGGTATCATGGACATGGACACTATTTAATCAGAATTGGCTCAAAATCGGCACATTCACACCTGCTTGTAAAGAAATCATAATATTTTTCTGCACAAAAATGACTATATGGTACTGGAATTACAAACATTACAAGAACTTTTACTGGAATTCATCCAAGTTTGTGGGACATTTGCAGTTATGGAAAGCAAATTATAAAGAACTTTCAGGGTGAGGCAAAAAGTTTATCTGTTCCAGACAGGTGGGAATGCATTACCAGGTACTGTAAGACCGTAACGAGTTCTTGTAATTTAAATGGATAATTTTCTTGATGGAGGTATTAAGCATATGTCACTTTCTTGTTCCTCTATCAAAACAAACTTATTTCCAGAATGGACACTTCATTTTATGAATGCGGATTGTGGGTCTGCCACTTACATGTACATGCAATTAAATAGTACCTGGATTACCCTTGGAAATCAACTCCCAGGAAAGTCCAGGAGCCTGTTCCATAAAAGAAAAATTCTGGCACTTTTTTGCTGGAAGTTTAAACCGTGTTAAATGTCAATGCATACTTTTGTTTGCCAGATGTTTTTTAGACAAAAGTTTTATGCAACTTCAACATGCTCAAGGAAACTTCAAATTTTGGCGTTTCCTCGTTTTTCATTAAATTGCTTTTTCTTCTTTAAAAAAAGCTTCATATACATGTATACAGTATGAATCAATCCCCTGCATGAATGCCTTAAATAAGTTTGAACACCTCGAGGTCCTTGGGGGTCAAGCAAAATTGGGTCACACCATTGATCAGAATTAAAAACACCCCTACTTGGTCATCAGTAAATGAAATAAAATGCATCAGTGCAGAAATGCATGGATAAATACTACATGTACAGAACATGTATATACATGTATGTACATGTATGATACTTTTATAACAACATGCTGACATATACCGGTAGACAGTACCAGAATTTAAATCTCCCCTGAAAAAAAATCAGATGGTATCAGATACATGTATGTGAAATAATGTACAGACCACTGTTTCGTGCATACACTACATGTAGAGGTACATGTATTTATTGACATACATAATAGAGCATACTCTACAAATGCTGCTAGAACATACACATTAAGTTGTGAAATAACATGTTCACTGGATGAAAGCTGGCCTCTGATAATCTGATATTATATATGAACCAGTTACCTTACACTGTATGCACAAGTGACCAAATAATTGATTATCTAATTAATCATGTAGCCTAATAAGAAGGTTTGAACTTTAATCAACTTCAAATATGGCTCATCAGTATTAAACTGATAATGAAGGTGGAATTACATTTTACCCCATTCAAAATGAATTCATTTTATGTTGTAATCAGCCAATATTCAAAAATTGTTATTTTCATGAAATCTCTACTGGGGATAAAATAAAAAAAGAAAATCATCACTTACTTTATGAAGTAGTAATGCAATATACATGTACAACAAACTTTAAAAAGAAACCTAGAAAAATAAAATTAGCTTGTGATCAAACAGAAAAAGCAAAGAAACAACTCAATCTTAAAAATATTTGAGAAAAATTGAATAAAAATAAAATAACCATGAAAAAAAAAATCATCAAGTCTATCCAGGTCCATAGATCAGGGTTTTTTTCCCCATGGAAGACAAGGTATTATGAAATATATTTAAGATTTTGTATTATTATTATTATAATTAGAATAATAAAAATAGAGGTTATGGGGTATATTTTCAGTGTATAAATGGGTGAGTTGAAGTTCTACATGTACATGTATGACATCACAAACCTTGGACAGTTATCGCCATTGGGGATGATCTCTGTTGCATATATATTTATAATTTATTATTTCAAATTCAAATGCCCATAACTCTCTTACTGTTTGTACAATTATTCTCAAACTTTTGTTGATCTTATTCTTTGATTTTTCTGTTGAGTACTTTGTAAGCAAAATGTTATATATTGATAATGATGTCATACATGATGTCATACCATGACTCACAATTGTAGCTGCGCAGGCGCAATGCGGAATAAACTTGCTTTGGAATCATATACCAAGAGTATCAGACGTGTGCTTATTTATGTGCCTTAATTACTAATTACTGTAGGTTAATTAGGAGTACATAACAACAAATCTGGCGACGAGGATTAACTTTTGTGTTTGTTCTTCACTTTGGGAAAGTTCGAGTACCTGAGGATGGCTACTTTTGGAACAATTGGTGAATTTCGGGAAGACGAAGGGAGTTGGTCCGAGTACATTGAGCGTATGGGACACTACTTCGACGCCAATAGCATCATTGATGAGGGGAGGAAAAGATCCATTTTACTTAGTGTTTGTGGAGCCTCAACCTACAAGTTAATGTCAAGTTTGGCGGCACCAAGGAAACCAGGTGAAGTTGAGTTCAAGGAACTTGTGAAATTAATGACTGATCATCGAGATCCAAAGCCATCGGTGATCGTCCAACGATTCAAGTTTAACAGCAGGTCGAGGAGACCAGATGAATCGTTGTCAACTTACATTGCTGAACTGCGACGATTGGCTAATGAATGTAAGTTTGGTACTATTTTAGAGGAGATGTTGAGAGATAGGATTGTGTGTGGAGTGGCGGATGATAGAATACAAAGGAGATTATTGGCTGAACCAACTCTAACTTTCGAAAAAGCTAAAGATATTGCATTAGCAATGGAATTAGCTGATAAAAATACAGCCGATCTCAGAGATCAGAACAAAGGCGAGATGGTGAACAAAATCGCTCATGGTGTTCGTCATCGTAAGTCGTCACAACGTCCTAATTCCAAGAAACATTCCTCATGCGGTCGCTGCGGAAAGGGACAGCATCAAGGAGAGGCTTGTCCAGCAAAAGACGGAGAGTGTTTCCACTGCGGGAAAAAGGGACATTTTGCCGTGGTATGCAGAGCCAAAGGAGAGAGGAAGGACCAGAGAAAAGTTTTCCAGCAGCAAGGGAAACGGACCGCCTCCAATAAATCTCGAACTCTGCAGATCGAAACAAGAGAGGATGATGAAAGCGAAAGCTACGGGTTGTATACACACTCGACGAAAGCTTCCAAACCTCCTCCGATTATGACTCAGCTAACAGTGAAAGGGAAACCTATAAACTTCCAAGTGGACACGGGCTCGGCAGTAACGCTCATCAATGAGAAAACGTGGCTCTCTCAGTGGAGTGACAAAGAGAGGCCTAAGCTGAGCGAACCAAAAAGCGTAAAGGAACTCCGCTCGTTCCTGGGCTTGCTAAATTATTATGGTAAATTTCTACCCGACCTTGCATCAAATCTAGAACCTCTTCATCGGTTGTTGAGGAAAGACGCAAGATGGCAGTGGGGTAATGAGCAAAAACAGGCTTTCGTAAGAGCCAAAAAGTTGCTTAATTCAACTCGGGTGCTAGCACACTACAATCCGGAAGAGCAACTGATACTAGCTTGCGACGCTAGTCCGTACGGTATCGGAGCCGTACTCGCACATAGATTTTCGGATGGGACCGAAAAACCCATCGGTTTCGCGTCGCGAACACTGAATGTTGCAGAACGCAGATATTCGCAATTAGATAAGGAAGGTCTAGCGATTGTATTTGGTGTAAAATGGTTTCACCAATATCTGTATGGCCGTAAATTCGAAATAATCACGGATCATAAGCCGTTACTTGGTCTCTTTGGAGAGAGGAAAGCCATTCCACAGATGGCTTCTCCGCGCGTCCAACGGTGGGCGATTACACTTGCGGCATACGAATATGAAATAAAGTATAAAGCGGGAGAGAAAAATTCAAATGCTGATGCACTCAGTAGATTACCGCTAGAATCAACCATTTCGGATCCTCCGATCCCGGGGGATATCATACTTCTCATGGATACATTAGATAGGACACCGATAACGCCCTCGCGCGTCCGTTCTCTTACCGACAAAGATCCGATCTTGTCGCGGGTCCGTAACTTCATCCTACAAGGATGGCCTACAGCAGATGAATTACAAGATAAGGCATTAGGTCCGTATTTGAATAGAAAAGATGAATTAAGTGTCCATGAGGGAGTAATATTGTGGGGAGCTCGCGCGGTGCTTCCACCGAAATGTCGAGAAGCAATGATGGAAGAATTGCATGATGCACATCCGGGGATAGTGCGTATGAAGGCAATGGCGAGAAGTTGCGTATGGTGGCCACAGATTGACAAAGATTTGGAGCGTAAAGTAAAATCTTGCGAAAAATGTCAATCACACCAGCGACAACCGTCGAAAGCTCCACCCCATCAGTGGGAATATCCAAGTAAACCGTGGTCGCGAATTCATGTCGATTACGCAGGTCCAGTAGAAGGGAAAATGTTACTAGTAATAGTAGATGCGTATTCAAAATGGATAGATGTTCATATTACGAATAAATCGACTAGCGAAGCGACAATAGACAAATTGAGGGAAGTCTTTTCGGCACAAGGCCTTCCTCAAACGCTGGTTTCGGATAATGGGCCCTGTTTCACGAGTGAGGAAGTCGCTATGTTCATGAAAATGAACGCAATCAATCACATTCGAGGTGCACCATATCACCCAGCCACTAATGGTCTCGCGGAAAGAGCAGTGCAAACTGTGAAAGGAGCCCTCAGAAAAATGAGTGGACCCCTTCAGACGAGATTAGCAAGGTTCTTGTTGAGTTACCGTACAACTCCACAAGCTACCACAAATCAGTCACCGGCAGAATTGCTCATGAACCGAAAGTTGCGTACTCGCATATCTTCTGTTCTGCCTGATGTGAACGCAACCGTTGAAAAGAAGCAATTCTCACAGACCGCTCACACTTCTCGCAAACTTCGCGAATTTAAGATAGGAGAAGAAGTCCTTGTGAGAAATTACGGGCGAGGTAACCAATGGCTACCCGGAAAAGTAGTCGAACGTAACGGTCCGGTATCCTATGTAGTAAATGTCAATGCCAATGGCTCGACACTGAGATGGAAACGTCATGTTGACCAACTGCGAAGTCGAATCTCGACTTCATCAACCTCGAACGACGACACCGTCCCGACACACGAAGATGACGTTATCATCCGTGATAACGAGAATGATGATCGCGATGTCGATGAAGATCAGATTGACATTCGCGCGGATCGTGAAGACAATCCTGAAGTCGAACACGATGACGGTATAAAGCATTATCCTAGACGAGAGCGGAGAAAACCAAACTATTTTGGATTTTCATAAATTTGGACGCAACTATAATTTTAATAAGATCTTGTCTTGGATTATTAACTCAAATATTTTTGGACCTTGTCAAAATTCCTGATTTAATGGTTTAGTTCACTGAAACAGAAAGTATCATTGAATTTATTAGTTTTAATTCTAACTTCAGTTCCTGACTGACGTATACCAGTTAATGTTTGATAAGTATCAAAAGTTTATCGAAGTTAAATTTTAATCCGGGAACTGCTATCAAAGAAATTGTTAAATTTCATCTGCTATCAAAGAAATTGTTAAATTTCAATATATAGTTTCATGACCAGTTGAATATTTACTGGCACAGTTATTAAGTTGCAAATTGAATTGGGATATTTAAAAGGTATGTTTAATCTAAAGGGGGAGAGATGTTATATATTGATAATGATGTCATACATGATGTCATACCATGACTCACAATTGTAGCTGCGCAGGCGCAATGCGGAATAAACTTGCTTTGGAATCATATACCAAGAGTATCAGACGTGTGCTTATTTATGTGCCTTAATTACTAATTACTGTAGGTTAATTAGGAGTACATAACACAAAACTTGTTCTGAAGCGTTCAATCTCTGTTCAGAATAAGATAAACATGCCCACAGGAAATTTCAAGATTTCTCTAGGATAAATGGCACTCTTTGATGTAATTTAAATAAACAAAAGAGATAAATAATCAAAGTAAGCAAGGAATTAAATGAAAAAAAATTGAACCTATTTTTAATTGTTTTCCTTTCCTCTTTTGATTATCAAAGTGTAGTAGTCTACAGTACATGTTTCAATACAAAGCCAAGACATACTCGATGTACAACAGTTTATTTGAAAGCTGGCCAAGTGACCAGTCAGAAAATATATAAGGACATCTATCAAAGGCTATTAATTATCTAGATTAGTAGCCGTGGAGGCCGGAGTGTATAAAAGTAAACAGTTTCCCCATTTCAAACTGTGAGTGTTGCTGTGTACTGTACACCTAATCCTAATATCATCACCAATAATCCATTTAAAATCATGGATAGATTATGCTGGATATAGGGATTGAGGTAACAAGAAAGTTTAAGCTCTAAGTAAGACCTGCAAAACAATTTGCTTTGCCAATAACAACCACACATCATTCATATTTGATAATTCAGATTATTCAATTCACATCCAAATAGCTAGCAAATTATAACTCAGGCTATTAAACACTGATTCCAAAGGATTCCACCGATTCCACTGCTTTCTGAATGGGCAGAGAAAAATGGTTAAATCCCAACAGTCCTTTGCTTAATTTTTCATGAGGTCAGAAGGGTGCATTAAATGTCGGCTAGAAAAGGCATTTTTAAGGAAGGTTTAGATCAAAACACATATGCACATCTCGTTTTTATTGTCAATTGCTATCTCAAATGTAGAGTAAGGTGGCTTCAAAGTTTACACTTTGAAGTCAAAATGTGGTTTGTAAAGAAGCCTATTACCAAACCACATACATACATGTACATGTGTGACACCCATGGGTGTACTCTCTCAGGCCTAATCTCAACTCTTTGCCTTGTAGACAGGCAATCTCTCAAGCCAGCTGCCATTGGTTTCTATTTTTAATTCAAAGAATACATGTACATAACCAAGGCTCCACATTAACTTTTTTTGGTGGTGGCCCATTCGGGCCACCAAAACCATCAAATAATTTTTTTTGGTGGCCCGATATTAAAGTTTGGTGGCCCGAAAAATATAAAGAAAAACATTAAAAATGAATAAAACAAACTTCTGAAATATTAATTCTGCAGCCACTACCACGGCACTAAGTTACTTTCACTTTATACATCTTGTACGTAAACCTTGTTTCCTGTTATTTTACTTTGCTAATTGATCATTGTTTCTATCGTTGTATAAATGAAATGATTGAAAGTGAATAAATGAATTGTAGTGTTCGCTGGTTGTGTGGACTTTTTAAAAAATCTCTGTATAGAGATAATGGTAAAGTAAATAAATAGTGCATAGCAAACTCAGATCGATGTACAAAACAATGGTTTTTCCTTCCTTCCTCTTTGAATCCTAAAACCTAGATTATGCATGCCCCAAATCCAGTTTATTTCTGTTTTCTCTTTTGCAGCATATTATGGGAGAAAATCACAGAAAAATATGCTGCAAAATTAGAACAATGCATAAAAGGGGGAAACAAACAAAAATAATTTTCAAAAAGTATATTACAAAAAGAAAACAAAAATAATAAAAGAAATTAGTGAAATAAAACAAAAAAAAGAAAATGAAGAAAGAAAAAAACAAAGAACAGGGAAAAAAAAAAAAACACTGTAAAAAAAATGAAAGAAAAAAAAAAAAGAAAACGGCAAAAATTATATCTGGAAAAAAGGTGTGAGAAAAGTCCTTCCCTATATTTGCCAAAATGTTGGAAAAAAAATCACATTTTATATCAATGAAATGCCTTCCCAAAGTATTTACTTTCTCAAGAGTGGTTTAAGAAGTCATTTATAAACAAGAAAGAAAGAAACTGTCTGTTTGTTTTTGGCTAGAAAATACACAGCTTCGAAAGAAACCAAGTATCAACATACATACAAATGCACACGTGGGACTGTGATGTACTTGCCTATGTGTTTTTATGTGTATTAATTCATGTGGAAATCTGTCTTTTTGAGTCAAAAGAGAGGTCATAATTCCTCTTCTTAATACTTGCAAATAATCCGGGTACACCAGATTTTCGTAATATAGACTGTAGAATTGCATTTCATTGGTGTAAAATGTGACTTTGACTTAGATTTTCAAAGTTCTGTGGAAGATTTCTCAGCAGCAACATTTTTCATCGCAGCTCCCTGAGTCTGAATAGGCTGAGCTAGATCTAGAGCTCAGCTGTATGCAGTGGCTTCATGCAAAGCTCACGCCAGCCGGCCGGCGCGGCTGGCTGGATAATAGCTACTGTATGCTATAGCTGTAGGCCTAATATGCAAACTTTGTGTGTGTATTTGTGTGTAGATCAACAAAAAGGGCGCATGACGAACTGGCTTGCAATGTGAGCTGTAGAAAGTTGATAAATGCGTGCAAAATCGGGAGAAAAATTGCGCTACTTTGAAAATTATTGGTTGCCCGATTCGGGCCACCAAAACTTAACATTTTATCAATAATGGTTGCCCGAGGTGAATTTTTGGTGGCCCCGGGCCACCGGGCCACCGCTAATGTCGAGCCTTGACATAACTATTCATAACTCTTTGGTTTCATTTTCCAACTCTATTTTTTAGATCAATATCTTCTCTTTTTTTTCCTTCTCAGCACGAAATATTTTCACTGACTTTGATTTGCCAGAAGTCAAATTCATATTGACTTTTCACCAACAGTTGTTGCAGACATAAAAAGCTTAAAATTTGAAATGCTTCTACACTCTTATACTAACAAATTGAAATATGAATCATTTTCAACAATGTAAACTCCATACAATCAGCATTTTATGATGCCATGTGTGGTTTGTTGGATAAAGTTTTACTAAGTACTACTCTTTAACAGTACACTTTGCTTCTAATGACTTTTAATACTATCTAATATTCTGCTCAATTTTTAGTACATGTACAAATAACCTGATAACTCCACCAGTCACGGTAGTCGCATATGAACAAAAATCTTGGATTCTCACTGTGGTACAGTGTATTTACGGTACCCTTTGAGTCACAACACAATATTTTGGGTCAGAGAATTCACCAAGCTCTCATAATGGTGATGCAGAACAATTTCCTTGCCTCTACAAGGGTGCTACATAAGCACTGGCCCGATTGCCAAGGGCAAGTAAAAGTTAGAGCCGGGCAAGTGTTTTGAAGTAAAGACCAAAACTACTTGCCCAAAGTGGGCAAGCAAAATTCACACAGTAGAAAGCAGAATTCTTACAGTAGAATTACCAAAATTAAGGTCGATATGATATGATATTGACCCTAATTTTACTCATGGCAGGCAAGATAAATCACTTTGGAAAAAAAAATGCAATAACAAGGTAGATGTCAAAAGAGAGAAAAAGGTCAATGGTTTATTAAACTGCAAAACTTTCTTTTGAAGAGGAAAAACTTTTTTTTCAATGATTTTTTTGGGCAAGTGAAAATGTGAAATAGATTTTTGGGCAAGTATATTCCAACTATTTAAAAATTTACTTGCCGGACCGAGGAAGCGCTTCTAAGAAGTTATGTAGCACCCTGGCCTCTACACAAAGAGATTTTATAATCAGGGGATTATTCAATTACATACATGTATGACTTACGATTTAGAGTGTTTTGGATCCATGGCTCCAAGTCCATCTCCGCCAGGGATCTCTGACTTAAAGCTACTCAGGCTCCGAAGAGGCGAGTCCTTGGATCTACATGTAGGAACAAAATGTAAATATCATAACTTCATTTTAAAAAATGAAGGTGCAACGTATGGGTCTAGGAAACTATGGGAACTACCTGGCAGAGTAAAAAAAACAAGGTCTAGGGAACTGCACGGGTAGATTGAAAACATGGAGTCTTCAGATCTGCACTGATCTACCTGTACAGTATTGTGCTGTATATAGCAACAATGAAAGTTAACGTAGTGAGCCTAAACTTTATCTGTATCGTAGAGCTGCATCATATTTGTGGTAAATCGCTGGTACAAGTGTGTAAGTATGTTTTTTTGGTTTGATGGGACACAGAGTATTCTGAAGACACTCCTGAAGACGGACAGTCAACCTGCCCGAAACGTGGAGTCTCTCTACTGCTTCTGCTCATCATCTCTACTCACGGACTCAAGCCAGCATCTCCTCATCCATCCTACTACTCAAGCTGTTTCAACTCATCAATCTCTTCTGGTTTACAGTCCTTTTCAGGACTACATTCAAGAAAGACTACTCTACTCTCAAATTTCCACTTTCTCGCCTATCCATTTATTCTTTTTCTTCTATCCAATATTTCTATAAGTATAACATCCACATGGTGTACCGTAAACCACATCAGCGATTGTACATGCCACCATGCAAAACTTTAAACAACATCAGATCTAATCTAGTAATCAATATCACACCATCTTTTTTGGAAGTAAAATTGTTGAATGTTGTTTATGTTTAACAAGAGTCAAGACATGACATTCATTAATTTTTTAACGACAATGCCTGGCACAAACCAAACTCAAACAAAGACTGTCAATTGTCAAGATGACAAGAGGCCTAGTAAATAGCAATAAGTCTAAAAAAAAAGTCTTGAAGTTAAAGAGCACAAAAATGTCAACAACATGAGTTGAGTCATGTGAGTTGAGCTTGTCAAGATTAATTAATAAATCATGAACATTGTAAAAGTGGGTAGGCCTTGTATTAGTTCTGGGAATTTCCTAATGAAAATTCACATTCAAACCGTGTTGGAAAGTATCACTATCAAATAACAAAGACGCTACGATCAATTGATAACATCGACAGACACACAACAAAAGAACTGTCACTAAACTGGTATTCATTGGTAAATGAAAGCATCCACACACCCCGTCGAGCAGGCACAACTCACGGGCCTATTTCCCGTTGATGAAGGGTCGACAAACCGCTAATACTCCTAATTTTTCAGGGCGAGTTTAATCGTTAAAACAACTGTAAATAAAACAATGAATGTCACATTCAACCACTGAACTCATTCTTCATATATATTCCTCATAACTAGCTAAATATGGAAAACAAATCGATAACCCAAAAATCAATAAATTAACTTAAAAAACGGTCTTACTCTTCGGTCGTGGCCATCTCTCTCGCACCATTTTACTTGCATTACAATTTCAGCGCGCGTGCGCGTGCGTGCCCGCACGATCGAGCCGTACGTACGTACGTGCCATAAAACGTGCGGCCGCAGCGCGCGCGCTGTACATCGGGAATCAACAGGTGCATTATTATTTTTTTAATACATCTCTACACCACCATTCGCCCTTAAAGGGGAATCCAACCCAAATAAAAACCTGTTTTTATAAGGGCAAGAAAAATCAGACAAGTTGATTGGTGAAAGTTTGAACAATATTGGACAAACAACAAGAATGTTATGAATTTTTAAAAGTTGTAAATATTGGTAATCACTATACCCATGGAGATTTCAAATTGGCCGCATATGGGATGTCATAGTGATGTAAGGCAAGGACTACTCTTCCATGTACTCCAATACATATTTTGGCTAAAATGTCATTTTTCTCAAAAGTTTTATTTCAAATTATATTTTTCTTTCATGAGGAGATAAAACAATATACTACCTGGGTTATAATCAGATTACTTCCCCAGGGGAATGGGTACTTAGGAGAAAACCACAAATCCCTGATAATAAAGTACATGGCCTATGTGAAAGTTGTCCTTGCCCCTTGTCATAATTTACTTACCCAGTTGCCAATTTGAAATCTACACAGCATCAGTGATCTCAATTTTAAAGCAGCTATAACTTTCTTATTGCTTGTCCGATTTCTTTCAAACTTTTACCATTCTGTTTAATTTATTTTTCTCCTTCCCTACACAACATTTTATTGCCAAGGCTGGATTCCCCTTTAAACCTCCCAAACAAGACATACATATTAACAGTTAAGTTTAGAAATGCCTTGTATGCCTATATTGACCAACATAAGTTAATAGAATGGACTAATTAATATATTAATAAATACATTTAAAAAAGAAAGAAAGAAAGAAAGAAATGAGTGAACAGTATAAGGTACTTATTTGAAAATACGCAATAAATATGTGTGATATTTTTGTGTTTGGGATCGGATAAATTGTTGAAATCACATAGGCCTAATATTCCACTTCAAGTTCAAAATCAATGTCAGGATTTACTTGCACCATAACAAGAGATACGAAACATTTTGGGGGTCCTTTTAATAAAAAAATGTTACATCCAAAACAATTTTATATTTTACTTACTTATATTTTTCCTTAGTCTCTCTTATCACACGTAAGCAGTTAGGTCTATAGATCCTGAGAGAAGAAAAAAATGATATAAAGCAGTTGACGGTGTCTAAGTAACTTCATGAAGATATCATATTCCATGTTGATTCAAATCAGGGGCGGATTCAGGATTTTCCAGGGGGGAATTTTGTACAGGAAAAAATTATAGGCCAGGTAAAATTTAAAAAGCAAAATAGGGGGTTTCACTATAAAATGGAGGCCATTTTGTTCCAGGATAAATTTGACGAGCCCCCCCCCCCCCCCCCCACCTCCAAAAAAGGGTCCTCACTTGGGCCTGCACAACATATTAATTCCCCTTACAAATATTTGTTATGCCTCTATCTCTGAAAAAAAAAAGTGGAAGGGGCACGCGCCAGATGTGCCTCCAGGCATGGATCCGCCACAGATTCAAATTGATTTATTTCCACATCGCTATCAGTTACGATACATCGTGAATTTATCAATAAAAATTAATGATTCCAAAAATAAACTAAAACAACAATGACAATCTTAAAAGTTAGACAAAATAAAATTAAAATACAAAAAAAAAAAGAGTTGGATGTGAGAAGTGGCAAAAAGCGATTAGCCTATCGATGGCAACTCCCAGATTTGCTTTCATTACTGATAATGAAACAAATTCTTCCAATCAACTTATTTCGATGAAATAAAACAAACATAATAAGTTACTTTTTCCAAAATAAGTACATAAGGCAATATAATTTGACAGGATTGTTTTCATTTATTGTCTAACTTCTCAGGGTAAAATGTATTTCCTCGTCAAGCCATACAGGAGTGAGCAAATTAATGAGCACATGAAAGCCGAGAATGTTACTTTTACGGTCACATGGGTCATGGGAGGGGGGAGTGGAGCTGTGCACAACATTATCATGAATTCCCCCTTTTTGGTAAGCGCATTAATGTTTTTCAACCATACATGCATATCTCGAGACACGTTCACACTGATTTTGGTTCATTCATTAATAAAAACTGTCTTCTTTCTCACATTTTGATAGGCTTACTTTTTAAAAAGAACATGGAAATATGATAATTATCCAACAAAAATGTGTCTTCACAATAAACTGAAATAGAACAGAAATGGAACGCACTAAACAGTGCTGGCTTTGACCTATTAAGGTAACGGTATAAAAAAAAGTAACTTATACTGAGAAAATAAACTGTCTAGTCAACGTACACGCCGATGAACTAAAAAAAAGACACAATACATTTAAAAGAAGAAATAAAAAATTACACTATACCTTTTGAAAAAGGGACATTTCCTCCACAGGCTTGCCATAATGGTGGAAGTTTTCTCTGTAATGTGTCAAATGAACTCCGGATAAGAAGCAATGATGTGTTGTTCCCCTAAACATGCTAAATAAGAGCTACTATTTATAAACAACTAAAGTTCACACCAAGGACAATTTTTTTTACATCAACGCCTTCTCGGTCAAAGTCAGAACTGATCGAAGAGGCCCTAAAAAGTTTTGTCATTATTCAAAGAGGAAATGAAAAGTTAATTGCGTCTGCTAGTGCACCACGCTATAGACATGCCCTTATTTGACCTTTGTCTATCAAAAGCCTGATATCCATTCCGACAGAAATAGGGGTAATATAAAATAATATTCCCTCTTAGCTTTTTGAAGATAGCAGTGTGATGAATAGACTAGCAGTGTATAGTAATAATTATGAGATCGTGAGCATCCATGGACTTGTTCGATGTTCGACCCCGATGTTCAGCCTCGCATTGCCCATGACCTAGCCGAATCATGCAACCATATCATTCCTTTTGTCTGGGCTTAGACCATAGAGCTATAGCTCTATGCTTAGACCAAGCGACTCTGATTTCTTCAGTCAAGCACGATATTTCTATCAGCCCTCGGGGTAAAATACTTCTATTACAATATTTGTTGATGATGATAACTAAATGATTGATGTATGATCAATTGAGCAAAGTTTTGAGTGAAAAGAACACCTTTTCATTGAACCTGTTTTTATTACGGAATTTTGAAAGAGTATAAAATGAAATAGTTTCAACATCATTTCGAAAGGGCTCCCGAGTCAACTTTTAGCAATAATAGAAGACTGTATAAACGAATGGTGAATACAGTATTTAGCAGAAGTTCGGCATGTTTGATTGAAGAGAAGTATGAATTGACATTTCATACAGTTTTATTATCCTGACATCGATTTAAAAAAACGAGGGCACAAGTTCACAAGAGGAACATCCCCTGTAAGAAAATGGTTTGACTTACTTTAATACTGCGGGTTGCTTTTTCTACAAACTTTTTGCCGGTATTAACCGTTACTAACTTTAGTACGCTTACTTTACTAGTAAATCTGCTGTCAATGTGTCATGAACTTAATATGCATACTAATTTAGAATGCTTAGTAAGCATGCAATAGTAACACTTCAAGGATCGGCCCCAAAATACCGGCAAATTTCTCAAAATTCTTCTGTCGAGCCAAGTAATTTTCCCCGTCCTGAACGAGACTTCATAGTGTCTTCTGTAGATGCATAGGCGGATCCAGGGGGGGGGGGGGGCGAGGGGCCCGGGCCCCCTATTGGCGGAGCAAAATAAGGGGGGGGGGAGAAATAAAAAGAAGGGGAAATAGAGGAGAAAAAAGAAGGGAAAACATAAGAGGAGGAAGACGAGTGAATAAGATGAGGGAAGACTTGGAAAATGATTTTACAAATCTTTCATGTCACTATATACAGTATAAACTTTTCGCTCGCGCTTCGCGCTCGCATTAATTGCCTTTTAGCTAGGTGATTTGTATATGTTAAATATCAAATTTTGAAGTAAAAATACATATCATATTTCAGCTCGGAAATCGAACTTTCATAATTTTGTTTGATTTACAAATTGATTTTTAAAAAGTGCTCTGTAAAATGTATGTTTTATCTTCTGAATATTAACATTTTTATTTTGATTTATCAGGTACCTAGCTATTATTTTCCTGTATTCCATAAAGTTCTCAAATATCCCTATTCAGGTCAAATTGTCAAAACGTAACAGCTAGCGCTGCACGCTCGCATTTTGATTGGTGATTTGATATGTATATCTCAATATTAACTATATGCCCATTTCATGACAGTTTATCAAAAATTTCGGCTCGCGATTTGCGCTCGCATTATTGATTTTCATGATGAAAAAAAGGTGTTTAGATTGCCCAGATTCTAGGTCGAAATCTGAAACACGCGCAAGCATGAGATACGCAGCTTGTTCTCTATTTAAATCATTATGAGCCTATATATCCGGTGTCAGATCAGAATATCAAAAATTTTCTGCTTACGCTTTGTGCTCGCATTGTTAATGTAGGAAGATACCAAATCATACCCAAATTTTTTCATCATTTACAAATTATGAGAGTGTCCAGTTTTTAGGTTTGGTATCTCATTTTTCCGCTCGCGCTTCGCGCTCGCATCAATTGTTTGGTTATATACTTATGCCATTCATAATTACAAAAAGTGCATAGAACGTTAGTTTTTTTAGGCCAGAACGTCAACATTTTTTTTTAACGAGCTTCGCGCTCGCATTATTTAATCATTGAATTATGTATCGTCTTAGCGGCTAACGTCCTTAACAGGTCCCTTTTCGACAAGGCCAGAACGCATTATAAAAATTTCTGCTCGCGCTTCGCGCTCGCAGTAATTATCTAGTTATATACGCATCTTGTTTAGGTTCACAAACATTGCCCGGAATGATCAATTTTCAGGACAAAATACATGAAATTTCAAAATCGTTTAGCTCGCACTTCGCGCTCCCACTATTCAAATAGGGCTTATGAAATTATTACACGTTTATGTTGTTTTTAAGAATGAAGTTAAGAAATTATTGTTAGGACAGGGGCGTTTTGCCCCCCCCCCAAAAAAAAAAAATTCACGATAAAAAAATAAGAGAAAAGGAAAGGGATAAGGGTGAAATATAATATTATGTCAAAATCTATCACGAACTTGGATTTTTGTAATAAATACATGTATGTCAAAATTTTTGCTCGCTCGTAACTTCTTATTAATTTTACGCGATACGCCATATTGAGCCCCCTTAAAATTTTTGGCTCATTGCGCCACTGGGACAACCCCTTCAAAGAAACAAACAAAAATCAACTTTGAGCGGCCGATCGGGGAAAATATGGGTGAAAAAAATTTTGGGCCCCCCCTATTGGCGGAGGCTGGATCCGACCCTGTAGATGGTCGTGCCATTTGTAACATTTTACTACTTTTTTTTAAAACTAAAATTTGAATAAGAAATATTTTATCAGAGGCGCAAATGATAGGATTTCTGCTAAAAATGAAAAGCTTCCTGTGAGAAAGACGTACGATCATACTGTTATTTATGCAAACATGATATATTCATTTTGTTTTACAAGAATCTTCTAGTTATTTCTAAAAGAAGAAAAGGCAACTGGTGAGATCTTAATAGATTGTTTTAGATCGTGAGTTTTGTGCTTTCTCTCCCTTTGTTTGCTTCTCATTCCTTTCCTCCAACTCTCCCTCGCTCCGCCATTCTTCTCTCATTCTTCCTCTCCCCTTCTCTCTCCTCCATCTCTCACCACCTCTCCTCCATCCATCTCTCACCCTTTCCTCTCCCCGGCCCTCACTTTCTCTATCCTCCAACTGTCTCTCTCTCCCTCCTCCAACAGTCTCTCAGTACTCCCTCATCCAACCGCCTCATCCCTTCACTTTCTCCCAACCGTCTCTCTCCCTCCTCCCCTCTCCTCCAACCGTATCTCACTCCATCCTCCCCTCTCCTCCTACCGTCTCTCACTCCCTCCTCCAACTTTCTCACTCCTTCGTCTCTCCTCCAAATATCTCTCACCCCCTCCTCCAACCATCTATCATCCCCTCTGCTCCCCATCACTTTCTCTAATTCTTTCATTTATACTATCTTTCCTCCGTCTGTCACTCGCTCCTCCCACAATCTCTCACCCCCCAACCATCTCTCACCCCCTCCCTTTTTTCTCCAACCATCTCTCACCCCCTCCATTTTTTTCTCCAACCATCTCTCACCCCCTCTGCTCCCCTTCACTTTCTCCCATTTCCACTCTCTCCACCATCCATCTCTCACCATTCTTCCTCCAGCCATCTCTCACCCAATTCACTTTCTCTCATTCTTTCATCCCCCCATCTCTCTCCCCTTCTCTCACTCTTTCATCTCCCCTCCAACCATCTCTCACCCCTCACTCCCTATGCCCCCTTCACTTTCCCTCATTCTTTTATCTCACCCTATTACACTATCCCTCACTCCCTATGCTCCCCTTCACTTTCTCATTCCTTCATCCCCCTATCTCTCCTCCAACCATCTCTTACCCCCTAACTTTCTCTCATTCTCCCCTATCTCTCCTCTGTCTCTCGCCCGCTCCTCCTTTTCTTCTCCATTTGTCACTCCCTATGCTCCCCTTCACCTTCTCTCACTCTTTCATCTCCCCTCAAACTGTCCCCAGCCTCCTCCAATCATCTCTCACCCCCCCCCCTCTGCACCCCTTCACTTTCTCTCACACCCTCCCCCAACCATCACTCCCTCTGCTCCCCTTCCCCCTCCAACCATCTCTCACCCACTCCTCCCTTTCTTCTCCAACCATCTCTCATTCCCTATGCTCCTCTTCACTATCTTTCACTTCTACTATCTCTCCTCCATCTCTCACCCGCTCCTCCAACAATCTCTCATCCCCCCCTCCGACAATCTTTAACTCCCTATGCTCCTCTTCATTTTCTCCCCCTATCTCTCCTCAAACCATCCCAACTCCCTCCTCCAACCATCTCTCACCCCCCTCCTCTGCATCCCTTAACTTTCTCTCTCTCTTTCATCTCCCCCTGGCTACACGGTTTCCTCCATCTCTCTTTCATTAATTGTATCTCTCTCCCTTCTCTACCCCCGATCATCTCCCTCTCTCTCTCTCCCTCCCTTCTCCCCCACCCCCACCATCTCACGCCTTCCGCTCCCTCCAACCATCTCTCCCCCTCCCCTAAAACAATATCCCACTCCCTCCTCCCTTTCTCTCTCCCCCTTTAGATACCTCCCTTCCCATTCTCTATCCACGCTTCTCATTCTCTCTGTTCCACTCCAGTCTAGGGCGTCCTGTCTACCCCCTCTTTATTTGACTTTTCATTAAACTCCAAAACTCTCCAGAAAAAAAACAATCCACCATTCTATTGATTAAAAAAACAGTAACACCTTTTAATACAAATATATTGTATGAAGTACATTGTTTTATCTGCTGAAAAACACAGATCTGAGGAATAAAAAATCCAGATGAAGAAGAGCTGCCAAGTGAGTTGCTTAGTGTATAGGTTAATATAATATCTACTGTCAAGGATTTGATTGCGAGTTTGATGTGTAATGGTTTTGGTCTTTCATTGATATAAGGGGAGATACAAGTCTTTATATATCTCAAATATTGACAGAAACAACTTTTCATAGTTATACTGGTTTCTGTGTGTGACAATGCAATTCAAATACATGGATTCACAACTGCAGTGAGTCGAAATGTATGCCTCCACCATTGTCAGATCTGAAACATATTGAATATTTTATTCTGATATTGTGAAAACCGTCAAATTATTCTAATCACATTGTTTATCTCATGGTTCTTATTTCATGGATTTCACAAAATCTGTGAGCTTGATGTCTAACCTTGACACCCCAAACCAATCAGATCATTTTCATTAAAAAAAGCATACATATTCCACTTACATGTAGATGCTAACATTTCTTTATAACATTTATCAGAGAAAATCGCTGACTAATGCTTTATCATATGTTCCCTTGATGTGAAGCATATCAACAAGGTTCAAAGACAACCTATCAACCTGAAATCACGGAACCAGGCAGGTACTCAATTCAAAGCTTAAGCCAGAAAATTGAATATTTTACTTAGATATTTGACTGGATAGAACACTTTGCTGATATCGGCATTCAATTCATGAATTTGGTCAAGTATTTTACCATAAATTGAAGACACCTTTTGAGCACACTTCAGGCAAATAATCAGGAAATCTCATTGGCAGGTAAAACATTTTTGCAAGCAGCCATCCTAAGTTGCACAGAATCAATAAAGTACTTTTGCGTTTATGGCACATTGTTTGCCAACAACAATATGACATCTCAATACTTTTCAGTTAGTATTTTTTTGCCTTACTAACATTTGCAAAGTACTAAATTTAATACAATTTAAGTAGTACTGTATTTATCAGCAAAAAGAAATGTTTCGATAAATCCAAACACTGAACTGAATACTAGCACTGGCTGGCATACACTATAGCCGTTCTCTGCCCCGACAGGTTTGAATTCTCAAAGAACCAGCATCATCAAAGGCACTTGTAACATATGATAAATCTCTCCATTCAGACCTCACTACTATTAAAGGAGAATGAAACTCTTGGAGCAAGTTAGCTTTTGTGAAAGCAGAAAAATCAAAGAATAAGATCAACAAAAGTTTGAGTAAAATAGGACTAGCAATAGAAGAGTTATGAGCATTTGAATGTCGAGATCACTAATGCTATGGAGATCCTCCCATTGGCAATGCGACCAAGATCTATGATGTCACAGATGAACTACTCTCCCCTTTTGGACACTGAAAATATACCCCAAAACATCTCTTTTTGCTCATTCTAATCATATGACAAACGATTCATCAATGATATAATGTTGTGAAACCTCTGTACTTGTCCTCTCATAAAGAGAACACCTCACCTTGTGATAGACTCTATAAAAGTGAGAATATAAGTGAAATAAGTACTTAAGTAATGAGGGAGTTGTCCGTGTGTGAAATCACAGATCTTGGTCGCATTGCCAATGGGAGGAACTACATGGCATTAGTGATCTCAATATTCAAATGCTCATAACTTTCTTATTATTCATTCAATCTTCCTCAAACTTTCAACAATATGTTTCTTTGATTTTTCTCTTTGATATCGATTCAGCTGGTTTCAAGGGTTTCATTCTCCTTTAAGCCACAAATCTTACATATAACAATAAAAAAGAAGAAGACACGTAATCAAAGTTTCTGAAATATTCTTACAAAGTGGAACACTGGCAGGATTTAGTTGAATATCTTCACACATACCTATGAGTACAAAGTAATGCTACAAACTTCTTTTTTCTGTGAAGCTTCTTGTCACAGATGAATGAGTAAAGTTGTCACAGATCCACAAGAAGGCTTTCTTTCTGTCCAAACTAGCTAGGTGTTATAGTTAAAGGAGGAATGTTGTCACAAAGCTACAAGAAGGCATTCCTCCTGTCCAAAACAGCATGTCATGGCAGTTTAAAGAGGAATGTTGTCAAATGTATACAAGAAGGGTTTCCTTCTGTCCAAAATAACTTGTCATCACAGTTTTAGGAAGGACCTTTGTCATAGGTCTACAAGAAGGTATTCCTCCTATCCAAACTAGTTTGCCATGGCGGTTAAATAGGAATGTTGTCTTATGTATACAAGGCATTCCTTTCTGTCCAAGATAACTTGTCATTACTGTTTTAGGAAGGAACAGTGTCACAGGTTCTAGAAGGACCGGTGTCACAGGTCTACAAGGAAGGCATTCCTTCTGTTCAAAACAATTTGTCATCGCTGTTTTAGAAGGAACAGTATCTCATGTGTACAAGGTGTTCCTTCTGTCCAAACTAGCTAGTTGTTATAGTTAAAGGAGGAATGTTGTCACAAAGCTACAAGAAGGCGTTCCTCCTATCGAAACTAGCCTGTCATGGCAGTTTAAAGAGGAATGTTGTCAAATGTATACAAGAAGGCATTCCTTCTGTCCAACATAACTTGTCATCACAGTTTTAGGAAGGACCTTTGTCATAGGTCTACAAGAAGGTATTCCTCCTGTCCAAACTAGCCTGCCATGGCAGTTAAAAGAGGAATGTTGTCTTATGTATACAAGAAGACATTCCTTTCTGTCCAAAATAACTTGTCATCACAGTTTTAGGAAGGAACAGTGTCACAGGTCTATAAGGTGCTCCTTCTGTCCAAACTAGCCTGTTGTCATAGTTCTAGAAGGACCGGTGTCACAGGTCTACAGGAAGGCATTCCTTCTGTTCAAAATAATTTGTCATCAATGATTTAGAAGGAACAGTATCGCAGGTCTACAAAGTGTTCCTTCTGTCCAAACCAACTTGTCATCACTGTTTTAGAAAGAATGGTGTCACAGGTCCAAGAGAAGGTGTCCAATCTAGCTTGCTATCACTGTTTTAGAAGGAACGGTGTTATAGGTCTACCAGAAGGTGTCACAGTTTAACAAGGAATGTTGTCACATGTGTACAAGATGTTCTTTCAAACTAACTAGTCATCACTGTTTTAGGAAGGAACAGTATCACAGGTCTACAAGAAGTTGTTCCTTCTGTCCAGTTTAACTTGTCATAGTTCAACGAGGAATGTTGTCACAGGCCTACAAGGTGTTCTTTTTGTCAGAACCAGTGACTGCTAGTCTTGCTCTTTCGTCAGTTCTTCTTTGATGTTTCCTAGATCCATCCCTGGGCCTTCAAGCCTGGTTATGTGGACAAACTCACTTGGGGTGACCCTAATATTAAATACAAAAGGATAGTTTTATCAAAATTTTATTATGACCCCCCCCTAAAAAAAAACACAATAATACCCCCATACATAAAACCCCACTAAGTTCTTGGGGTTTCGACAAAGAGTAAAGTTGTACTTAAATTCATTCATTAAATTCATAAAGTGCTGGATACAGCATTGTGGGCATTAAAGTCTAGTGCAACAACAGTTAAGTTGAATATGAATTACAGAAAAAAAATCATAGTACTGAAAATTCATCTAAGTGGGAGATAAAATTAAAACAATTTCAGGTTTGGCTGGATTATAGTAGGCATGCAAGTAAAGGAACCAAATACTAATCCTTTAAGAAGTAGAAAAAGACATTTGGAAATGTTTATCTAACTGTGAGGCAGTTGTAGAAAGAGTGCTCTTAAAGCACGAGTGATAATATAAACACCCCAGAAGTCCACAATATATTCTTCTGTTTGGTTGAAATTCAGATTGGCCCAAACCGAATTCACAAAGGTGGTTTTTAAAACCATCGGTTGAACCCATGGTTTATGCAGATTTCCTGTATAGATTACGCTTATTTACCGCGTCTATTAAAAAATGTCAATGTTGATGCGCGCTTTTGTCACAGTGCGCAAAATTGACGCCTGTTGCCGTGGTTATCCACTCTACTTTATTCATGAGTCCACTGTTTTGAATCCATGAGTCCACTCTTCAAACAGTGGACTCGAATAAAATAGCGTACTTAACCATGGCAACAGGAGTCAATTTCGCGCACTGTGACAAAAGAGCGCATCAACATTGGACCTTTTTTAATATACCGGTACACTGTACGCGGTAAATAAGCATAATTTATACTGGAAATCTGCATAAACCATGGGTTCAACCAATGGTTTTAAAAACCACCTTTGTGAATTTGGGCCATAGAGTCTTCAAAAATTGTATCTCACCCAATGTCTACTGGAGTAAAGATAATAAACTGGCATGTTGCTTGTTCTCTGCCAAACTGAAGCAGCAGGTCAATGAAGATCTTTCTGTTCACCATATCCTACAAAAAAGTAAGGAAAGAAATAAATCAATCACAAGCTCATATGGAGAGGGACAAGCCACAAAGTGAGGAGAGAGAGAGAAAGAAAAAGATGACAAGAAAGTGAGAAAGAAAGTTTTAGACAAAGAAGAAAGAAGTATATGAAAGAGAAGAAGATGACTACAAAGGAGCTGAAGAAAATTAAGAAGAAACAGAAACAGAAGATGAGAAATAAACACGGTACGATATGATTATAGAATGGATGATTAACAAGTATTCAACAAGTGATTTTCATGAGGCTTAAACCCAACACAAATGAACTCTTTCTAAATGGTTCTGTGCTACTAGTGTAATGTGGACAATTTCTCTAAAGTCTACAACAAATTACTCACATAGTGCTTAATATAAATAATTTCTAAGAGCTACATAGATAAACATAATTTAAGTTAAAGAGATTGGATAATTTAAACAATTAGGAAAATAGAATAATAATTTTGCTGTATAGAAAGATAAAGCAATAAATGATGATGTGCAGGTACACTGTAATATCCAAAATGAGAGAGGTTGGGGACACAAGGAGCAGACTTTGTTGAAACTTACCATGAAATTATTAAAGCCATCCATGACCATGATAGGTGATTCCACAGACTCCCAAAGAGCAAGGATAAGAGTCAATGTGGAGAGCGATCTCTCGCCTCTGGACAAACTCTTTATATTCTTGATGGAATCATCCTTCACGTTTCCCCTCCGTCCCGATTCAACCTGCAAGAAAACGTATCAAAGACAAACTGAGTTCTCGTCATCATGTGATAATGGAAAACAGACAAATCAGCCTATTTCGTTTGGGGTATGCTCTGCTGAGACGATGTCTGGCTTCGCGGCATCCCTTCCCTCTATAGACCGTAGTATCGCATACGCACCATCAAGGCCTGCTTAAGCTATGTCAAGACAGAGATTTACAAATTCTAGTGTGAACTAGAAAAGAGAGACAAACCATTTCAAGACATTCTTTTATGGAACTACCCAGTATGAACTGCAAAATGGGGATGTCGTGGTCTTGTGGTTCTGGCTCTCGCCTCTAAGAGAGTCATGGGTTCAAATCCTAGCCATGACATGCTTTCCTTCAGCAAAAAATGTATCCACACCGTGCTGCACTTGACCCAGGTGAGGGTGAATGGGTACATGGCAGGATAAATTCCTTGAATGCACTGAGCTCGGTTGAAAAGCTGGTAGCTAGAGTTAATGCTGTTATATATTTAATAATTACAGTGCTTTGTATCCTGGGGCAAAAAGCGCTATTTAAATCCAGCTTTTATGATTATCATTATTATCAAAATACAACTAATGTAGTATCTTCCATGTACATGTAGGTATTATGTATCAGGCTATTACGTATATTTAACACTATTGTCAAAACTGTCATATGTTTTGTTCTTCTACACAATGAAAACTTACTGAGATAACCAGTTCTTCTTTAGGATGGTCAAACTTGAGACGACCCAAATAGCCAAGAGAGGACATCATAGTTATAAAGTAGTACTTGGTCCTCTGTGCTATAAAATGATGCATGTCTTTCTTGGCCACATCACACTGATCAATTACTTTGTTCACTTTCTGAAATAAAAGCACAGAAATATAGTGTAGTAGGTTTCACGGTACACCATGTAAATGTATCTTTCTTGGGCAAGTGTTGGTCCTGAAAAGGACTACCCAAAATCGACGTTTCGCCAAGTGTGTTCGTGTCGTAGTAGGTTTCACGGTACACCATGTATCCTAAATAGGACCACCAAAACTTGATGTTTCGGCAAGTGTGTTCTTGTTGTCTTCGACAAGAACACACTCGTCGAAACGTCAAGTTTGGGTGGTCCTTTTCAGGACCAACACTTACCCAAGAAAGATACATGGTGTACTGTGAAACCTACTATACTATTCTTATTTGCCCTGGAAACTTTCAGAAGTTACACAGAAATATAAATATACAATGCTACTTGCATTGGAGCTCTAGGAAATTTTTGTCATCGTACTGATGAAGATGCTTTACTGGAATTTGGGAAATATTGTGATAGAATTGTTTCTCATCGCTATGTCAGGAAAACCCTGGATGAGAATATGCAAATGTACAAATTATCTAGAGTATTAAAGAAAATTAATTAAAATTGAAAGAATATATCACATGCATAAAGGATTTACGTAAGGTTTTTCAATATTTTTCTAAGATATATTTTATCATTTTTTATCATTCATGAACATTTTCAAAATTTCATTTGTTATTTATTTCATTGACCATTTATTCATTTTTCATTTATCATAATTATTAGTTTATTAATTCATTCATTCATTTCTTTCTTTCTTTTTTTTTGGAGGGGGGGGGAGGAGATTATCATCTATAATTGTTAAATCAATACAAACATATTTATGTAAGCCTTCCTTTGATGCAATAATAGTCACTGTCACAGGATTATGAGCATCTTAATCCAGTTATTTTGACAATAGCGACTATCAAGGCATATCTGATCATTTACAAATGAATAGTTTTCCTGGATTTGTTTTTGTTGGCTGATGTCCTGTTTCCTAATATGCTTTTCAATAAACATGCTTCGGATTTGGAACAGCAAAATCTGAGAATCCGACCATCGATCCGCAAACTTTCACACACGCATAATGACCTCACTACACGCTATGTGTCATGCATCTCTGGAATATTAGGAGGATCCTTGGAAAATTTGGATTATAAAAGATAATCAATCACAATATAGCATCTATCTTAAAATACATATACAATTCCAAAATAAAAAACCTGGAAATATTAAAGATTACCAATTGTAAACCAGAATTGCACATTTATTTTGTGCAATATCAATGTCTACTCATGGACTGCTTTCTTTCAACCCATGGCCTAATTGGCAGTGACCATCATAGGATCAAAGTAGAAAAATATGATTAGAATGTTATTCAAATAACAATGACAGTCACATGTTAGTGAATTCATTAACTAACCAATGAATGTCCATCTCTTTGTAGGTCCATGCTATAATAATAAAATAAGTGTTGTGGCTCAGTGGATAAGTCTCTGGACTTTGAACAACAAGGTCCGGGGTTCAAATCCCACCACAGCACTTGCATTCTTTGGCAAGGTGTTTATCTACATTTGCCACTCTCCACCCAGGTGTAGTAAATGGGTACCCGTTGGGAATTCCTTGAATGCCCGAGCGTCCGATCAGGATAGCCATGCTAAAGCCGGGGTAATAGAATGCAGCGCTTAAAGACATTTGTATTAAGCACAATATAAATGTTGCATATTATTATCATTATAAAGTTAAATATCAAGTTTTTAAAGAAATCAGACTCAGGTTGACCCCATTTAGACAATCGCACCAAACGGGTCACGGATATCTGCATCAACCGCACTATTGCCCATTACCTCCACAGTTTTCATCAAGCCTCTTATTTGCTTCTGGATGGACGCAAACATCCTTTGTGGTCCATCACCTTGTTCGATGGCATCTTCTGGAACTTCTTGTCTGTGATCAGAAAAGAATGAAAAATATAACATTTCTTATAAATTGGGAAGTGATGGAGATTCAACAGATAGCTTCAAGTGAGTCATTTAAAGACCTCAGAAGCGTAATATAGCACCATCTCAAGTCTTCAAGTAGTCAAATCTGAACCAATTCCTAACCCACAATGCAGCATTCCGAAAGGTGAAGTCATGTGACGTTGGCCCACTTGAATGATGAGAACGCACCAATTCATGCATTCATACCGCAATAATCATGTTACTGATAAGCAAAACATGTACTTTTCCCTCTCAAAACATTTTAGTTTCTTCTTTTCTATACAAATAAAATTATTTTCTATATATTATTTTACAAATAAAATCATAGGTTTATTTATTCATTGTATTATTAAAAGGTATCTAAAGTCAATCAGTATATTTTAAGACTGATGGTTTGTAATACAGTCAATGAGAGACCATACGCAGTAATGGTTACTTTGCTCCTCTTATTAGAATTGAAAAAAAAAGCAACAGAAACATTCAAACTTGATTAACAAGCTAAAACCAATACCATTGACATCCATCATGATTTCTAACATCAAGAACCTCAACTACCCCCTCCTCCTCCTCATTCTTCTTCTTCTTCAGGTATGAATCATTATACAACTACATTAACTCACATGTCTCCATCAATGTCCAATTCAGTGTTGTATCGATGTCTTGTCAGCTGCCTAACTTTTGACACAGTTTCCTGAATATGACAAGAAGTAAAATATCCTGTAATTAATCTTAAAAGTCACTAGATTTATGTATTCTAAATAATATTAAACACAGGGCCCAAATATTATCAAAGACTCGAGTCACAATCTGTAAAATCTTAGACAGGCGTTTCAGTGACAAATTACAATGTATGCATATCCCCCACTTCCTGAGGAGTATTCCAGTCAGTCGCCAATGTGATGCACACATTGCTGGACAAGCTACAATGACTTTCACATCCTACCGTGTACCCATTAATAGCACCTGGGTCGAGAGTGACTAAGTGTGGAATGACGTCTTGCCAATGGACGCTAGGCTACGGTGGGATTTGAAGACATGACCACCTGATTACAACACAAGAGCCAGAACCAGTACCCCACGGCTCCTCTACAAATAATTCATATGTAAGTTTATCATACCTCTATTTCTGACTGTGTTTCATCAACTTCTTTCTGGAAATTTGCAAGTTTTTCCAAGAGTTCTTTCTTCTTTTCTTCGTAGTGCTTACGGTGTCCCTCATCTGGGTGTGCTTCATCGCTAGGCTCAGTTTTGACCTACGGAAATTAATTTTTGAAATGTCATACAGATTACTAAGAGCAGAGAGGAATAACTAAAGAAAATAATTTTCAGAGTTTATTAATTTTTCCTTCATTTTCATTCAGTTATGTTTCTTAAGATCAGAAATGCTTAACTTAAAGACACACACATAAAAGGCATTGAAAAACATTGAACAAAGGTAGGGGAAAGTACTTGCATATGGATTATAATTAATTCATCATCTAGGGGCTTGTAAATATTACAATGAGTCTGCATGGTAGACACACTTGCTATTATCAGAAGTCTTGAGGACTTGATTTCAACTGTTTGGTAATGCTTTCTCAAGAATGAGACCGGGCATGGTGGCTCAGTGGTAGAGCGCCCGCCTCATGAACGGGAGGTCGTGGGTTCGATCCTCGGCCGAGTCATACCAAAGACTTATAAAATGGGACCTTCTGCCTTCATGCTAGGCGCTTAGTATTTAGATTGAAGAAGGGTAATAATAACATTATTATGTTATGTTGGGCCAGCTGGTAGAGCAGTTTCCGAACTGAAGTGGCTACCCTGGGTAAATAAAACGCTATCATTATTATCATTAATAATATCCTTGTGTAAAATATTTTCTTCAATTTGTATTATTTGTGAGGTGAGATGTTAAACATACATGGACATCCAACACTCAAAATCATTGCTTGCCTAATTGGGCAAGTGACTTTGAACTTTGCTTGCCCTCCTGAGGTTTTCACTTGCCATAGGCAAGCAGGCAAGTGGGTTTGTAGTGCTCTGCATAATACGCATCATTTTGCCAGGGCACTAAATAACAATCCACACTTGTTACATTTGAAACTTAGTTAGGACTGTGCCAAAGGTTTTCATGTGTGTAACTCTTACTACTTCCTTCGATGATGTGTATTAATACAGTATTACTTTTGTTGTGAAAGAAGGTATCAATACTGCCGTACTTTGGCAAAAGGAAGCAAGTTACAAAAGTATCATTTGATGTAAGTGAGCAATGTGTGTTCGTCATTTACAAAGGCGTCCATGCAATCCAACACTACATGTATATTTTCCTCAGTATCTTTCCATTTCTTCCCCAAGTTTTGCTTGAACGTGCAACCTACAATGGGTGTTTAAGAAACAACAACTCAAATTTGACTGATGCGTCACTTGCTTCCTTTTGCCAAAGTTGGGCAGTATAGTCCCAAAGAATCTTGTGAACTTTGCAGGATGCATGGTTACCTTGAGAGGGTCTACTTGATAGCTCAGTTCCTGGATCTGATCATCCACCACCGTGAACTGTTGTGATGCTTCCGACAGCTGTCTTCGACCTTCCTTGAAGTTCTTGGAGAACCTCTCCAGTTTCTTCTTTTGTTCGTTGATTTTAGCCTCCATCTGCTGAACCTCCTCTTCCAAGTCAGCAACATTGGTTTCCTCTTCTTCTTCCCCTTCTGCCTCCAACTGGGTTATTTGCTGAAAAGATAAACATTTAGTGTTCTGTTGATGTTAGGATATGATATAGTTGACTTGCAGCGATTACTGACATACATGTATTAACATCATTAGTGCTATGATCATCATCACAATCATCAAGATTATCAACATCATCACCATCCCCTTCATTATCAGGGTTCCCAGCTTTTCAAGAAAACAGAATTCCCTGATTTTTCCCCGATGAAGTTAAAAAATTCCCTGATAATTATTTAAAAGTTTTTTTAAGCAAGCCCTGAAATAAGCGGGCGCTGAGCGCAAATTCGCGCTCATAAAGCCATCAATTGCGCCCCGAAAGCCCCAAAATCATCAAAAATTTTAAGACCGGGTGCAAATATTTTCCAGGTAATTGCGCCCGCCGTGAGTGAGCAGTGAAGCCATATCATACATGTAATTTAAATATCTGTAAAGCCAAAATCAAGTAACTTTCAATTTACGATAAACACAGTTTAAAATTGCCAAGTGCGTCTTTTTTTCTGTACCATAAAAAAGTGAGCTACGTCCGTCTTTTTTTTCCTGTAATACATGTGCGCGCGTTCTTCCGGTTGTGGTTTTTCCATACTTCACCATGTGCAATTTCTAATGCACACATTTCCAGTTGAGATATCACAATTCTGCGATATAGTAATTCGAATTGCACAGGAGATAAATCCCTGTTCACAGCACATACGATGTGCGAGTCTTTTATCCTCACAGTCGCCGACCTTACTTGTCAAAACGGAGTCTTAATAATCCAAAATCACTTAGCTTATAGTTGTGAATTGTAGCTTTTTAATTTCTTTCCTGGAGAGGGGTAAATATCAGACAATAAATAATCAAACAAGGCTCCATCTAAAAAAAAAAATAGGAGGACGCCGTGCACTTGAGTGTGGTGTTAGCAAGCCAGTTTGAGCTCATGTTCTCTGCCAGATCTCTGGGTGAGAATTCTATCAGTAATGGCCTAAGTGATGGTGATTTTCCGTTTGAGATAGAGTTTAGATTTCATGTTAATTTTTGAAAACTGTCAAAAAACTTTATGATTTCTTCATTGTGATGAATATTTAAGTTATTAATGAATACATTTTCACCAAATTTAGACTCTCCCAGAATGAAAGGCATTTTCTGTGGAGATCTATGTTTTCAAATAACTTGTGAAAAACTGAAGGTACGCGTGAACCTACAATACATGTACATAGCCTGTGGCTATGTGCTGGAATTTGAATAGACTGAGTTATTTATTGATTTCATTTCTTCATTTCTTTAACATAATTTATATGCAATCCAAGTGCACCTCACAGTCACAATCACACACAAACACTCACCCACACCCGTGATTCTAACCATGAAAAAAAAACCTTAAAAATTATTTATTTTTTTCTAAATTTATTATTTGATCTGAATTCTCTCTTTCTCCATCTCTCTCTCTTTTTTAAAATTTTATTCATTTATTTAGATTTTTTTTGGGGGGGGTTCATTGATCGTGGTTCATTAAAGATGAAAAATAAATAAGCCCATGTGTGTGTGGTTGTAAAGGGGATGTGGAGTGAGGGTGTCAAAACACTTAAACATTTAAATCTGATTTCTTAAATGTTTGAATAAGCCTAATACTTAGCATATGCTATTCATGTACTAATTAAAAACTTGCAGGAGCTGCGCTTACTATAAACAAATTTGCGGTGTGGTTCACCGTTATATATATATTTTTTTAAATTGCCCCTGGTTCCAGAAAATTGCCCCCGGTTCCTGTAAAAAGCCTGTGAGCCGGGGGCAATTAAAAAAATTGCCCCTGGCTCACAGGTGCTTATTTCAAGGCTTGTTTTTAAGTTGTTGCAGTGAATTACAAGTATTTTCAGTATAAAAGCAATAATGTAAAACTTATTAGTACCACCATAAACCAGTCATTCAATGGATATTGTTTTGATATGCAACAAAATATAACAGAGTCTGACTGACTTCCGTGATTCGACTTTTGGGCTGATCAAAAGCCTGATTTTCCCCTCATCTGAGGCATTTCTCCCTGATTTGAGGTACATGTATTTTTAATCAGATTTCCTGATTTTTCCCTGACTGGAAAAAAGTAAAACTAGAATTTTAATTCGTCATGAGGACGTATTAGGTGATCTGTCTCTGATTTTCATGATCAGGAATACAATCACCATGTTTATTGAGATCAATACAATGATCATATTGAAAATTGAACTTTTATTACAAAAAGAACATGTTGAATACTCTTGAAAAGAGGGAAATGAGAAGTTTTGTGAAATAAGTGTAGGTGATACACATGCTACATGTTATATCAAAAGGGTTTTTTGTGTAATATTTTAACTTATATACCTTGTAATGGTCATAAAGGACCATTTGTGAAATGTTGAAAAGAAACAAAAAAGAAAAACAAATTCTCATGTTCACCCCTGGGCTCGAACCATGGACCCTGGGGACGCAAGTCTCATGCCTTACCAATTGAGCTACACTATTTCCCATAGACTTTACACATAAGCAAATTATGAGGATCTCAAATCCAATTTTGCAAGAGAAATACGGGCATGATCCTGGCATCTGATTGGTAAATGGAGACCACACTTGCAATAGCTTAGAATCTCAGCTTCAACATACTCCAAGCTCAGAGAAACCGACCAAAAGAAATGGAGAAATGGCTCGCGAAATAGAGGAATGTAAAATCCAGTTTTGAGAAAAAGTCATTTCCCATGGAGATTGCACACAAAATGAGCAAAAATGACATGCCTCTATAACTTGTCATTTTTCAGGATGATTCGTTCCTTTAAATGTAAATATAGCCATGACATTAGAATGAGTATGTCCTCAGCTACAACATATAAAAAACTGAGCGAAAATTGACCAATACGGAGTTAGAGTCGAATTTGCATAACTATGATGACGTCATAAGTAGCAAAGTGGAAATTTTGAGTTCTGACGCCATTTTGATGACGTCATGATGAAAATAAGGGTCAAATGTGGCATGAAATCATATCTCCCATCCATACTCTATTCGAATATGAAAAAAAAATCGGGGGTCAACGGACTTAATGAAGAGCTATAATAAATTTTGTACAGGCATGTTTTTGCACATATATTGTCTATGGTTAGTGCGCGCGCGAGCGTGCTGTAAACTTTGATGGAGGCTAATTCTGTTATTAATCGAAGGTTGATCAAGGTATCAAATTACTCAGAATTATATTATCGATGCGTTGATATTAAAAAAATGGCGATCCTATGCTCTAAAGTGCTGTTACGCGCGTAATCATGCGCGCGCAAATTTTTGAAATGCTTAAAATGACCTCAATCATACTCTACTTTGGTCAAAAAGTGATTTTGACGCGCGCGTACGCGCACGTTGTGACCTTTACATGACCTTCGATGACATGGACAGTTGACCCTTGACCTGAAGTTAATGTGATGTAAATATTGTTAATTATTTATAATTGATGAAGATATGATTGATAATGTGATTTTACAAAATGGCGTCATGATGACCTTTTGACCTTGAACTTGTTTTAAACACATGACATGATACGTCCCCATAACTGATGATATTTTGAAGATAACTGATGATGTAGATTTGGAGATTTTGTGCTAACAAGAAAAGGGCGGAAAAATATAAATAAATAAAAAAGAAAATTTGTACGAAATTAAAAGTTGAAGTGTCGATTGACACATCACCTAATAATTTCCTCTGATTTCCCTGATGGGCTGGGAACCCTGATAATCATCATGTGAGCTCTACAAATCTACACTATTATAATTATTATCACCCTTGAAGGCATCAGTGTGGTCATCATCACTTTCATCTTCATCTTATCTTCACAATCATCACCATCATCTTATCTTCACAATCATCACCATCATCACCATCATCACCATCATCAAAATCATCCTCTCTTCTAGGTTTTTTTTTCTTTATCACTGCCACCATCATTCTCATCATCATCATCATCATCATCATCTTCATCACCATCATCTTCATCATCATCATCATCATCACCATCGCCATCACCACCATCATCATCATCATCACCACCATCACTATTATTATCACCACCATCATTATCATCACCATCACCATCGTCATCATCATCATCATCATCATCATCACCACCACCATCGCCAGAGCTGCCAAGTTGTATTTTGCATTTTCAGTATACTTATCCCCCCAAATCAGTATTTTGACAAAAAAATCTGTATTTTTACCGTGTGAGATAAATATGCATGCATAATGGCAAAGTTCGATCACTTCTTACATTTGCGCCCCACACGTAAACAATTGTGTCGAAGACTGAACACTCCACAATGAACTTAACACATCAAAGTGAATGCATTTAACTCCCTACCTCCTGTGACTTGTGCTTTTTATATTTCAAGTGTGCTTGAATGTCATTCGCTCCTCCATGGCTCACGGAAAAATCACATTCACAAAGTGTGCATCTCACACTGAACTGGTCCCTCTTTGACGCAATGATACACTTCCATCGTTTGCAAGATTCCTCCTTGAAATGTTGTTTGCGTGGTTGAGCTGATTTAGAAGACATTTTGATGATTTCCACGATAAAATCTCAAATCAAACCACAAAACACCACTGGCACAGTGCACAGATGAAAACGATGCAATGCGCGATGCGTTGCGACACACGTTCAATCAACGATGTCGATGTCCCATGCACACGTACACACACACGTGTATATACATTGGCAAGTTGGAGCACCGATTTACTTCGGTCCCACACATAGACGATTGATACTACAAGCACCGCACACATGCAGAAAACATACACACATGGATATGCGAAGTCCGTTGCGAGTGACGCGGGCTGTATTGTTTCCGCCCGAAAGCTCCCGGATGCGTAGTGGGGCGAACAATACCTTTTCTTCTCTAATTTGTTTTTTCCCCGTATTTTATCATGAAAAAGCGTACTGCCGTATTTTAAATTGATTTCCATATGAAATACGGGAAAATCGTACTACTTGGCAGCTCTGCATCACCATCATACTAAACATAGTCCTCGCCACTATCAAACTCTTCATCAATTTCATTACTCACGTTGTTGATCTTGCCAATCTCATCCTCTAGCTTCATCCTCTGTTGCTGTGCAGTAATCATCAGATTCTCATTTTTAGACACATCTTGTCTTATTGCCTGAAACTTCTGCTTGATTTCAATCAATGCTCTTTGGTTTTCATTCATATCTCTCCTAGTTTCACTACATTATTGGAGTAAGTATACAACATAGATTATAATATATCTGTAAAGCACTTTGTTCCAATGTATATAGCACTAGCAGTATTTAAAAGTAGAATATGATTATTATATCATTTAAATAACATAAAGGGATATTTTGCCCATGAAATAACCTTATCTAGGACTCCAAAATATTTCATATTTGGGATTAGGATTACTATAAGCTCTATAACGATATATCAAGAGATTGATTTCTCTGGAAATCAGGGCAAAATGAGGATATATTCTTTTTTTCCAGAATCCATCATACAAATTGCTTATTCCTGTCTACATCACAAAACTTAATGTATTCCAGAAAAATGATAGCTATATTAGATAAAATTCTGTTAAATCGTATTCAGCAGTTTCCAATTGCCTTTTCTTTTTTCATATGTCTTAACATCGAAGTCACCTTTTCTTGAAATTCAATGATGATCTTTTACTGGGTTGTATTTTCAATGTTTCTTACATATCTGTTGTTTTAGTGTATGCCATTTTGATTTATGTATTCATTCTTTGTAAATATTGTACATATCAGTTTTTATCTCAGGGCCCTCAAGGACAGCAGTTTGTTAACTGAGGCCACCCTGATCAAATAAAACTGAAAATAAATAAATGATATAAATAGATAGTATGACTCCGACCTAATCAGTGTTCAGAAACTCAGAAAATCTTGGATATAATATCAATGAACGTAAAACAAACAAAAATCCTAAAAACATTTGGCAAGAAGATTTATATAAAGTAGATATGCGAGTTTTACCTTATCTCATCATAAGCATCTCTCAGAATCTTTGCGCTCCTCTGCATAGATGAATAGTAGTACAGCCCCTGTTTAGCCCCAATAAGCACCTGATCGCCTTCAATAGTGAAAGCCTCTCTGCAGTTCGTACGGAGCTGGTGTCTCAGATAACCTCTGGCATCCTTGCTCTGTTCAATCAGTAAGATACTCTCCACACCACGCTGCAGACATCAATCAATGAATCAAAAGAATGTCATTTTTTTCTTCTTGCTATTTATCTTTCAAATTAGTTCCTTGATTGAGTATGCAATTATTCTTTTACAGGATACTAATACATTTCATCAGGTCATAAGAAGTTTTCCCCAAATATAAGTTGGTTAACAACTTGGAGTGATTTAGGAGGTTGTTTGCAAGTAATGACTAACTGGAATTTCACACTTTCAGTGGGTTTCTCAATCAGGAAATCATACTCACTAAATCATTAAATAAGACATAATCCTAATCTTGATTTAAATAAACATTTGTGTGCATAGTCACTTGCCACAATTCTACTTTGGCACCTCATATTTCATAAGATGACCTAGAGGGCATTTCATAAACATCTATAAGATCTGACAACTTGGTTTTGATTGGACGAGAAGCACAGGTGTATCAATCATCCGACAAGTCCTTTCCATGAAACACTCTCATGGAGACCATTTAATGAAAGTAATAAGCACTTGCGAATAGTCATTATCCAACAGTTACCATAATAGCAGTGTCATATCAGGGGGGGGGGGGGAATCTTAAGAAAATACCCTTCCTGATATGACTATCATGACAACTCCATCAACAATATAAAACAGAAAAAACAGAAATAGAGACAATAATTCATAAAATTACCTTTAGACTTTTTTTATTACGCAAAGCGCCCTCATGCGTTAACAAGAATCGCACATGTACATGACAGCAGCCACATTGTCCAAGTTTCTCAGTCAAATCTCACAACTTGACAGACCACAAATTTAGATGAAACGCTCCACTGAAGGTGTCACACAAAAAATGTTGGGTAAGACGCTGCCACTACTTAAGAATGCTATCTTCAGAGAATATAAACCCATGGGCCACAATATGCAAATGAAGTTATTAACAAGCACACATTCCATCATCACTTAGTATGGGTAACACCTGTACCCGGCACTACCCACATGCTAAGTGGTATCAAAATCTTTTTTCTTGGTGAAAGGTTCACTTTTTGGGGTGAAATGGTTGACGAAAGACATCTATCCATACAAGCGAAAGTGTGCCTTCCAGCACGGTGGGCGGCCCACAACAAAATGAATAGTGAGTCAGGGACATCATCGACTCTCTCATTTGCATGTCACTGAGTTGTGCATACACAGTGTAACTGTTCTATGACAAATAAGCAAAATTTTATAAGTCTCAATTTTCAGGGTGGACTTGACCTTTAAGGCTTTCACTACCCTCGCGACATCAAGGGAAGACGGCAGCTCAGCTAATCCATTCTTAACCCAAATACTTTGTATCATTGTCGACATAATGAATTTAATAGACAACTAGAAATGCAATAGAGAGGTCCCAGATTATTGCAAGATGGAACAAATAAGTATTACCTGATCAACAAGAGTGTTGAAAATGACAGGATGGCTGATATCAACGATGTCTAGAAAGCTGGGGAAGTCCCTACTCTGTACCTTTGCTTGACTGATATCACAAGCACGAGGCTGTAAGGTGGATAAGGTTGGGTAAAAGGGTTATATCATTTCAGCAAATATTACATGAAAAATACTTCACTAAACATTCTAAATCTTTGAGATACCAAGTATTATTGACTATCCATACTATTGTTACAGTCAAGGCAAGTTTTCAGTAATGCTGTCAATTGTGCCTACCTCAAACCTTGATGTGATGATTGAAGGTTGTGGAGCATTCTGTGGGATGATACGATTCATGATGTCTTTCAGAATACTTGAATCATGTTGGTCATGACAACAGAATGAATACATCAATCGTTTCAGGCAAGATTCCACACCAAGAGCCCAACGGACATCCTTCAGCTTTAAGAATGATCCTAAATATAGATTTGGAACAAAATCTGATGAATACGGTGTCTTTCTGTGCCATCGACTTGAAAACATGGCGAGTTACTTTGTCTTGCCATGTCGACTTAATAACCTAATTATGTCAACATTTCAAGATACTCTATCTTGCCCTGTTGACTTTATTTGCCACTCTCCACCCAGGTGTTAAATGGGTACCCGGTATGATGCGAAAGCCTATGTACTATGCCTAGCAATTGAGTCTTGGAACTCTTGTTGGAATGCTCCCCAGGGAGTGGAGAAGGTGCATACATTGTATGTGGGCATGCAAGGATCCGATGACCGAGGTAATAATATATCTGTGAAGCGCTTAGAGATGCCGTTCTGATGTATAAAGCATAAGCGCTATACAAATGCAGATTATTATTATTATAGCCTAATTATGTTTACATGGTGAAATACGTTATTTTGCCAAGTCAACTTATACAAACTTGCATGTTGACTTGGCGATATATTTCACCTTGCTATGAAGTTGACATGGCAAGATAAAATAACTTGCCAAGTCGACATTATAAGGCTGTGAAGTCCACATGGTAAGAAGTATCTCGGCATGTCGTCAAGTCGACAATGGCAACTTCTGAAGATGAACGTGTTGTCTGAACTGAAGCAAGTTATGTCCGGATTCCTTGTACATGATTTGATACACATCTAAGACTGGCATCTTTCAAACCACAGAAACCTAAATTGCATATTGTTGAAATTTTTGACTGCTTGTTATATTTCCACGGGTTTCTATTCTCATTTATCGTTACTAATGGTCATAAACAACAAAAAATCCCAAGGTCTGCATTGTAAATACAAATATTATCATTATCAAAACAGAATTCAGAATCAAGTTTTGAATCCATCTCCGAGCAGGTGATTTTCTTTTTCTGTAAATTGGCATTTCAATAATTTCATTTCGCAAGTTAGTTTGAAATAGAATACAGCTAAATTTGAACACAAGGAAAAGCAATTTAAGTATACACAGGAAAAATCCTACAAACACAGATACTCTTCATCACTCCATGTGAGAATCAGAGTTACATCAACAAGGATTCTTACCCACTGGGCCAAGGGGTTTCTTGTGGAACCGAGCAGCAGAACGCTCAATCTCAGCCAGTAGGTTTGGCATGTAATCTCCATACAGCTTCAATCTGTTCTTCCGGCTTCCTTCAAGGTTCTTCAGTCTTCTCTCACGGGCAGCTATGGCATGCGTCGGCACATAAACTTCTACAAATCTACGGACGCAACATACAGATAAATTCTCCAAGATAATCCTCCATTCTCATAGGTCTTCACCAGAGCAGGGATGACTCCATTTTGGCAAATGCCTCATTCCATAATATTAAAGAAAACTTGATGAATTCTTATCTGCGTGCAGTCAAAATTTATGCCTCCACCATTTCCAGGCTAAGAATATATATTACACAACCTAATTAAAAAAAAAATTAACCTGTGACCTTTACCCTCGTGACCCAAAAATCAAATCAGAACATCCTCAATTCAAGTTTGAAGTAGATCGCTCAAACAGTTCATGGTTTTCACAAGAAACACACTCTTAGGTATATAATGACATCTGTCACATTTGACCTCATGACCCCAAAATCTAATCAGATCCATGGACCACATTAGAAATTGATCAAGTAAATGGCTTTTCAGATATTACAAGAACAAGATATTTCAGTGCATATAATGACCTCTGTGACCATTGACCTTTGACCCCCAAATCAAATGAGATCATTGTAACTCCCATATGCACACATGAGCCAAGCTCAAAGTTGATATGTCAAACGGTTCTTGAGTTACCGCATGTAAATGAATGGAAAACAGACGTAAAACTTAAAAACACAATGGCTCCGACAACCGCCAACGTTGGGCGGAGGCATACAAAATGCCACGTGTTGTGGACAGGAACCATTCAATTCTATCAGGCAACTTGCTAAGCTGATAAATAGCTTATGGAAACTTAGTGATTTCAATTCATACTTGTGAGATGGATTCATACATATAAATATATACAAAGAATGATTCACTTTGTATTGGTTTTTATTGGTATTGATTTTTATTCGAATTGAATAAATCATTGAACTGAACTGAACTTGTTCATCAAATACTTACTGCAGTCCATTGATGCGTTTTTGAGCACTTTTAACAGCATTGGCAAACTGCTTCACTTCTTTAACAGCATTCTGCTTCTGTGCTTCAAGATGTCGCTTTTCTTCCACCAAAGCAGTGATCTGTCTTTCTCTATCGACCCTCTCCTCTTCAAACTGTTCGCTGTCCCTGTGGATGAAACAAGAAATTAATCCTATTTAAACTCTGCCATTTCAGACCAGCTTTTACTATTGGAGGGGGGGGGGTGGGGTGTCATATTGACCCCCTCCCCAGATCTTGGCTGATCAAGTGAGTTAAGGTGTGACTAAAAGTCATGCCTAGTCAATCTTATCGATTCATGAATACAAAGCAGCACACGGCCCATTAAAGCATGATGTGGGCAATGCGCTGATGCTTTTCATATGGCACACAACTGGACATTAAGTTCAAATCTAAGTTACGCTTAAATTTTTGTGAAACACTCCCTGGTTTCAAACCCGGCTTAGTTTCCAACTATAGGGGTACATGTAGCTTGATTAACATCACACTGACAAAGGCCTTGTATCCCTCCCCCAGTACTACCCCAGTAAGCAATATTAAGTGCAGACCTGCCAACCTTCTACAAACGAACAAGTATTCTTATAAGGGAAAAAAAGTACTTTTTGACCAAAAAAAGAGTATTTTAAAAAATTTGTCTCAACGTAACAATCACCAACCTGTTGTAGTGAGATCGGTGAAAAAACATGTGAAATGACTCTACTTGAAAACTTGATAATTCACCCTATTATACATGTGCTAGTAGGCAAGAATTTACTTGTTCTATTCATGCAAAAATTTACTGGCCCGACAGTGATTTTTACCGGTCTGGGACTGTCAGACCGGCGCTAGTGTATAATACATACTCCATGATCAGGGGCGGTATTCTGAGGTCATTACCTTCAAAATATTTTATTCTATCTCTTAAAATGAAATTGGTATTCTGAGATGACACTTATCTCTCAGATAAAATTTAAAATTTTTATCTTGCGTATCTATATGATGCGCGACAGAGCAGTGCCTGCGTAGACTTACCAATTGCGTATTTTACTATTGCACGCGGATGATGTGCTTGCACCCATGTTACTTTGAAGAAAAAATAAAATAAACTTAAACGAGGGTAGGGGCTATTTTATTTCCGCGACGTTGACTTCATCAATATTTCTAGGTGAATTAACTCCAAATGTTGACATGAAAATGAAGAAAAATTATATACATGTATTTATGGAGAATAACACCTAAAACGTTATTCCTGTACAATCAGGAATTATTTCATAAGACATTTCTTGACTAATATTGTCTTTGAAATGAGGCTTGAAAAGATGCGATATAGACTTCGAAGAAAATGAGAGTATTGACATTATTGACAGAAATCTTTGTAAAGACGCGCAAGCATATAGTTCAAGCGTATTTGAAGTCAATAAATTGACGCAATCTCACTCCTTTGCCACACCTGGCGGAATGGATTTCCATTGGTTGAGTGAGATGAGAGAGCTATAAAGGCGCGTTTCTCATTGGATATTGATTTAAAAATAGGTGTCTTAAAGAGATACAAAGCCGATACAATGAAGAATTGTTCTCAGAATATCGATTCGGAGAGATTTTAAGGGTATTTTTCTCACTGATTTCAACGGAGATAAAATATTTCATTTTATCTGAGATAAAATGGATCTCAGAATACCACCACAGAAATAAAAAAAAATAACAAATCATGCAAAAAAAGTATTGCATTTATAGCAAAAAAGAGGAACAAATACTCTAAAAAGGGAACGGTTGGCATGTCTGTAAGTGCATTCTCCTCCTTAAATTCAACATCTGTGATTCAAAGAAAAAAACTTTAAATCATTTACCTCTCTTTTTTAACCCTAATTCTTGGCAAGACGTTACTTTCATCAGATCCTTCACCTCGGACCAGTGGGGTGACTAGTTTGATCTCCCTCTGCAAAATACAAACGGATTGAAATCAATAGAGTTGAATCAACCCAAACATTAAAGGTCAAGTCCACCCCAGAAAATTTTTGATTTGAATCGATAGAGAAAAATCAAACAAACATAATGCTGCAAATTTCATCGAAATCGGATGTAGAATAAGAAAGATATGACATTTTTAAGTTTAGCTTATTTTTCACAAAGCAGTTCAATGCGCAACTCAGCGATATGCAAATGAGAGTCGATGATGTCCATCACTCACTTTTGCTTTTGTTTTTTATTGTTTGAATAATACAATATTTCAATTTTTACAGATTTGACAATAAGGACCAACTTAACTGAACCATAAACTGTTAAAATAATGGTAAATTGCACATGTTCAGGGAGAAATAAAACTTTGTTTCACTTGACAAGGAGGAGTAAATTAGAATATTTCATATTTCGTATAATAAATACAAAAGACATAGTGAGTGGGTGACGTCGTCAGTCTGCCAATTTGCACACCGACCAGGATGTGCATATAACTGTTTTGTGAAATTAAGTGAAACTTTAAAATGTCATAACTTTCTTATTTTACATCCTATATTGATTAAATTTTCAGTGTTTTGCTTGTTGGATTTTTCTCCTTTTTTTCAAATCAACTTTTTGTTAGGGTGGACTTGTCCTTTAACGCCCTGTCACACTTATTCAGAATCAGGCAGAATCTGCCGAAATGAAACGACTGTTGTTCAACTACCGGCTGGCCAAGATTTTGTTATGTTATTTAGCTCTATACCGATGCATTCAATATTATAACCAAGGCCCCCATAAACACGTCGGTTGCTGCCAACACTCCATAAAATGTTGTGGTGGCGGCAACCGACGTGTTTATGGGGGCCTCATGTTACAATATGTTCAGAATGCTGCTGAAATTTTGTAAGAATACTTATGGGGTGTTGAAAGAAACTTGCGATCAATTGCAAGTCTATTTTTGGTCCCTAAATCAATCATATGTCTTGCGGTTAATTGCAAATTAGTGATTGATTGTTAATCTGCTCCTTGAAACAGGAAGTTCAATCTGATTCGCTATAGCTAACGTTGATCTGTCAGTTGTAAAATTGCGACAGAATATTTGCAATTGATCGCAAAAGTTTTCTTGCAACACCATTCAATATTCTTTCCACTTCAAAGAACCTTGAAAATATTGAAAAATGATCAAAACATTTGAGATGGCCACAAAAATTGGCCTAAATATTTTGAATGCATTTAGAATGCAGTCAGAATTTCCAGAATGCCCCTCAAATGTCCAAGACAAGAACGTATCACAACTTTTCAATCTGACTACATTGTGGCTTAATTTGCCTCTATTGTGTCTGGTGTATGATTTGTCTCCTGGACTTTGGTTGGGTGAATTCAGTCCCCCTATAATTTTTCCTGAATTGTTATATTTTTCATGCCAGCCGACTCTGCTTGATTCCTGCTAACTCTGAATAATTGTGGCTGGGCTTTGAATTTACAGATGTAATAAAATGACATCCACCAATTAAGAGGCCTTTCTCATTACGCTTTCTAAAACTAGTTTTACTGGAACCCGATGCAGGAAACCAGTTCGGAAGATCGCTTTGCTAGCGTTCCCACTTGATCACACGAAAGTGGTTTTCTAAATCACTTCACTCAAAGCGATCGTGTTGCTATGGAAACGTTCTCAGTGTGGTGACACGTTTCACGCGAAATTGGAAACTGCAGCATAGGCATTCTACACCTGTCATGTGGAGTAGCGCGCTCAAAATGTGCGAAGATCGCTTCCCGAAGAATGGTTGTGTCCTCACTTACGCTAAAACCAGTTTAACAAGGCAAAGCGATCTCGAAAACTACATTGCGAGGTGGTTTTCTGAACCGGTTTGGAAGATCGCTTTGACTATTCTCACTACACGTTATACTTGTTTCCAGTAAACTAGTTTTAGGAAGGTAGTGAGAACGGTGTCTAACTGATTAAACCTTACTTTGTAATTTGATTTTTATTAGAGTAATACACAAATGAATAGTTATTCATGGAACGTAGAACAGCATGTGTCGAACAGGTGCACCTTTACAAACTCCAATTAAAGGTGTTGGATAAAGCGATATGAATTTACAGATGTAATAACATGACATCCACCAATTAACTGATTAAAGAATTAAGTGATTAAACCTTATTCTGTAATTTGATTTTATGAAGCTTTATTAGAGTAATATACAAATGAATCTTTTTATCCATGGAACTTGGAACAGGATGTGTCAAACAGGTGCACCTTTACAAACTCCAATTAAAGGTGTTGGATAAAGTGATTTGACCCTACGAGCACACATGTACACACAAGCACACATACTATACCTCTAAAGACTTGACAATTGTCTTGAGTTCCTCCACAAAGTTGTTAGCTATGTCCAGTTTCGGGGACAGATCTCCAAGCCTCTGTCTCAATGCTTCCCCTTGGCGCTGGATCGAGGCACGTCTTTCTTGTACTCTCTTGACATCACCCTGGAGCGGAGGGGGGGGGGGAGAGGAGACACGTTTTCTCTGATTATTCCTGAAATGGATCAAAGATTTCATATGGGAAGGGGGCTAGGGTTGGGCTAAATTACTTTCTTCAATTACAATTGCGTAACTGAAGAAATGTTCAATTACAATTACTTTTCAATTAAATTACATTTTTTTTCAAATTACAATTACATGTACCAATTACTGTTGTCAATTACAATTTCAATTACTTTCTATAACAATCATAAATGAAATCACTTTGTATTCTGTATGTACTAGCACCACCTATTTCAACATAAGCCGAACTCTAAGTTACAGAGAAACTGACAAGATGAAGGTTTATGTTAAAGAGCACGGATCCTGCCTATTACACTCTTTGATGCTGAAGCAGTTGACACAAAAGGGTCATGAAATTAAATCATAAATTAAGAAAGTTTATTGTTAAGTAACTGAATGTAATTCAAAGTAATTGACAGTAATTGAAGTCAATTACACTTTTTTCAATTACAATTACATTCAAAATTTCAAATACAATTTAATACAATTACTCAAGAAATGTAATTAATACGTAATTGATCAATTACCTTGTAATTGAGCCCAACCCTGAAGGGGGCACGTACTAATGTTGATTGACTTCTAATAATTACTATCAAGCAACTACAATTCTTAGTTCAAGAAGGGGAGGGGGTTCTCATAAAAAAACAATACACAATAACAATTTAATCTAAGGGGGAGGGGTGGGGCACAAAACACATAAAAGTTGCTGATGGGGGACAAAATAAAATTAAGTGAGATAATCAGGAGTTAAAACATGTGACTTGACATGAAAATACTTTCACATGTCTCTTAATAGTGGCCATCTGTCTTTTATAGTGAAAACCTGTCTTTAGACAGTGGACACTAAAAGTGTCTCCTATTTGAAAAGAATATGTCATGGAACCTGTTTATAGAGACCGCCTGTCATTCGTGGCCATTTTTTCTGCTTCTCTCTGGTGGCATTACGTATACAGGTATGACTGTAGATCTACAGGGATGAATATTTGACGAGACATCCTTGTTTTACTTTATAGAAGAAAAGAGGCCTGGGCTTTTGATACAGAATATCGAATGATCTTTGACCCCTAGGTGACCTCTGACCTTATCATCCTCATGAACACACATGTGGTATTACCAAAGGACCATCTGTACCAAGTGTAAACTCAATTGATGCAAAAATAAAGAGATGAGGGCAAGTTGAATGAAAACTTGAAAAAAAAGGATGGACATGACCTCATATCATTTGACCATTTGACCCCTAGAACACCTTTGGCCCCATCATTGTCATGGGCTCACATGTGGTATTACCAAAGTTTTATATGCATCAAGTATGAACATAATTGCAGAAACAAAGAAATGAGAGCAAGTTGAATAGAAACCAAAATTTTTGTAACAGACTCCAGACCAATAGACTAACAGGAAAAGTGATCACTACATGTAGGTCTCTGCCGAACTTCGTTCAGGCGAGACAAAGAGAGTCTTCCTGGGGCTTTGATACATTTTATGCATCCTCTAATCATTAAAACAAATACTGTTAGTGATTTTTTCCCACGGTCTTGACATCTCACCCTTTCTGGTTCTGCACCAGGTTCCAAAGATGACTGGTTGGTAGGCCCTTTTCTCTTAGTTAGGTCTTGAAGATGCGTTAAAGTCCTTAGCTCCCTTTCTAGCAAAGGTAATTTCTATTGATGAAGTGAAAAAATGAGGTAGAAGAAATGGTATTTAGGCAGCATAACAAAGGATGTGTCATTAAGGATTACATTTTTTGCATACCTGTTCCCCTATTTTTTTGTACAAACAACAATGTAAAAAAAGAAGGGTTATAAAAATAGAGTGAGAAATGAAAAAGAGTGCATTTTGAAAAGGATATTGGATTTTTTTGTGTGTGTAATATTGGTTAGAAATTGAGGCAGAAACATTTTATACAAAGTTCAGGTACACAGAACACTTTAATATTGAACTCTCTCCCTTGCCAGCCCCTCCCCTTCTCGATATCTCTCCCTCTCTTTCTCTCTCTATATATACATACATGTATATATTGTGTTTTAAGGATAGAAATAACCTTCGAAGGTTTGCATAAGTAGATCATATATAAGAGAGTCATGTGTATCACCGTGAGCTTCATCCGGAAAAGCTATTGGGAAAGTCAATTTTGAAGTACAACTGAGAAAATTAAAAGAACATCTTTATTCTTTATCGTGGGCGAAGTACTGAAAAAGAAAGAGAAAAAGTAGCATTCCTTTTGATAATGGGAGCTTGATGTCCTGACAAGGACACTTTACACCAAATGAGATGGGTAGCGGGAAACAATTCAGAAGATTCGATCTTCTGGTCAAAGATGACAGACAAAAAAAAAAAGGATAGAAGTTTTCTCCAACTAATAATGGAATATGGCATACTTACTGCATTTAATTCAATCACACAGTCTTCTATCGTTTCCTTGTTCAACTTGATTTCACGGCCATCTCTGGAGGCCTCCTCCAACTGTGTTGCCTTCAGGAAAAGCTGTGTTTGGAGAAGAAAAAAAAAAAAATCATAAATCAGATTGACTTCTTGGATACCATTTAAATGTACATAATACTACTACTACTACTACTAATAATACTAATACTACTACTACTACTAATACTAATACTACTACTACTACTACTACTACTACTAATAATAATAATAATGGTTATTTCTATATGTGCTACACACAAAAGCATCACAGTACTTACAATTGTCAGACATAGACTATAAATATAAATCTTAAGTAACTAAAAATATACAAAATTATGTATGGTTTATGCAGATGTCTTCAATGGAGTAAGGTGAAAGAAAGATGCTCTATTCAACGAGGGGTAGCCGGGTTAAATAGAGTGTCACTTTCTTTCACAAAATGCAAAATGTTGCACCATTGCGCGAATAAGAATATTTGGTATTTGTGTTGTACAATGCCTCGGAATTTAGAGAAAATATGATTTCTACAATATTCACTGGCCTTGAGGGGAACATCGAATATGTCGCCCGCAACAGACTCATATTGGCCCAAGTCTTTAGACGAGGCCAATATGGTTCTTTTAAGGACAACATATTTGATGTTTCCCGAAAGAAGAGCCAGTCAATATCATTATTACGTAAGGCTGTACAATGTGCGGGACAATGTGTAATTCAAGCTACTATTTGGAACAATTTATACGCCTGTTTGATTATCACAAGTCTGAGTTCAAGTTATTCACAAACTTAGTGAAGTAACCCTTAATAAGCAATATTGTGACGTAAATTGTTACCTTGCAGTCGCGCATATACACTTAACGCGTAGAAATCCTGTGCTTGGGTCCCTGGGTTTGTGTATGCACTGGCCGCGCCGCACATTATATACAATGTGTTGGTTCATAAACTGGTTCCAGCCAGATTTCGGAAATACTGAAATTAGCTATCAAAATCGGCTCCTACTGCGCAAGCGCACTAGCAGAGATATGGCCAATATTGCCCTGTGTTTTGCACAGTATGGGCAATGCCTAGGGAGGGCAACATGGCAAATGTTTACCTCGTTGGTCTCGGATTGAAAGTAGCGAGCGAAATATGGCTTTTATTTATCTGCTAAAATACCTTGTGTAGGTAATAATAATCCCTATTTTTCCTATAGTTACCTATGAAAATGAGAAAAAATTATTGAAAGCAAAAAGCAAAATCCCTCAAATGCACATCTGATCTGCAGCAGCAATGTGCATTTAGCCAGTAAGCTCTGCGGGTATTGCAACTGTCTTTGCTAAGTGAAAGACTGTGCAACAATGCATTTTATATGACACATAGCTAGATCCTTGTCATTTGATAGATCCTTGTAGTTTGATATCGATCATTCAGCCCATTTTACAACGACGTCATCAACCGTGCAATTTTGGATCTTTTCCATTGCACACACGCACCAAGCAAGTAAAACCACAACGCGCATCATTATGTACGTGACAATCAACAAACCGAGCTCGCTGTACATGAACATATTTTGCATCGAAATTCATAAATTTAATAAGAAAACGAATCTATTTTTAGGTGTCATATGAACCAAATAATGAATGCTCTTATCATTCGTGCAATGTAGAGAATACTTCATTCGGTGAAAGATGAAATGAATGATCCATTCAAACTCGGCTACGGCTCGTTGAATGGATCATTTCATCTTTCACCTCATGAAGTATTCTGTCCATTGCACTCATAAACATTCATTATTTGTATATTGGATAGTACGTGTGCAATGATATGAATGTCTTGACACTTGGCCTCCCATTTGCTTACGTACAACAAGCTAAGTAGGCGTTGTACAATAGGAAATATAATACCTTGTACATGTCTTTGGCACTTTGCTTGAGCAAGAAGTTTTTACTGGTCTCCTCATCCATGAAAGTTAAAGGATTATCAACCTGGGGACAAATTAAAAAAATACATGTATTAATTTAAAGGTCAAGTCCACCCCAGAAAAAAGTTGATTAGAATGAAAAGAGAAAAATCAAACTAGCATAATGCTGAAAATTTCATCAAAATCGGATGTAAATTAAGAAAGTTATGACATTTTAAAATTTTGCTTATTTTTCACAAAACAGTGATATGCACAACTCTGTGACAGGCAAATGAGACAGCCAATGATGTCCCTCACTCACTATTTCTTTTGTTTTTTATTGTTTGAATTATACAATATTTCAATTTTTACAGATTTGACAATAAGGACCAACTTAACTGAACCATAAAGCAATGCTAATTCCACATGTTCAGGGAGGAATTAATTGTTGTTTTACTTGACAATGAGGAGAAAAAAATCAGAATTTTTCATTTTCATATAAGATACAAAAGAAATAGTGAGTGGATGACGTCATCAGTCTCCTCATTTGCATACGGACCAGGATGTGCATATAACTGTTTGTGAAATTAAGCGAAACTTCAAAATGTCATAACTTTCTTAGTTTACATCCGATTTTGATGTAATTTTCAGTGGTATGCTTGTTGGATTTTTTCCTTTTTATTCAAATAAACTTTTAGTTGGGGTGAACTTGTATTAAAGTTTTAAAATTGCTTGATTACAAATTAACTTACAAAGTAGCTTTGTAAAATAAAATGAAAGAAAAGAAGGATCAGACATGCACAATACAAAACTCTAGAAAAAGGTAAATTTTTCTAAACTCATGATTAATGAATTCACATAACATTCACAGATGAGTCCGTCTTTGTTCATTTCAATAATTCACTCTTTTTTGCCTTGTTGAAAATGATTTTGGAGAGCATCTATAGTGGGAGAAACAACTCACATATTTACATCTAAGTTCATTCTCACCAGATTCGAAAAGTAAAACAGAAATTTAAGAGTCCTGAAAAGTTCCCGCTGCAAACAAAACTGGAGGAAATATGTGAGGTTCTATGAAATAACTGACCAATGAGACGTGTTTCCCTAAAACGTCACACCCCTCATACAATATTCCATAAACTCCACTAAAAATTGTTTACCTGGATATGGAGATGTTTCATGATGTCAGACACATCTTCCTCAGTACTTGATACGAATTCACCATCAGCTAGCATTACCGTGTAGGTGGTATTACCATCTTTGCATATTCTCGTCATCACTGTAATGGACGGTCCATATACTTCCGGCCTGTACGCATCATCTCCTCTATTTCGTAACTTGATGCATATCTCTGCAACACTGTTAGATTGACAAAGTGTACAAGGAGCCATTGACTAGATGAAGTTATCACCATCAGATTCAGAACGTCAGAAGTAAACAAGTTTCATGCTATTCAATGATCGTTATATCATAAATCCTGTCTTATTTATGTTTTTTCATTTTTATTTGATCTTTTGGGCTTAATGTTAGCATCTTGATATGACAAAAAGAGCTCCAAATTTTACTGAGATATAAAGTAGATCGAGTGGGCAGTTGACCCAGACCACTTATAAACAGGGGTCGGAGCCACTTGCTCCTGGGACTGAAACAGCCGGGTTTCCCCTTCATAGCAAGGACAGATGCAAGCTGGCTTTGTCATCCCAAGAAGGAGCCTGGCTGGCTATTATTTTGATGATGATGATATGCTTGGATGTCAAATCTCTTTTTCTGAGACATACAAAGGCGCAGACTCCAAAGAGAAAGAAGAATTCAAATACATTCATGACAGGAAACGTAAAGACTGGAGTACATTTGAAGAGCTCCTGGGCCCCGTCTAACAAAGAGTTGCGATTGATCCAATCAATCGCAACTATGGAAAGCCAGCAAAGTCAACATATAAAATGCATTTTTATTTAAAAATATTCTAGATATGAATGTATATCCATAAATTCATTGATTCCTTGACAATTTGGTGTGACCTCCTTTGTTTACAAAGGACATTTTGCAAATTTCCTGTAGAAAAAAATTATGACACTGATGGATTCTATAGAGTTACGATTGATTGGATCAATCGCAACTCTTTGTAAGACGGGCCCCTGGGCTCTGTAACCTAAAGGTTTGTGATCAACATCCCTTAAATGCCAATGACCAATCCAGATCATTGTTGCATGCAAATTTTGTTCCAAACAAAAATCAGTATTGCTCTTTCATACTTGCAATCCAGTAGGACACGGTCACATTTCCCCTATAGGAAATGTATTTCTATACAAACCAACTATATGTAGCTGGTGAAGACAAAAAATAGGTTATTTTGGACTCGTCGTAGTCCACCTTAAGGCCACCGCACAACTTACGACCCGACTGGTCTATGACTGCTCTGCGAATGAGTGAGGGGAGATGAATCGCAAGGTACCCTGCTAGTCTGCGACTCACGCATGTGCTTTTTGCTTTCTGCCACAGCAACTGAGAAAATGATGCTTACTACTGCGTATGCATGTTGCATATCATGTACACGTCGGTATTAAATTGAGACTCTACTGTCTGGAAGCTGGATTGAGCTTGAGATCTAGTTGTCAAATCCTTACGATTTTCCTTGTGATTTGTCTCTGACCGGTCTGCGACTCTCAAGTTGACAAGAGCTGTGACGCCACATTTCCCTTCACTCATTCGCGGACCAGTCGGGTCGTAAGGTATGCGGTGGACTTTAGGGAAAATGTAACGCTGCCATGAAACCTTAGAATTAACAGGCCAAGATTATCAAACTTATGATGATTTGAGGGGAAGAGAGTTCTATGAGTGAAGAATTAGTAGAGAATGCTTGGTCTTGCTTGTTGGACATAAAAAATCAAACACAAGCATGGTAGTTTGACCATAATTTGTCCTGTCTTGTATCTCAAAAGGTAAGTAATATCCTGAAACTCTGACATTACCAACATAAGTAAAAGACCTGAGATTACCCTGTGGAGTGACTTCTTTATAAGGTCTGCATTTGTGAAAATACTGGTAAAACATCTTGTGTCTTTATCTGAACTTTTCACAAACATCAAATCAGATGTAGGTACTTACTCCTTTCCCACCTTTACAAGGGGACGAAATGATACCCTACAGCCATGAATGATGGGTCTTCCACCCAGGCCTACAATTATGGCCATCAGCATCGCACTCTTCCCACCTGTTGGAAGCAATGAACAATACCACTATAAAGGAGATTCCTTACAGCCACATTGTATGTATGCATGTATGTAAGTAAATAAATAAATAAAATAGGATATAGGCAGCGCACGTGTCCACCTCGTTAGATATTCCTATATTACCCCTGCTAAGCTAGTCTACCATTCTGGTGCTCTCAACTTTTGAGTAGTTACTTAAGCCCCCCCTCCCGACCCAATACATTAAGCTTAAAAAATAGCAAAGGTAGGTTAGGGTTAAATAAATACCAGTCTAGATGACACTTATTCCTTATTCATGATTATTACCAAGAATTGAAAAAAGGTAGAGCTGAGCTCACTGAAAAGCAGAGGCAGCACGATTAGTGCTAATAAAACCTAGTTAAAACTATTAAAAAAGTATTTGTATTTTTTAAATTTTAGCTTATCATAATATTGAAATTTTAATTCTAAGCTTAAACAATGCCACTGAACTATAGAATAGAAGTATACAGAATGACATGTCTTATTTCTTTATTTTCTTGTCTAAATTTTCACACCTCTCATCAATAAAGAACCATTTTGAATACGCTCTTCGCAGCATATTATGGCAAATGTGATCTCGGTGCAAGTTAAGCAAGATCAAATATAATTGGGGCCCCGTCTTACAGAGAGTTACGATTGATCCAATCAATTGTAACTATGGATGGCCAGCAACATCAACATCTATTCTGCATGATTGTTCAAAATATTTTCTAGCTATGATGTATATTCATGCCTTCATTGTTTTTTTTTTAATTCACTGCACTTCTCTTTGCATACAAAGTACATTGTGCAAGTTTTTCGTAGAAAAAATTACGACACTGATGGATTTCCATAGAGTTACGGTTGATCGGATCAATCGTAACTCTCTATAAGACGGGGTCCAGTAATGATTGCAAACACACCACTGAGGTGCTGAAGACTTTGAACAAGAAAACAAAGAAATATGGCGACCTCATCCTTCTAAATTTCAATTTCATTGATAAAAGTTTTGGAATGCAACGTCGTCGAACACCTGTAAAATGAAGAGTTTTAAGTCCATGGAATAATTTTCCTGGTATCGCATCGCAATTCGCTCCACATTTTTGAAAGACTGCTATGCATTAAGTCCACGCTGTAGAATCCATGATTCTTATTTCTTTTGATTTTCCCATTCCTGGCACCTAAACTTGGAGCACTGTAAATTGATCAGTAAAATGCCACTCAAAACCAGAAAGAAAAATATCCTACTTGACTCAGCCCTAGCGAATTTACTTACTCCCATTGCAGCCAACTACAAAGTTCATATTTGGACCAAAGCTGCACTCAAGCCTTTTGTGGCACATGAAGTTCTGTAGTGATATTTTCTCGATGATGCCAAGCCCTGCTTCTATCTAGGAAGGATAAAACAATCCAAAACGGCATTAAATTGTGCAAAACAGTCAGTTAATGTTGCATCGATTATGTGTTCCCTATATCATAAAATCATCATCTTAGCACAAACTATTGGGAGCAAAGTGAGTATTGATCTACAAGACTACACATAGATTAACTTCATCTGTAGTTTTAATTTAATGAAAGGATATTTAAATATATCAGGTGTTTCCTTTGAAACACCTTCCTTTGGTTGGACAAACAAATTCTCTTGGGGCTTCACTCCTCTGGAAAAAATAGTAATTGCCAGACCAAACCTTGGATAAATAATTCCCACTCTACTCTTTCAAAGCCTGATATATTTGTATAATAGATATATTCATAATTTTAATGCTACCCAATGCACCGGCTAAATGTGATGAGAGTGCATTGCCATATATTGGTTGACAAAGCAATGGTGATAGACTGAAACTCATTAGATAATGATTTAATTGTTCTAACTTGAAATTTTTTTTTAATTATAATTTCACAATATCAAACCCTTACTAAATCAATATTCTTTTTTTTGGTGCCAACAATCAACTTAAGCTTGAAGTCTTTGGTCAAGCAAAATTAACTGTATATTAATCATTACAAGTGGTTACCATAACAGCCATGATATACGGTATATATACGTACACGTTCAATTTGATTACTGGTATTTTGAGACTGGCTGAATGGTTCCCCTTTCTTGCTCTCTTCACCTAGGTCACTTTGGATGGACGCAATGTGGGCCCTCTTCTGTTTCGGCCCCCCATTCGAGCTGGATTTGTGTTTGGGCATGACTGCACTGGAAGTGTTGCTGATGAAGGTTTGGGTTCCTATGGAAAAACGATGCTGATAAGGTCTAAATAAAGAGTGAGAAAGAGAAAGCTCGGCTTAAATTTCAATATTTTAGGGCGACATCTCGGTCATAGGGTCAATTCTGCTGAAGAGTGGGCAGCATCCACAAGAATATTTCTGAAAAAAAATCACCCTCAACATTTAAGGATTCAAAAGAAGGTCACTAGGACACCCTAGACCAGGATTTTGTGCAGGTAGGTGTTTAATAAAGTTGTTTGTTAGTTATAAGAGACTCTACGAATGACTGGTGACTCTTTTTTTTATATGCTGATTCAACACCAACATGACCAATGAAAATTTGGTGTAGATCTATCATTCATCACAAGAAAGGTAGGTACGCCACTGATAATTCAAATCTTCATCCAAATCTGTTGAAACTTACCTCAACATAAAGAAAATGTGTCACCCATTACGATGATGCATTGATTAAGACATATGATGAAGAATAACTCAAGTTATGATTTTTTAAAGAAATGATTTCTAAGTATTATCCATTCCGAACGAATTGTCGACCATCGAGTATCAATCACCACCGCGCATGCGCATTCGGGGATTGCCAATTCGGGGCGGAGATTTTACATCGCGCATAAACGCTTCTCGCGGCATGGTGACGAAGCGTAAGTGCGCATCATTTGTGAATGAGATTGGTCATTTTCGCGGCGCTCATAAATATGCATGTGCGTTCATGATACGCATATATCGGAGTATTTTGTTGTTTTGCAAGGCACATGCAGTGTGCAAGACGATTGATTTGAGACTTGAAGTTAATTTCACATGTTTTAACTAGATTATCTGAATTACAGTGCACAATTACGACATGGAAGACCATTGGGATGGATTTCAAATATAATATGTAAGTGAGTTGATAACATTTGGTTTTGCATCTTTCTTTTTTCAAGTTGTTTTGAGATCGAGAATTTTTTCTTTCATTTTAATCATCATTTCTTGTTTCTTGTCTGTCCACCGCAATTTTTTGTAGTCCTATGTTAAATGTTCCCCTTCAGTACACTGATGCCTGAAAGTATGAATCCGAAAAATGCACCCCCCCCCCCGCGTTCATCCTTTCTCTCGATCCTAACAATAACATTAAAAAGGATAATAACATAAGCTGATACTAGATAGTTTTGACAAGTTATTAAAGTCGTTTTTTTTTTTTTTGGAGAGGCGGGGTGGGGGGGGGGGGTGATGTAATTCCCATTCCCCCCCCCCCCCTCATTTTTTGTTTTTATTCGTGACTTGATATCCTTGCCTTTACGTGATTTCCTATGCATGCTCAATCCTTGAAACTTTACATAATTTTAAAATATTTTTACAGATCCATAGTACACCATACAGAACTTTTTTTAAAGGAGCTAGTCTCAAGTTTGCCTCTCTGTTTTGTTTCCTTTTCTGTGAGTTCCTTTCTTCTCATTTTGTTCCTCTCCTGTACTAACTTTACAACCATTTGCTTTTGTTTTTGCTCCTCTAGCCTCACTTTTTTCCCAATTTCATTGCATTCATTATTTTGTTTTCTCTTTCATCTACAGGAAATTTTTGTAGCCAGGAGGCTGTATCATTTGATGAAAACATCAGTTTGGATTCGACCTTACCACAGAAATGTTAGGGGCCCTATGAAGCATTGCATCCGCTCTGCCAAACTGCCTCTCACCCGAGATATTTGTAGAACTACACGATGCACTTTCTGCAGCAAGATCCAGCTAAAGTTGTGATGAACTAGCATATAATAGATTTCTTATATTCATAACATTCATCATTCCAGTTCTTAATTGATATTTCAAAAGTTTAATAAATCACTTTACATGCATTTAATATATTTCTTATATTCATATCATTCATCATTCCAGTTCTTAATTGATATTTCAAAAGTTTAATAAATCACTTTACATGCATCATATTGAGCTGTACACTGAATCTTGCCTCATAAGATCATTTGGCTTCAGCTCTACATAATACCCCCCCCCCCAGCAATAAAAAATGAAAATCTAATAAAACAATAGAGCTGCAGGCAGTAGCGTACCTAGGATTTTCCACAGGGGGGGGGGGGGGGGCAAAATCGTCCGCCCAAAAATTTGACAAGCAAAAAAGTCTTCAACCACAAATAAAGGATTTCGTACTTTCGGTCTTAAACTTCAAAGGAGGGGGCCACCGGTGGCTCATCAGGGGGGGAGGGCAGGGATACGTCCCTTGCATGGGTTGTGACTCGTCGGGGGGGCAGTCTGCCCCCCCCCCATAGGTACGCTAGTGGCTGCAGGTCCACCCACCCATCTGTATCAACCATTACCTCCAATGAGAATACCTTATTTTAAATTTTATTGAGCAACTTCATTAATACTGTTAAAATATCCAATTTATATTTTTATGTGGAGTTAATTAATGTAACCAATGCCAACAAGGAAAAAAAATAAAATGAATACTTTCATGTGTCAGTGTGGATTTGTCATTTCTTTTTTAAATTTATTTTAATATTCAGATCTGTATGTGTATCCTTTTTCAACACTATGTTCCTTCTCTTCTCTACTGCATGTGCCAAATTGTTTGTTTTTTTGCTCATACTTCTTAAATAAATCATGAAAAAATTACATAAAGTCTAAATAAAAATATTTAAACAGACATACAAGAAAAAAAGTGTTAGTTTGGGGTGATAGAAAATGTTAGAAGACAGTTGGGGGGGGGGGGGTGAGATAAATCAATTGTTTCTTTCTTGTCAATTTAAAAGCTGCAATTCACATTTGTGAATAATTAAGTAGTTGGTAGAACAATTCCTGCTTAAAGTTGCAGTCTGAATGGAATGCAGGATCGCCAAGAACAAAGCCCAGAGGCAGAGGTGGGGTTGGTTTTTTTAAGGCGGCATTTCCATCACGCTTTCTTGGAACCACAGATATTCGACGGCTCATGCAGCCCAAGTCTGTTCATTGTTGGGCCCCTCGACTTCAGATCAGTAAGTATTGCCATGCTCAAATGGAGGTAAGAAATTAATCTGAATGAAAATAAAAATATGAAAACAAAAGAAAATTAAAATGATAATGAATTAAATTAGATCTAGGCCATTCATTTTTAAAATAATAAAAAATTTAAGTTTGATTAGGCCAAAAGAAATCATGTTACATGAATTTTCAACAGAATATAATCATCAAATAATGAATCAAGACTAAAGTAAATTACCTAAAGTAAAGGCTAAAATTAGGTTCGAGAAGATTCAGAAAGTTGTTGCGTCATTTGCCATTTTTTTCCAATATTTTATTCAATCAAAATGAATGTGTGTCAGTGTGGGATGTATTTCTGATTTCTACATTTGTGTCTGGTTTTCAATTCCTAATTTATAAAAAAGAAAAAGTTTTTTTAAATCAAAGAAATACCAGACATATCACGGTAGACGGTCTGCTACACAAATTCCAATGCGCAGGACTACACACCGCGGGCAACCCAAAACCCTAGCAGCCGCCATAAATTAGCCCGCGAAACGCGTCGCCAAAATTCCCACGAAAATCCCACGAAACAAATAGCAAGGGCGTTTAACATTCGTCCGTGGCAAATGGTGGCAAGAAATGCTGCCATGAATGAGGTAAGAAATGAAAGCTTACGACTTCAATTTTCGAGTAGCATATGTATTTTTAGCGTAATATGTCTGATAATTCCATGAAAATAACATATAATGATGATTTGATGCATAAACTGTACTTACAGACTGTTTTAGTGCAATTTTTGTTCCGATCTCGACCCTCCGTCGCAAGAGCTTACCGTGCAGTATAGCTGAATGCATTGGGAAGATGATGTCATCGTTTTCATTCCCATTGATATACGTTTACCATCCTAGACAGGAGACTCAAGTAGGGCTTGCCGTTATTGCTCGCACCGGCTCCCGAAGCAGCTTGTCGCCATTTTCGTACGCGAAAATGATGACGCGAAAATCGCGCCCTCTCGCGCTAGAGTAGCGTACCTAAGAAAGGGTTACCATTCTGAAATGTCCATATTAATATTAGAAAAAATAAATAAGTGATGAAGGAATGGAGTAGAAATAGAATTTTAAAGAACATAAACAAATTCAAAGCAAATCAATGCATGTTCCCTGATTGCATTCGGAAAATACATGCAACTTAGTTGATATGGAAAGTTGGAACAGGAGATCCAAACAACCTGCTCTCAGCTGTTACTTCAATACAGGTAAAATTCATATTCCGAATTTGAAATGTATTTCCATTCTAAATATTTTCTTAAAAGTGGTTGAATCTGGTCAATAAACTGAAAATTAAATGATAAATTATCAGTTCCGTCGTGGTTCTGAAAGATCAATGCTGAGTGATTTCACAAGACTACAATACACAGTACAGTCCCATGTTCTCATTTTCGTGTTGGAAATGTGTTTGCAGTCACGTAGCGTCGATCTTTCAGGACCAAGAATGGACTGATAATTTATCTTTTCAGAGTAATTGATTGACCAGATTACACCACTTTTTCAGAAAATGTACTTTGTAAAACATTTCATATTCTTTGGAATATGAATTTTACCAGTATTAATAACAGCTGAGTGGACTCAGTGGAGGTTTTTTTTTTTACTGTTTCAATATTCCTGATCAACACTTTCCAATAAGAGAAGCTGCGTTTGCGATCTGACATTGTAATCGATCATAATCATATCTACATGAAATAATCTTGAAAAAAAATAATATGTTCTTTGAAATTCAGTTTCTATATCCTCAACCTCTCGTTTTCAGTATTTTTTCTTTGGTAATTTTTAAAATTTGAAAATGAAAGGAGAAAGGACTCTTACTTTTGTTTAAAGAAAAAATGGCCTTATCGTGAAATTTGTCACCTCTCTTCTCGTGTGTGTCGGTGTGTGCGCGCTCGTTGTGTACAAAGTCAATGGGAATGGAAAGATGTCACCACCGCTGACGAAATAAACGGCAGTGAATGGACTGGTGACATAAACCACGATAATGCCGAAAAAATATAAATAAAAGAAAGTTATGCAACAATTTTGATAACTATTCTTTTTAAAACAAAAAAACTTTATGACTGACCACTGCTGCCACAAACTTTAAGGTGGCTAAGGGTTGGCGAACTTTTGTTTTAAATATGATTATAATTTAATTTGGCACACATTGCCGAATGCCGAACCGAACCCAAACATGCCGCCTGATTTGCAGCACTACTATCTGTTGCTTAACTCACCGAGCTAGCAGGATTTGCTGCTGAAATGAAAGCCCAGGCAAAAATAGACCAAAAGCTAATCTCTGTAAATTGGTTGTTCCGCTGAACTACATCGGCTCCACTCAAATCCCCAGAAATGACGGTTAATCCTTGTCTAAGGCCAAAAAGGGTTTTACACTAATCACAGTGATTGTAACTTGTAATATTGTAACTTATAGGTCTGTCTACCAATTTTTCCTCATTACTGTTGTTTAGTTTACAACTGCAATTAATAAAAAAAGAGAATATTTATATCTACGCCTTTCTGATTATTTAACTTCTTAGATATATTTTCAGAACGAGTCGGAGGACAGAGTTCCATATGCACCCCTCACCCAAAAATGACAAAAAATTGCCAGGACTTCCGGTTTGTTCATGTCACTTCATATTTCGCTATCGAGTTTTTTAGTTTCTTACCTTTTTCTATTTCCAGGGACTCAAAGACAAACTCACTTCGTTGTACTGCAGTCAAGACTTCTACCTGCTATGCCTATGCTAGCAAGAAGCTAGGGTTTTTTTAGCGATCATGATCGTGAACCGATAGTTCCGACTAGACCAACAGACCCTTTCCTGACTAAACAAACCGATGTCTACGGACAATTACACGCACTCAATCCTGCTCGAAAATTTGACGGAAGCCATATTTTTGCCTGTAGATCTACTGTAGTCATGGTAGTGTCTATTAGTATTACCACTCCTCCATCATCACATCAGATTCAGATCATTTCACATTTGTCATCTTTTTTTAAATTTAGATAGATCGATTCTACATTTCTAGATCTAGATCTTTAATTTTTATATTTACATTTTGATTTGAACCTTCTCCATGTTTTTATTTTCGATTTCAGTGGGGTGCATATGGAACTCTTGCCATGATTTTATGAACTTTTTCCATAATATAGGCCATATATTTGTTTCGGTGGAGGTGATACTAGTCTATGCCGCATGCCGCGGATCCAAGCGGCACGTGCACCGAGTATGCAGGACACGCTGCTCTGCAGCAGAAAAGAAAATTGCTACGCCAACGAGATCGAGATTTAGGAAGTTATTAAGCCAGGGTCTAATGTTAGCTCAATTTTGATCTATTTTCACTAGAAATTTCAGTAAAAGTAGTTACTCGACTTACCAGAAAGCCTGCTGATGCTCAAACACATTCACTTGAAACTTTAACTCAAAGTTCTCCTGGTTGTACCGGCGGTGATGATAATTGATCTTGGCGCGCGCATCATCATGCATAATAATATGGCTAAACTAGCGTGCATGAAAAAGGGAAACCCCCTATCGCAACCACGCATTTTCCGATGAGGGGGGGGGGGGGGGGGAGTACGCTCCCGGAGCTGAGCTGAGGAGGGACAAGTCTCACCATTGTTTGAATGACGTTAATTTGATTCAATTTTTTTAAAGATAAAATCCAGATCTACATACTTTGTCATTATCTTTATTTCCCCCCCAAATTATTACCCCTATTTTACCGCTCTCGTACTCTTTCCCATTTGTCTATCACATTTTGTCACGTTTCGTATATACATAATCTCTAGCTCCTCGATCCTAACCCTTCTGTTTCTTCTAGCTTTTATATCTACCATAGAGATAAATACATCTCTATGAGATCTAGTACTAGTAATAGTATTCCATTACTATTTCGTTTCATCAGAGCCGTACGTGTGGACGATTATTTTTTTAAAGGGGGTGCTGATTTGTAAGAGAATTTGACAAGCAAAACAACAAAGAAAGAAAAAAAAAACGCACACACATGCACACACACAAAAAAGAGGTTTTCACTAAAACATGAAGGTCAGTTTTTAGCATACCTATACCTGACTTCCAGGGGTGCTGCCTATATGGCGTATAACACCAGCACCCACGGCAAATGTTAGGTGCTTCACCCCCGCTTTGTAGCCCTTTATGTGACTCATACTAATTAATAAGAAGATAACTCATGAATATAGCACGCCATTGCAGAATTTATCAATTATGTTTAAGAAGATAAATATATGCAAAAAATATGAAATTATAATGTTCAAGAAGAAAAATATATGCAAGAAAATATATATATAAAATTGTATGTTCAAGAAGAAAAATATATGCACCAAATATGAAATATAGATTACGGTAAATATTCAAGACCAAAATATTTAATATACATAAAAGGCATGATAATTATATGCAAGACACAAAATATATATGCTCGGCACAGAATATGTGCAAAATGCAGTATATGCAAGACATAAAAATATGATGCAAGGCTCATATACTGTATATGCCAGGCACAAATCTATGCAAGACTCCAGACATGTTATGTAAGAAACAAAATAGATGCAAACCACAGAATATATGTAAGACAAAAAATATATATGAGAAAAAAACAGATTTATGTATTAACTGACTGCAGTTGACTATAATAATAAATAATAAAAAAAACTGACGCACCTTTCGGCATTTGGACGAAAGTGTGTGTTCCCCTTAACGTGATGCACCGCACCAACCCAAATGGTGTAATCCTTGAGAAGAGACTAAAATCTTTGAACATATTTTGTCAGGCTTGAACATAATTACGTCTTAAATAAAACAAGCGGCTTGCATGCATATGGCAAGCCTTGCATAAATTTATTTTGTGTATTGCAAAAGTTTTTTTCTTGTGTACTTTTTGTGTCTTACATAATATTCTGTGGTTTGCATCTACTAGTATATTGTTTCTTAAATAATATATCTAGAGTCTTGCATATATTATGTACATGGCATATATCTTGAGCCTTGCAAATATTTCGTGCCTTGCATACATTTTAATGTCCTGCATATATTTTGCAGCGGTTTGCAAATATTCTGTGACGAGCATATACATTTTGTGTCTTGCGTATATCATCATGCCTTTATATTTTGCGTATAGATATCTTGAATATTTTTTGGTTTTGAATTTATATATTTATATTTAAATGTTGCATATTTTCATATTTTGTTGCATATTTTTTTCTTCTTGAACATATAATTTCATATTCTATTGCATATATTTTTTCTTCTAGAACATGAATAATAAATTCTGCAACGTACGGCGTGCCATATTCATGAGTTATCTCTTTAAAAAAAAATTGTATCTCACATGTAGGGCTAGGATACAAAGCACACAGGGAAATTATTGAACTTGAGCATTGTATAACCATACACTTCTCTAAATTGTTAAATGGTATATCTCTTTTTCAAGTTCATGTTTGTTCAATCCACTGGCGTAAATCCGTGTTGATGGGTGGGGGGGATGACTGAAATATTTTGGCTTTTTTTTTGCAGTCATGTTTTTAGATATGCAAGGAATTGTCATTGATATGTCCACAGTGGCGTACCGTGGGTCACGGCATTGGGGAGGGGGCACCACCCGGGGGGCCACTTACATTGACGAGTGGATACCATGCGCGACCAAAAAAACACGTAAGAAAGGATGTCTTTTTCAAGATAGGGCACGTTACGTACGTAACGTGATAAGGGTGTCAAAAACACAAAAATAGTGAAAAAAGGGTATCTATTTCGCTAGGAAAGCTACGTGTTTAGGGTCAAATTTGCGGGGATGATAAAACAAAATTAAAATATTTTATTAAGGATGTCCTTTTTGCCCCAACACTACGTGTTTAGAGTCCGATTTGTGCGAGGTGTGGAAGGTGGGGCCGTACTTAACCAAATGATGTGTAAAGGTAAAGCCGACGACCGACGGACCCGCGACATGTCAAGAGTATCGTTTTGTTTCCAATACTTGTTAAGGGTACGGTTTCACACGCCAATACTTGTTAAGGGGTGCATTTTCAGAATATGGAAAATACGTGTTTAGGGTGCTTTTCGAGACCCCATGGTCGCGCATGGTATCCACTCGTCAATGGAAGTGGCCCCCCCCCCCGAATGTTTGAATCACTGAGTGAGCGCGCTCAGTTGCCAGTTATACTGACCTAATAGAAACATTTTCTGGACAACGTCATTAAACGGATATGCATCTCATGATCAAATAATACGAGCGCGAAGCGCGAGCTGAATTTTTTTTATATTCACACCTAAAAAGAGACATTATAATCAAATTTGTGTAATCATGATAGGTACCTGTCTCGCTAAACAATACGAGCGCGAAGCGCGAGCTGAAGTTTTCGAGATTTTGAGGAATATATTTTAGGAATCCATTAAGATTATGCATATCTCACGTACCATAGTCATCTAATGCGAGTGCCAAGCGCTTGCTGGTTTATAAGAATTACATCTGAACACATGAAACACTTTTTGTAGTCATTGCAATCATGATTATCATACGCATCTCACTACTAATCAAATATTGCGAGCGCGAAGCGCGAGCTGAAAATTTAGATAATTCAGACCTGAAGTGGGGCATTCTAAGGTTTCTTTGTAGGAATTAACTAGGACCATACGTAATTCAATATCCAAATGATGCGAGCGCGAAACGCGAGTTGAAAATTTTTTGATATTCAGATCAGAAGAAGGGACATTTTAAGGACTGATTTTAGGAATTCATGAAGAGCAGACATATCTCACCAATCCACTAATGCGAACGTAATCATGGACAGGAAATGTTTCATATAAGAAGACCTTAACATGGGGCAATCACTTTTTGAGTCATGAAAAAGAAGCATATGACGTAGGCCCTGGGCAAATTATGTTTCATGAAGTTATGATAAAAATGTTTCTTATGTAATGTAACATAACATAATTATAATATAACATTATAATATAAAACAATGGTAACTCAAGTGCTATATATTTGGTTTATATTGACTTGAAAACGGGATGTTTCAGTACAACAGGATTATATATCTCGTTAACAGACAATACAAGCACCAGGAACAATGAAGACGTAGGCCCTGGGCAAATTATGTTTCATGAAGTTATGATAAAAATGTTTCTTATGTAATGTAACATAACGTAATTATAATATAACATTATAATGAATAATATTTTCTTCTTTCCCACTACACGCTTCTCTTCCTTTCTCCCTCTTTTCTCCTTTTCCCCTTTTCCCCGTTTTTTTTTGGTCAGCCGATTGGGAGGGCACGTGCCCCCCATGCCGCCCCCCCCCCCGTAGTTACGCCACTGTATGTCCATATGGCAAATACCCCTCCAATATTATTATCTTTTTTTTTTACCCCATGATGGTTTAATGGTTTTATTAGAGATTACATTAAAAAAGAATTGACATTTCATCTTAATCCCTTCCCAAAGACCCCAACATAGATGAATTGGAAGAAACGGGAGTTTCTCTTCAATGTTATGATAAGGACATAAAAATTATGTATTTCGTTTGGAAATGGTGAACTGGCTCTTTATTTGCATTTTATGATTCAATAATATTGTTTTATTTGTTAAGCGGTATTTCAGGAAGAATTTTCACCAATAAAACAATTATCTCTTGTGATGTTTTTTTTTCATTACTTTCGTAAAAAGTGGGGGGGGGGGATGTTTGTACAGGCCACCCCCCCCTCCTCGAAAAGTGGGGGGGATATATCCCCCCCATCCCCCCCGGGATTTACGCCAGTGGTTCAATCTATCCTTTTCTCCCCCCCCCCCCAACAGCTCCTCTGTTTCCAACTATTCCTCCTTCATAAATACAAAGCTTGGGTCACTCAATTGATATGGGACACATAAAATCTGTTTTCTATATGAAAATGAACTTTTAATAAACTAAGTATATGGTATACAGGCTACCCTGTGTAATGAATATAATAAATACATGTATCTTTGATATATACAATATTAATAACATGACAGACATAACTTTATGTGATACATTCAAACAGTAACATAAGGCACTGGATAAGATATCCAGTGACTACTCAAAAGGAATCTGAATATATTATCCATACGTCATTAACTCATGTAATCATGGATCAAAATCTCAAGAGGATATAATGCTTAATACAAAAAGATGGCAGACTTAAGCGATGGTAAAAGTAAGAGCACAATATATATGCAGGCGCGGATCCAGGATTTCGTAGGGAGGGGGGGGCCCAAATTCGACCTGATTTTGGCGCCCCTGTGTACTTTTCGGGAAAATGGCGGCCCCTCCCTCCCCCAGGCAATCATAAGTGCCTTAAATGCATGTCAAATTATCTTATTTCATAGGCACACGAAGAAGAGGCAATTGAATAATGGTTTTATAATGATGTGTTCATGAATAAATGTAATATCACTTTAAAAAAGAATCAATGCGAGCGCGAAGCGCGAGCGATTTCTATTTTAACCATTTGATGCTTTCAATCTCGTTTAACTTCTCATCAGAGTAGGCCCTGCTAGAATTATGTGAGCGGGAGCCAGGCGCGGATCCAATATTTCTTAGGGGCCCTAATTTCAAGTCAAGTAATAATCGTGCCAAAATATTGACTCCCATTGCCGAATGGGTAATGTCTAGTTACTTCACATAGAAACCTCTCTTGCATTGTATAGGCATACTTCGTTCTTCTGGGTACTCCCATTTTTTTATTTTCTACTTTTTGTTTCAGGGCTTGAAAATCTTTCGGGGATGACGCCCCTGTATCGCCGCGTATGAACACTCAGGGGCCGCGGAACGGTTTTCAAAGTGGGGGGGGGGGGGGCTGAACATGCAAAAAATCACAATCATATGGTCATTTTTACGTTTTTGAACACGGTTTTGGAAAAAATTGGGGGGGGGGGGCTGAAGCCCCCCCCCCCAGCCCCCCCCCCCCCCCCCCGCTTCCGCGGCCCCTGCACTGGTTGTGAAATAACTAAATTGCATATTCTGCATGAAAGAAAATTAATGTTTTATTTTGGGTAATATATTTGATACTTAGATCTGTAAGTGTTTGGATATATTATATAATCTTTTGTTATTCGCTCGAAATCCATTCAAAACAGTGAGTTGTCTTGTCAATCCTATGGCAAGACAACGACTGGTGGAAGCTTCATTAGTCTTACTTTCTGCTATTACCGACCGGATGTAAGCTCGACTTAAGTGTTGGTCCAAGGTATTAAAGATTTTTTCCCCCACAACGGATAACGAATTCTAGAACACAATAAGTGTATTGAAAATGCCCATCGAAATGACAATGAACGGATGGGAGGTCTTTGTTGAAAATTGGTGAACCGGAACAGCAGTTCGTCTTAATTTTCGGAGCTGATGAAAAGTTCCAAATAATGCCGTTTGTCCACAGTCCAGGAGGAAATGCTGCTTTGATTCACCAATTTCGACAAAGTCTTCTTGGTTGCTCTTTGTCATGAAGGGCATTTGACAATACATTTTCTATATTCTTGAAAGCGTTTGGCGTCGTGTTGTGAAAAAGTTTCTGTATTGGACTAGTATTCTACTATTATTATGAACATGTAAAAGTCGGGCGAATTTTATCCAATTTTTCGTTTATTGATTCTTTACATCAATTTTAATAGTTTTATCCTTTTTTGCTAATTTTATTATATTTTAACTTAGTTAAGAAATTAACCTGTTTATTACATAAATTTTGATTTTGTTTTTCAGAAAGCTATCTGCGAAGATTATTATTTTTGTTTGTACCATTCAATGATTGAAAATAATTATCTTATATCGAAAAGAAAAAATACTGTTTAAGTCGTGAACGCGACATTTTTTGAAGTTGGACAATAATTTAAGATTGATTATTTCAACACATAACCATGATAACAATCTATTTTAGATCGCATGTATCCCCACTTATGTTTTATGATTTAGAGTCATTTAAGACTGTCAGTTTTTTCTGCCAATGTATTCAAACTAGAAGTAAAAAATAGTTTAATGGATATACCAAACCTGGTTAAGGTATTGTTCTTGGTAGAATGAATCAGTAATATTGTAAAAAAAAAACAAAAAAAAACGCACCACTGAAGATATCATGGAGCCACGTATGGTCTACATGCTTCGACATCCTTGTCAAAAAACAAGACACACATTTATATAGTTAAAAAAAATACTTATGAGATATTCTCTAAATCATTTTAAATCTTACATTTTCCTTCTTTGGGATACGTTTGTTATTGAATGGTGATTTGTTAATTTCAAGGACCAACAGTATTTATATTTTAATCATTAAGTCACTTTTAAGTCATTTTTAATGATTCTCCTTTTCTTTTTGATAATGTAAATTGCGTTAGATTGAATTAACACCTAATTCTTCATCACGATGATACAATATAAATGATTCATAAGCGATACTTAAACAAAATAGCTGGTTAACAATATTTATGAAATCCCATCGGGAAAATAATATTAATGATGATCCAATTCAAGAAGAAGAACGTATAGTTGGATATCCAATGGTCATTTATTTGTATTTTTTTAGGTTTCGTAGTTGTTGGACATATAGGTCTACTGTGTATATATGGAGGAAAAAAGAAAACAATGAATAATAATAATTTACAGAATGGGCCTACAGGTAGAAAATCTAAATATTTATATATCTATATACAGGCCTATAATAGGGACTACACAATATCAACCATGCATGGGCTCAGACTGATTGTATATTATTTTATTGAAATATTTCATGTTTACTATACATCTAATATAATTTGCAGGTATTATAATTGTTGTTTTAGTTATTTACTAGGAATTTTATTCGTCAATTTTATTATTCCGATGCATGCCGTTTGTTCTCGCTAGCTTCAATATTATGATTATCATGCGAGATAATAAATAAATACATTGGTGCTTGGTGCTTCGTATTGTGCAATGAAATCGTTCTCTATTTTGACTACATTATTTTGTCGTCACTAGCTGAAATTTGCTACCATACTATACTGCTTCTTCTACTTCTACCCCCCCTCCCAACAATCCTCCTCCTACTGCTACTATTACTGCTAATAATAAACCTTCAAGGTCCAGGGGCGTTTCATCAAAATTTTGTTATCTAACAAAATGCCAGATCTGAAATCGATAAAACGCATTTCTTGTCAGGTGGTTAGATGACAAAAGTTGATGAACACCCTCAGACATGTCAGAAGTAAATATGCATAAGAAACGCTCCCGGAGCTGAGGAGGGACAAGTCTCACCATTGTTTGAATGACGTTAATTTGATTCAATTTTTTAAAAGATAAAACCCAGATCTTCATACTTTGTCATTATCTTTATTTCCCCCCAAATTATTACCCCTATTTTACCGCTCTCGTACTCTCCCATTTGTCTATCACATTTTGTCACGTTTCGTACATAATCTCTAGCTCCTCGATCCTAACCCTTCTGTTTCTTCTAGCTTTTATATCTACCATAGAGATAAATACATCTCTATGAGATCTAGTACTAGTATTCCATACTATTTCGTTTCATCAGAGCCGTACGTGTGAACAATTATTTTTTTAAAGGGGGTGCTGATTTGTAAGAGAATTTGACAAGCAAAACAACAAAGAAAGAAAAAAAAACGCAAACACATGCACACACACACACACAAAAAAGAGGTTTTCACTAAAACATGAAGGTCAGTTTGGTTAAAGTTCTTTTTAGTATACCCTATACCTGACTTCCAGGGGTGCTGCCTATATGGTGTATAACACCAGCACCCACGGCAAATGTTAGGTGCTTCACCCCCGCTTTGTATCCTAGCCCTTTATGTGACTCATACTAATTAATAAGAAGATAACTCATGAATATAGCACGCTATCGCAGAATTTATCAATTATGTTTAAGAAGATAAATATATGCAAAAAATATGAAATGATAATGTTCAAGAAGAAAAATATATGCAAGAAAAAATATATATAAAATTGTATGTTCAAGAAGAAAAATATATGCACCAAATATGAAATATAGATTACGGTAAATATTCAAGACCAAAATATTTAATATACATAAAAGGCATGATAATTATATGCAAGACACAAAATATATATGCTCGGCACAGAATATGTGCAAAATGCAGTATATGCAAGACATAAAAATATGATGCAAGGCTCATATACTGTATATGCCAGGCACAAATCTATGCAAGACTCCAGACATGTTATGTAAGAAGCAAAATAGATGCAAACCACAGAATATATGTAAGACAAAAAATACATATGAGAAAAAAACAGATTTATTTATTAACTGACTGCAGTTGACTATAATAATAATTAAAAAAACTGACGCACCTTTCGGCATTTGGACGAAATTTAAGTGTGTGTTCCCCTTAACGTGATGCACCACACCCACCCAAATGGTCTAATCCTTGAGAAGAGACTAAAATCTTTGAACATATTTTGTCAGGCTTGAACATAATTACGTCTTAAATAAAACAAGCGGCTTGCATGCATATGGCAAGCCTTGCATAAATTTATTTTGTGTATTGCAAAAGCTTTTTTCTTGTGTACATTTTGTGTCTTACATAATATTCTGTGGTTTGCATCTACTAGTATATTGTTTCTTACATAATATATCTAGAGTCTTGCATATATTATGTACCTGGCATATATCTTGAGCCTTGCAAATATTTCGTGCCTTGCATACATTTTAATGTCCTGCATATATTTTGCAGCGGTTTGCAAATATTCTGTGACGAGCATATATATTTTGTGTCTTGCGTATGTCATCATGCCTTTATATTTTGCTTATAGATATCTTGAATATTTTTTGGTTTTGAATTTATATATTTATATTTAAATGTTGCATATATTTTCATATTTTGTTGCCTATTTTTTTCTTCTTGAACATATATTTTCATATTCTATTGCATATATTTTTTCTTCTAGAACATGAATAATAAATTCTGCAACGGCGTGCCATATTCATGAGTTATCTCTTCTTTTTTTTTAATTTGTATCTCACATATAGGGCTAGGGTACAAAGCACACAGGGAAATTATTGAACTTGAGCATTGTATAACCATACACTTCTCTAAATTGTTAAATGGTATATCTCTTTTTCAAGTTCATGTTTGTTCAATCTATCCTTTTCTCCCCCCCTCCAACAACTCCTCTGTTTCCAACTATTCCTCCTTCATAAATACAAAGCTTGGATCACTCAATTGATGTGGGACACATAAAATCTGTTTTCTATATGAAAGTGAACTTTTAATAAACTAAGTATATGGTACAGGCTACCCTGTGTAATGAATATAATAAATACATGTATCTTTGATATATACAAGATTAATAACATGACAGACATAACTTTATGTGATACATTCAAACAGTAACCTAAGGCACTGGATAAGATATCCAGTGACTACTCAAAAGGAATCTGAATATATTATCCATACGTCATTAACTCATGTAATCATGGATCAAAATCTCAAGAGGATATAATGCTTAATACAAAAAGATGGCAGACTTATGCGATGGTAAAAGTAAGAGCACAAGTATATATGCAGGCGCGGATCCAGGATTTCGTAGGGAGGGGGGGGGGGCCCAAATTCGACTTGATTTTGGCGCCCCTGTGTACTTTTCGGGAAAATGGCGGCTCCTCCCTCCCCCAGGCAATCATTAGTGCCTTAAATGCATGTTAAATTATCTTATTTCATAGGCACGCGAAGAAGAGGCAATTGAATAATGGTTTTATAATGATGTGTTCATGAATAAATGTAATATCACTTTAAAAAAAGAATCAATGCGAGCGCGAAGCGTGAGCGATTTATATTTTAACCATTTGATGCTTTCAATCTCGTTTAACTTCTCATCAGAGTAGGCCCTGCTAGAATTATGTGAGCGGGAGCCAGGCGCGGATCCAAGATTTCTTAGGGGCCCTAATTTCAAGTCAAGTAATAATCGTGCCAAAATATTGACTCCCATTGCCGAATGGGTATAATGTCTAGTTACTTCACACAGAAACCTCTCTTGCATTGTATAGGCATATACTTCGTTCTTCTGGGTACTCCCATTTTTTTATTTTCTACTTTTTGTTTCAGGGCTTGAAAATCTTACGGGGATGACGCCCCTGTATCGCCGCGTATGAACACAGACTGGTTGTGAAATAACTAAATTGCATATTCTGCATGGAAGAAAATTTTATTTTATTTTGGGTAATATATTTTTGAAAAGATATACATGCTTTTTATTATAGAGTTGATGTAGACTCAGTAGTCAGCACTCAGCATTTACTAATTGGGAGTTCACTGCCTACTTAGATCTGTAAGTGTTTGGATATATTATATAATCTTTTGTTATTCGCTCGAAATCCATTCAAAACAGTGAGTTGTCTTGTCAATCCTATATGGCAAGACAACGACTGGTGGAAGCTTCATTAGTCTTACTTTCTGCTATTACCGACCGGATGTAAGCTCGACTTAAGTGTTGGTCCAAGGTATTAAAGATTTGTTTCCCCACAACGGATAACGAATTCTAGAACACAATAAGTGTATTGAAAATGCCCATCAAAATGACAATGAACGGATGGGAGGTCTTTGTTGAAAATTGGTGAACCGGAACAGCAGTTCGTCTTAATTTTCGGAGCTGATGAAAAGTCCCAAATAATGCCGTTTGTCCACAGTCCAGGAGGAAACTGTTGTTTTGATTTACCAATTTTCGACAAAGTCTTCTTGGTTGCTCTTTGTCATGAAGGGCATTTGACAATACTTGTTCTATGTTCTTGAAAGCGTTTGGCGTCGTGTTGTGAAAAGTTTCTGTATTGGACTAGTATTCTACCATTATAATGAACATGTAAAAGTCGGGCGAATTTTATCAAATTTTTCGTTTATTGATTCTTTACATCAATTTTAATAGTTTTATCCTTTTTTTTGCTAATTTTATTATATTTTAACTTAGTTAAACCTGTTTATTACATAAATTTTGATTTTGTTTTTCAGAAAGCTATCTGCGAAGATTATTATTTTTGTTTGTACCATTCAATGATTGAAAATAATTATCTTATATCGAAAAGAAAAAATACTGTTTAAGTCGTGAACGCGACATTTTTTGAAGTTGGACAATAATTTAAGATTGATTATTTCAACACATAACCATGATAACAATCTATTTTAGATCGCATGTATCCCCACTTATGTTTTATGATTTAGAGTCATTTAAGACTGTCATTTTTTTTCTGCCAATGTATTCAAACTAGAAGTAAAAAATAGTTTAATAGATATACCAAACCTGGTTAAGGTATTGTTCTTGGTAGAATGAATCAGTAATATTGTATTAAAAAAAAAAAAAAAAAACGCACCACTGAAGATATCATGGAGCCACGTATGGTCTACATGCTTCGACATCCTTGTCAAAAAACAAGACACACATTTATATAGTTAAAAACAAATACTTATGAGATATTCTCTAAATCATTTTAAATCTTACATTTTCCTTCTTTGGGATACGTTTGTTATTGAATGGTGATTTGTTAATTTCAAGGACCAACAGTATTTATATTTTAATCATTAAGTCACTTTTAAGTCATTTTTAATGATTCTCCTTTTCTTTTTGATAATGTAAATTGCGTTAGATTGAATTAACACCTAATTCTTCATCACGATGATACAATATAAATGATTCATAAGCGATACTTAAACAAAATAGCTGGTTAACAATATTTATGAAATCCCATTGGGAAAATAATATTAATGATGATCCAATTCAAGAAGAAGAACGTATAGTTGGATATCCAATGGTCATTTATTTGTATTTTTTTAGGTTTCGTAGTTGTTGGACATATAGGTCTACTGTGTATATATGGAGGAAAAAAGAAAACAATGAATAATAATAATTTACAGAATGGGCCTACAGGTAGAAAATCTAAATATTTATATATCTATATACAGGCCTATAATAGGGACTACACAATATCAACCATGCATGGGCTCAGACTGATTGTATATTATTTTATTGAAATATTTCATGTTTACTATACATCTAATATAATTTGCAGGTATTATAATTGTTGTTTTAGTTATTCACTAGGAATTTTATTCGTCAATTTTATTATTCCGATGCATGCTGTTTGTTCTCGCTAGCTTCAATATTATGATAATAAATAAATACATTGGTGCTTGGTGCTTCGTATTGTGCAATGAAATCGTTCTCTATTTTGACTACATTATTTTGTCGTCACTAGCTGAAATTTGCTACCATACTATACTGCTTCTTCTACTTCTACTCCCCCTCCCAACAATCCTCCTCCTACTGCTACTATTACTGCTAATAATAAACCTTCAAGGTCCAGGGGCGTTTCATCAAAATTTTGTTATCTAACAAAATGCCAGATCTGAAATCGATAAAACGCATTTCTTGTCAGGTGGTTAGATGACAAAAGTTGATGAACACCCTCAGACATGTCAGAAGTAAATATGCATAAGAAATTAGTAAGAGGGGGTATTAATTAAGACACAAAATAATATGGGGGACAGAATGAGGGTGTGTATGTGTGTGTGTGAGAGAGAGAGAGGGGGGGGGGGTGATGGATGACAAGGGCAAATAAGTGATGGGTAGAGGAGACTTTTAGATATACTAATGTCCATATTAAAGTAGTAATAGATAAAGCATAACTCTTAAACGTATGGAAAATATGATGAGAAAACACGATGAAGGCAAATATTTAAATGAAAACAAATTGCTATGGTGATGACTGTGGTGATACGAGTGGGCGTGTAAGACTTGAAGATTAACCCCCTAAAAAAATTGGCCCATAAGAAGGGCGTTTTATCAAGTAATAAGCAGATAAGTATGCAGCTTTGTTATGTATCGTACATAAAATGCTATTGAGTACAAAGACTGGTCTCAAAATTGTACATTGCAATTTTACAATTATAGTACTGCTATGTACACTCGGGCATTTTAGCAATCACTTTGAAGACGCTTTCTATAACGCAGATAATTTATTGTCAAAAATCCTTCTTAACAAAGCAGAATTTGTCGAAAATCTGTTAATCAAAACAACAGTGTCGTCCTGGGGCCCGTAACACAAAACTTAGCAATGATCGTAGAACATTTTTCTACGATTGATTCCATTGACTAAACAATGTACAATCAATCGTGAAGATCAAGCGTACGATCAATCGCTAACTTTTGTGTTACGGGACCCTGGACTCTGGACAATGTTAACGACACATTTGCATTTTTTTCGTCTGGTCCGGATCTTAAGACGGTGCTGTTCCGGTCCACCGATTTTCGACAATGACCTCTAATCTATCCATTGCGATTTGACGGACATTTTTAATAGATTCTGAACGTTGTAGAAAGCGTCTGAGAAGTGGATGCTAAAATACGCTATTTACATAACGCATAGAGAACTTTGGAATCTATAGTCCAAAGCTCTAGTCATAGGCCCGGGTCATAGGGATGTAGAACGCATTTACCCTCTGCATTTATATTCCCATTTTATCAAAGAGACAAATTCAGTGAGACCATAATTTTCCAAATTGAATCTATAACTTGCTAGATTCGCTTTTGGATGGTACCAACATTGAGTGGTAACCTATCCCTTGCCCGCTCGTACACACACGAGAAATTATTAATTCATATTTTTAAACGATATATCTGTGGATGATGATTATAACGATGATGATAGGAAAATTATGACGATGGTCCCGATAATGATGATGATGATGATGAATTTCCGCCAACAGTTGAAAGGTGGGGGACACAATAGGTCATTTCCCCCAAATGTTTCGAAGTCTTGTATTTTGGTTAATTGCAGGAGTTTCTGCATTTCATTCATAAATCAATAACAAATGGAATAACTTGATACAATTACAATGACATGAATTAGTAAATTTTTTGCGTGACAATCGAAGAGATAAACAATGTATAAGACTGAAATAATGAGCTATAATAAGCAGGTAACTGCTTGAAACAATAGCAGCCATGAGGGAGGACTACATGGGAACCGTATATATATATTGATAAAACGATGTCAAGAAATAAAAAGTATTAAAGCTTAGAGATTTAGTGGGGGAGAGATCAGATAAAGTTTAAAAACGTGCGAGTGGGTGCAAATGGGTGAGTGCAGGTGACAGTGGCGTACCTAGGATTTTCCACAGGGGGGGCAAAATCAGCCGCCCAAAAATTTGACAAGCAAAAAAAAAAAAAAAAAAAAAAAAAAAAAGGTCTTCAATAAAAAAAATAACGCTTTTCGTACCAGAAAAAAAATTGACAAGCAAAAAAAAAAAAAAAAAAAAAAAAAAAAAAAGGTCTTCAAGCTCATCAGGGGGGCAATAAAGGTCTTCAAGCTCGTCAGGGGGGGCAAAAAAGGTCTTTTAAGCTCGTCAGGGGGGCAGGTATATGTCTTTTGTATGGGTTGTTGCTCGTCAGGGGGGCAGAGTGCCCCCCTGCCCCCCCGTAGGTACGCTAGTGGCAGGTGATACATTTAAGTTCACTTAAAAATAAGAAACTTTTTAATGCAGCTTTAAAATAAATTAATACTGACAAAACCGTACACGCGTAATGATTTCCCTAAATGTCTATAATATATACATTAATTTTCAGGTCTGAATATATATTTAAAAAATTGGATCGTGCTTCGCTCTCGCATTATTTATTATATTCAAATGGATACTTACTTATGGAGACTTATGGATACTTCTAAACGCAGGCTTAAGCCTCTGTATATTCAGTTCAATATCCTGTCTCCTCCTTAGGTTGGCTGGAACATGACATGGTGGGTCAGCATCAACTTGACTTAATAATTACAAAAACAGTTAATTGGAAATTTTCAATTTAAGGTCTAAATCTCCAAATTTTCAGCTAGAGTAGTTTCACGATGTGACAAACAATGCAAAACGTTCCTTTTTCGCATTGGTATTTCACTTCTCACTTCACGGTTGCATTATTTTTTGTTTAGTGAGAAAAGTAGGCCTATCCTATTTCATTTCCCGTTTTTTCCATTTGATTAGACAGAGAGAGACAAGTATCCATTTGAGTCTTGACGAAGCTACAGACAACCCTTGAGGAGTTCCTATTGTAAAAATTTCAGCTCGCGCTTCGCGCTCTCATTGTTGAATTGGGTCTTATGACACATATTTTCAATTATATAGTCAAATACATTTCTATTTTTATCACTGAATAGAATGCAAAACTGAATAAATTGAACATATATTACACCGAAAATGAAATTTAAAATGCGTAAATTGTTTTTCATACTTTCTACCAATTGAGCACCTAACAAGGTGGATATGTGCGCAATATAAATACCCTATATTATTATTATTATTATTAAAAATGACTATATCATTCCCCTTTATTATAAAAGCGAATTCGCTGAAACATGACGCCACAGCAATCTAACGATTATGCCAGCTAAGTAGCCATTACTGCGATAAGAGTTGAAATTATTTAAAATGTTAACTCTAAAAAGATTATTATTTTGTTTATGTTTATTTCATGAATGCCAACTCGAGACCAGTAGGCCTATGGTAAGGTATGCGATGGCCTTTACGAATGACTTTAATATAGGTACCCTTTTTCCCCAAAATTTCCCTTTAAAATAGGTATGGGTTTGAAGGCGACAGCTGCACTCTAGCCTCCATCCGATTTGTTTTTAGTACCCCCACCTCGTCTCTCTCTGTTATCCCCCTTTGTTGATTCCATCTCGATCTCCATGGCCGTACGCAGAAATTTTTCGCTGGGGGGCAGCACACATAAACTTTCTCAAAAGCGAAGTGATTGTCAATTTGTCATTGGGGCGTTTTGCAGTCTTAAGTGAAATTGAAGGATTAGGTGCATTCTTTGGGTGAATTTTGTGAAAATTTTCAGTAAAAAATTTAAGTTTTCAAAATTTCGGGGGGCCCCCCCTGCTGCGTACGGCCATGTCGAGCTCCCTTTCCCCCGGGCCTTTCCCTTAATTCTATCTCCTTCATTTTTTCTTCTTTCCCTTCCCCTTTATTAAGGGGGTGGGGGCTGCGGGGCAAGGTGCCCACTTCGGCCCTAGCTCTCCATCCTCGCGCTTAAAGGGGAATCCAACCCAAATGAAAACTTGTTTTTATAAGGAAAAGCAAAATCAGACAAGTTGATAAGAGAAAGTTTGAAAAATATTGGACAAACAACAAGAAAGTTATGAATTTTTAAAAGTTGTAAATATTGGTAATCACTATAACCATGGAGACTTCAAATTGGCCGCATATGGGATGTCATAGTGATGTAAGGCAAGGACTACTCTTCCATGTACTCCAATACATATTATGGCTAAAATGTCATTTTTCCCAAAAGTTTTATTTCAAATTATATTTTTCTTTCATGAGGACATAAGACAATATACTACCTGGGTTATATTTAGATTACTGCCCCGGGGGAATTGGTACTTAGGAGAAAACCACAAACCCCTGATAATAAAGTACATGGCCTATGGGAAAGTTGTCCTTGCCCTTGTCATAATTTACTTACCCAGTTGCCAATTTGAAATCTACATAGTATTAGTGATCACAATTTTAAAGCAGCTATAACTTTCTTATTGCTTGTCCGATTTCTTTCAAACTTTCACCATTCTGTTTGATTTATTTTTCTCCTTCCCAACACAACATTTTATGGCCAAGGCTGGATTCCCCTTTAATTGTCGTTACCCCTCTTCAGAATTAATTTGTTCCCTCAATTATTTTGACGCCCGCGGGATGGATGATGAGATCGCGGGATCGAGACATGCACTCACGATAATTAAAAGCGCGCATCTCAAATTTATCACCGCCACCTGTACCTTGCACCGTGCATGGTCTACGAATTCGGCCGGAGCCTACTCTGCCTAAGGCTAAGAAGTTAGCCCTGCTCCTAGTCCTACCGTAGTAAGTAGTCATGTACAATTTGATCCTTTTAACTCTGTTTTCTTTGTTCAAAGTTCATGTACCATATCTATTGATTTGCAGATTGAGTTGTCACATTTATGCCCTAGACTTAGATGCACATATTTTGAGGGTTTGGTAAGGAATTGAGAAGGTACATGCGTGCGTTGGTACGTGCAATTGTAATACACACATATTCAATGGGGATACCATAGTTCTGTGATAAAGTAATTCGAATTAAAGGAGAGCTAAATCCCCAAGTGTAGCACACTGCGTTGTTAATATGTGTGCTCACCACGCAATTACAGTAATGAGGATCGTCCCAGAAACAAGGATATTACAAGTAGTTTAAGAAAGAAAGAAACAAAGACTCAAAGTCAAAGAAGGAAAAAGAAAGTAAACGAAAAGGAAAGAGAGAAAGAATGAATGAAGAAAGAAATGAGAAAAGTGAATGAAAGAGTAAAGACTAAAGTGCCCAAATATCAGACACTAACGATTTAACGATCTAAGTAAGTTGAGCACAATTGGACCAAAACAAAAATACAGTAATTGAATCAATTAAAAATCATTTGTATTTTTTTTAGTACAAATGCTGAATATTAATGATTTAGGCCTATGCCTAGGCCTAATGTTATAAAAAAAAATAGAATAAAAAAAAATATGGTAAACGGAAATTATTTTCTTAGATCTACTACCAGACAATGACAGAAGTTTTTTTTTTGCCAAATATTGGACGCAGTTTCCAAATATCGGGCACATAAAGTTGTGCGCCGCGATCAATTTCGGCGAATTTAAATCGCGCTCTAAACCCCAAAATAATTGCTTGATTGTTTAGAAAATAACTTACATCAGCTGCGCAAATGCAGATTTTAATAATTACTATCAATAATTTTGATTACAGAAATCGGTTAGTAATCTTCATTAGACTTACCAAACGGACCTCTTGTTTTGGCTCTAAACGTCAGACATCTTTGTTCAGCTGTGCACGACTTCATTCTGAAAACAAGTGCACGTGTCCACAGCACGCATTTCCAATTCAGTCGGCCGATATGTCCGGTGTTTGGGAGAGTGCCATATTTGGAAGGGTGTCGAATTTCCCGCCGTGGGGAAACCCCCACGGCGGCCATTGCAGATATTCTTGCGATAGATCGAACATGTGCGATCTCGGCGGCGATATTTCCGGCGGAAATCACTTCCCCCTTACAATTTTTTTTTCATTCATCAATCTTTTGGAGTCTATAATGAGCGAGGGTCATAAGAATCTTTGGAAATCAAAATCATGGATTTTACCCCTGGAATCTTTTTTTTTAGCAGCAACCTGGATCTACTGTGTGCGCAGTTCAATAGCAGGTACATGTATGTCCCACTCATTCAATGAACAAAGTTAGGATTTAACCTTGTTCTCTGTTAGTACTCCATGTGTGGCAAAATGAGGTTGGCAGTGTTTGGCTTATTTTCTCTTAAAAAAAAAAAACAAATGCTTGATTGATTGACACGGTCAGTTTCCAATACAGCTAATCATCATATAGCTTTGCTCTTAAGTAAATTTGATTCTTTGAATTATTTTTTAAAATTAAAAATAGAGATTGAAAAATTGAAATTTTCTTGCCATATTACTTTCCACCAATAGAGGATGTGCACAAAAATATGCCAGAAATCCAAGTTTTTGAGTGCTTTGGTGAATACAAAAATTAATCCCAATTTTACTGAAAAAGTAAATTTGCAATTTGCAACAGAATGGAATGAAGTATTTTTGGTCACAAAAGTGTTATTTTAATTGTTAAAAATATTCATAGGCTCAGGCTCATCCAATTAAATTATAGCCTACTACACATCTGCTGAAATAAGAAAAAAGATAAAGAGTGTTTTCAAAATACCGTCCCAGGTGTCTAAAGAATTTCTCTTGATTTTCTCTCACCACTCACATCACCACCCCCCCCCCTCTGGGTTTTAGTTTGTTATTTAAAAGTGCTACATAGTTCGCACATTACTTCATAGTTCAAAGTACGTGGTCTTTAATTCACAGGTTCTTCCACGTTCAGCCATGCCTAAACACAAACCTAGTTCAGGCAGTCAAAGCGAGGAGCCCAAATCTAAGAAGGCTCGTATCAAGTCCAGCCAAACGGATGAAAATGAAGAAGGCGAGGAGGAAGAGCTTTTTAACCGGTCTCAAAACGCAGACTTCACTGCTCCATTCGAATCGGTAAAAAATTAATATTTTATTTTCGGGGGCTACTTTTCTCAACTTCCTGCTTAAATCTGCAACATTGAATAAACTCAATAAGCATTGCAGTGAATGGGGAATTTCCAGGGATCTTTTGAGCATTTCATTTTAGGGGGGAAATTTCCCCGAGCCCCAGGCCTTGTAATGTTTATTCTGAGGTGTATCCATACATACCGGACAGGTCCTTGGTCAAGAGAAGTCAGTAATTGTCAGAAGTCAGAATTTTGCACGCAATATTTCAAGTTGTTAGAAATGAAATAGCCTGTAATCCAGTGGGCCCCGTCTTACAAAGAGTTACGATTGATCCGATCAATCGTAACTATGGACGGCCAGCAACGTCAACATCTATCATGCATGTTTGTTCAACCTATTTTCTAACTATGATGTATATTCATGCATTCATTGTTTTCTTGAAAATTCACTGCGCTTCTCTTTGCATACAAAGGTCACTGTGCATATTTTTCGTAGAAAAATTATGACACTGATGGATTTCCATAGAGTTTGGTTGGCTGCTACAAGCCCTGTTCCTGTGATGATGATTAACATAATTTTAGGTTTCTCATGAAAAAGGCCAAAGATACTGAAAATGCCACACTGACACACAAACCAAATACCATTGCAGTTACAACATTTTTGTTCCAGATTAAGTAAGAATTTGCTTGTTCTTTTATGCTCTTTGTAAATTTTTATCCTTCCAGGTAGAAGCAGAGTATGGAATCATTGAGAAGATAACTGTAAAGAATTTTATATGCCATGGTAGACTTGAGTGTAGTTTCGGTCCAAACGTCAACTTTGTTGTTGGCCGCAATGGGAGTAAGTGTAATCCTTTGTAGTTTTATAATTGATTCACAGTTACGATTAGTCATAATGGAACAAATTTTTGAAAAAAAAATAATCAAATGTGATTTTATTGATGGTGTTTGTGGAGAATGGAAGTGGAACATTTGCTTTTGTTTAAATGATTTCGAAATGGTATAAAATGTATCAATCAAGTTCTGTTTAATGTCTATACCTATATTACAACAGGTAGTTGTTGGAAAGGAGAGGAGCCTTGCTGCTTTTTTCCTTTTACCCCATGCTCGAAACTATGAGCTAATATGCATCTGTTAACTAGCAGGTTAGATATTGAACGTATGAAGAAAAGTGTTTAAAACTTCAACATGAGAACATTGTGTCTCGGCAACTCTTTGCTGTCCCTTTTAATGTTTTCTTGATCAATGGTCAAATGTGTTTATGCCTCTTATGAGCGAACACATTTTTTGTAACTTTGTACTATTTTCAACTGCAAAAAGTGACATGACATTAAAAAATGTCAGCAAATAACCAGAACAACACAAATATTGCACTGAATATGAAAGAATCTGATTTTCCTTTGATTGACTCTGGTACGCAAGATATGAGATGGGCACCGTGCTGAATTTGAGGACTTGTTTGGTGTCCCATTTCTAACACAAACCATTCATGAGCCTTATTGCAATTTAACCAATATTTTTATGAATTTGAAACTGATACTTGGGCTCCAAAGATCACCTCAGCAGAAGAATGGTGTGCCGCATGGAGGCTCAAAGCCAAGCGAAATGTCAAGAATAGATTGTAACGCTTTAGAACACATCAATGTGTTTTGTAAATTACAAGAGTTACAGCTCCTTCCTAGCAACTCCCTGATTACAACTTGAATTCCAACATGTCGATGGATACAACTATGCCATCCAATGGTATCTTTTATGGAATTCTTGATTTTGATTGGCTGTTTAACCTTGTTACTGTAGTGGTTACCGTTGGAAGGCAAAGTAACCATAATAGTACATTTTATCAAAGGTACTACATGGGGAAGATCGGACACTTCGGCAATTTTTTGAAACGCTCAATAAATGCTCATTGGGAAGGACGCCCACTAGCGTTGAATAAGTAAACCATCGTACATCAGCACGCTGCTGTGTATAAAGCATATAGGGAAAATGAGAGAGGGGATTTTGGAGAGGTCTCAAGGGCGGAGCACAGGAATAATTCCAACTTTAATTACCCAGAAACCTCTGAAATATATTCATCTCAAATTCAAGGGAAAAAAATTGACGAAAAAAAATCTTAAAATGTAAAATCGTCTTCCTTCACCCCTTCACCATTTCTCTCATATGTTTTGTACACAACCAGATCGCGATACGCAAAGTTAAAAAAGGTTGTTACTTGCTCAACGCTGTGGGATGTTCTTCCTGAGCTTTTCATTACGTGGTCTACATGAATGTACTGTCTGATCTTCCCCTTGTAGTATCTTTGCCTTTATGCAACAGGGCCCAGGTCACGTTGCATAAAAGTATCTCTGCCATGCGTTGGAAACTTCCTTGGTTACAATGCTCAACAGCAAATCAAAGTCAAGGATAATATTGAGTTATCATTAATGGCAAAATGGTAACTTTTATTTATGCAACAGGCCCCTGATTTTCGCCATGTATTATTATCAATATGATGGCTCTTCCTGAATGTTTTTGATTTTGCACATGTTATCATTGCATTTTCACAGGTGGAAAGAGTGCTATTCTGACCGCTATTGTAGTGGGGCTTGGTGGAAAAGCCATTGTAACTAGCCGAGGTAACTCGGTTAAGAACTTCATCAAGGCTGGCAAAAGGTGAGTACCAACCCTGTGTTTGCTATTACATGATAGTAATAACTGCTATGTTGGGCAAGTAATTTAGTTTTGTGCATCATGTTGACAGAAAACAAATGAACCTTGTTAACCGGAAAATAAACTTATATAAAAAAAAAATTTCACACCATCTATTCAGTTAAATTTGTTTCAATTCAATTAAAAAACGTTGAACTTTGAATTTTCAGTTCAGTATGTACGTGCTATTAAGGATCAAAGGTCAGTGAGTCATTCAATGTGTATTGTTCTTTTTTTTGCAACAAGGGTCATTTAATGTCATCCGTCATGTACACAGACAACCCCCCCTGATAAGAGATTTACACTGGCTGAAAAAAAATTGAATTGAGCGTAAGTCTCTATCACATTCAAATGTCTCAATGAGCAAGCTCCACCATACCTGTCAGACCTAACAGCAAGGGTCATTTAATGTCAACCGTCATGTACACAGACAACCCCCCCTGATAAGAGATTTACACTGGCTGAAAAAAAATTGAATTGAGCGTAAGTCTCTATCACATTCAAATGTCTCAATGAGCAAGCTCCACCATACCTGTCAGACCTAACAGCAAGGGTCATTTAATGTCAACCGTCATGTACACAGACAACCCCCCCTGATAAGAGATTTACACTGGCTGAAAAAAAATTGAATTGAGCGTAAGTCTCTATCACATTCAAATGTCTCAATGAGCAAGCTCCACCATACCTGTCAGACCTAACAGTTCGCCAATCGATGTACAACACTCAGTCATCATCACATATCCCTCTTTACATCCCCCGGACATTCAAATCAGGAGGCAATAGGTCATTTTCTGTGTTTGCCCCAAAATATTGGAATAGATTACGCTATAAACTTAGGGGCATTTTCACCACAGATGGACACAGAGGCAAAAAATCAAGTTGATATTCATGTAAAATGCTTTATGTTTTTTAATAAGACAAGACCTGAAGTTTCTGAGACAAATTTTTTTTCCGACTCTGGCAGCCATTTTTTATTTCAAAATGGCTGCCAAAGTATGGATACAAATTAGTGTTGAAAATAATATATTGATACATATTTTGTTTTGACAGATTTTTAAAGAACAGGTTTGATCATGATGTTTTCGCCTGTGATTTAGCTTGCTGTTATAACACTTTTTAAAATCCCACAGAAAGAAACACCAGTAATTCATTCATCTGATAAAAAAACATTGATGAAGTATGTGATATGGTATGTAATGTCAGTTACCGAAAACATGAACTTTTTTTTCTCATTTCCTGGAAAAGAGGATATATTATATGAAACTTGGTAGATTTCCTCTCTAGGTAACACCCCTCCCTTCTACACCAAAATTAAAGATTACCAATTAACAATGAAGCCATAGGGTACCATTAAATATATGTAATGTCAGTTACCAAGTGGAAAATGTAATGTCAGTTACCGAGATGTAATGTCAGTTACCATGATAAAACGTTGGTTACCAATATTGAAATGCAAATATGTGGTCAATTTTATGTTGAAGAAATATTGTATACTTGTTATTTAAGTCAAGTCACACCAGAAGGAGCTTGCTATTGACTTTTAAAAGGTATAGTTCACAAGGAATACTATATGAAATTATGAAGGAAGTTGCATTCTGTTTTGTACATGCACTTACCAAGTACCTAATTGTTTGTATCAGACAATTTTTTGTTTGGTTTTTTTTTTTTTTTGGGGGGGGGTACTTTTCCCAACCTATTGCCTAAATCTGCAACATTTTTAAAGCTTAACATTGTGATGAAGGGGATTTCCATGGTCCCTTTTTTAGTTTCTAGGATTCTTTTGAGCATTGCCTCGCTAAAAGTAAATTCCTGGTTTTTATACCTGTTAGTAGTGTGGATGTGTGATTCAATTTTGTTTTTGGTTTACAAACTATAGATGAAAAGTGAAATTTGACAGTTCTGATCAATGTTGCATGGATCTACTAAAACTGTGGTGTTTTTTTCTAATTTACAAATAGTTCAGTTTCAGTTTAGAAGCTGGAGTTTATTTTTTGTTGACAGCTTATAAAAGAAATTAGCAAAGAAAATGATTACACAAATTATGAAGAGAATTGAAATCCGACAGATATGAACAAGCATTGCTTGCACTGACCAGAATAGAAATCAATAAAACTACATGGCTGCATGAGATTCGGGGGAGGGGTACATGTATGTAGCCTAGGGGAGGAGACCCTTATTCATTTTTGCCTTTTTTGAGGGGAGGGGGAGGTTGGAGAAGGAAAAGGTTTAAAAAGTCAATATAAAACTGATGAATATATTATGGGTGTATAGTCAGAAAAATCCATGTGTACAGTCAATGCAATATTAAACTACTATAGGAAAACATGTAGCTGCTATGACCCCACCCCCCCCCCCCCCCGAGTAAGTAAAACATACATTTCTTATCTTTTGATAATTAAAAATGTGAAGTATTATGAAACTTTTATGATTTTAAAAAGCCTTACATATAAGTACCAAGAAAATTATGCCTTTGAAAATCATATAGCACTGGTAAATGTTAATGTGTATTGTCAGTTACCGACAAGTAATGATAAAAATGTTCAAATCAAAGAAAGGAATTATATAAGAAAAAGAAAAAAGTTTTTCATTGAAATGTTCCTAAAAACTTGGGTATACTTCCACATCAAGCTCACTTTCATGTGAAGCCCTGCACAGAAGATACAATGCAATGATTCCACACATTTGACTTCCATGTGTTATCTCTATGGCAAATTAAGTGTAATGTCAGTTACCGTAATGTCAGTTACCAGCATGGTTGTGGAAAAATTATCATAGTCCCCAAAAGACAAAAACAAATTTTTTAATATTTTGACACATCTTAACCTAGTAACGGAGGTATATTTACTCAGGGACATGAGATATTTCAATTTTAATGAACACCCTGAAATTGCATGTCCTTTTGCGTAATGTCAGTTACCGACACATTTTTGTTTGCTGATGCGTAAAAAAATGTGGTTACATAGGAAAACTTAGTATCAGAGTATACAGCAAGGTTCACTTTATTAACTCTATCAAAAGCAAACTCCCATCATTTGTTGTTTTAGAGATACACACAATGAAAGGTGTGAAAACATTGTGCCGTGTAATGTCAGTTACCGTGAAAATGCCCTTAGACAATGTCCTTCGATTGATGAAGATGCTCAAATCTAATTTGTTTTAATATATTGCAAGTAGTGTTTCATTTTGTGTAGTTTTGTTTGAAGTTTTTACCAATTTTATTCATTTTGTCATTTGTATAGTGCTTTGTAACTTTTGAAAAAGTGCTTAATATAAAGAAGTAATTATTAGTAGTATTATAATTATTAGTCTGACACACTTGGCCTGAACTGGACCTTTCCTGGCCCTGGGGCCTAGCAACTTTATCTCCAACTGTCTCATGTGCTTCCAATTTCAGCTTTGGAGCTTAATTTTGAGATGCTATGTCATAATCATACCCTTATCCACATTTTGATTGATGCCTAGAGTCAATGATAGTAATTTCTTGATGGCTAACCAGTTGATTTTGTAAGGGACCTTAGCCACATTTAGCTTCGCCCGAATTATTCTGGAACGGACAAAGTGCTACACAGTTTTTCTTTGTGAAATCATATAAATAAGAGTAAAAAATGATATCTTGAAAAAAAATCTTAAATTCTTACATATTTGATGTTAAATAGGCAAAGTAATATTTTTCATCAATAAATTTGCATATTTCCTGATAATCAAAAAATAATTATTTTCGATTTTTTGTCTCACCTGCATAGCAGAGTGAGACTATAGGCGCCGCTTTTCCGACGGCGACGGCGGCGGCGTCAACACCAAATCTTAACCTGAGGTTAAGTTTTTGAAATGACAGCATAACTTAGAAAGTATATGGACCTAGTTCATGAAACTTGGCCATAAGGTTAATCAAGTATTACTGAACATCCTGCCTGAGTTTCATGTCACATGACCAAGGTCAAAGGTCATTTAGGGTCAATGAACTTAGACCATGTTGGGGGAATCAACATCAAAATCTTAACCTAAGGTTAAGTTTTTGAAATGTCATCATAACTTAGAAAATATATGGACCTAGTTCATGAAACTTATACATAAGGTTAATCAAGTATCACTGAACATCCTGCATGAGTTTCACGTCACATGACCAAGGTCAAAGGTCATTTAGGGTCAATGAACTTTGGCCGAATTGGGGGTATCTGTTGAATTACCATCATAACTTTGAAATTTTATGGATCTGATTCATGAAACTTGGACATAATAGTAATCAAGTATTACTGAACATCCTGTGCAAGTTTCAGGTCACATGATCAAGGTCAAAGGTCATTTGGGGTCAATGAACTTTGGCCAAATTGGGGTATTTGTTGAATTACAGCCATAAATTTGAAAGTGTGTTGGTCTAGTTCATAAAACTTGGACATAAGAGTAATCAAGTATCACTGAACATCCTGTGCGAGTTTCAGGTCACATGATCAAGGTCAAAGAACTTTGGCCACGTTGGGGGTATTTGTTGAATTGCCATCATATCTCTATAAGTGTATTGGTCTAGTTCATAAAATGTGGAAATACGAGTAACCAAGTATCACTGAACATCTTGTGCGAGTTATAGTAGTTTTCAAAATCAGCACTGCTGCTATATTGAATCGCGTGATGCAGGTGAGACGGCCAGAGGCATTCCACTTGTTTAAATTTTGGCTTGCAGTTTACATTTTGAAAAAAAAATGTGCGTATCAAAGTTTGGCGTGATCGCGCAAACGGCAGCTGAGATCAGAGGGTTATGGGTTATTGTTGATCAATTTTGACAAGTTATACATCATTATAAAGCTTAGGTTTTGGGGTGACTGGCTACATAAGACGGCAAGCAATATTGCATAAATTTACTTTATTACAACGATGCAGATTAACGTAGGAAATTTGGTTTTTGTTTGACTGCGTTGTATTCGTGTGTTGAATCTGAGATCATCAATACTTTTCTTATTTTGTAGCGTTGCAGAGATATGCATCAAGTTACGCAATAGAGGGCACGATGCGTACAAGCCAGAAGTATTTGGACCGTCCATTACAGTGATCAGAAGAATAAAGAGCGGGAAAGATGGGAGCTCTAATTACAAAATACTGTCAGCTAAAGATAAATTAATAAGTACGAAGAAAGACGAGTTGTCCCACATCATGGATCATTTCAACATACAGGTAATTGTTAACACGCAAGGTTTACACGGAATGATGCCACAAGGCATTTAATTTGACTTATATTGCACCAAACCCAGTGCTGAAGGCACTCTACAAGTAAAGAAAAAGAAAAATTGAACTGAAAGATTTTGGGTTGTTTTTCAAAAGTTTCAGAAGTTTAACATGTTTTAATTTCTTAAAGAAGGCTGTTCCATAATTTATAGGATGAGTGGATTCATGATCATGTTTGGAAACTATAGAAAAGTGAAATATTTTGTTTTTGTTATCTCCCCCCCCCCTCAGGTGGATAATCCTGTATCTATAATGAACCAAGAGACCAGTAAAAACTTCCTCCTCAAGCAAAGTGCCAAAGACAAGTACAAGGTAAGGGGCAAATCTATGGTCAGTCCCATTAGAATTTGATGTGTCTTTTTTTATTACTTGGTGCTGTCAGTGTGACGGGGGTGAGTCTTTCTATCAAGTTCATACGGTAAATTTAACTTCATAGCCAAGGTTTTATAAAGCAATACTTGCAGAAAGGTTGCAGGTTGTATGTTTGCACATTTTCTTTAAATATGTGAAATGATGACCTTCAGATTATCCAACTGAAAATTTTACAAAGCAAATAGTAATTTTCTGTTAAATTAACATTTTAAGTAAAAAAGTATATGTAGTCCCATAAATGCTCTTTTTTGCATGTTTCGAATTCTCCTATAAGGAGACACGTAAGAGAGATATTTTGAGGTTGATTATGATCTTTCATTGCATTTATGAACTTCCATATAAGCTTTAATCCCAAATTTTGATCTTGATTTGAAATCAAGCCAATATAAGATTTTGGAAAATGTACACTTTTGCTTGGAACCGCCCTGAAGGGGCCATTTCACTATCACGATCTGAAACCCTGATCTATCCCAATCATTAGATCGGCGGAAAGCGGGATAGGAATCGGTTTAAATTGGAAGCAGCGTAATAACAATTCTGTGAAGACGGGGTAACAGTGGGTATTTTATTCAGATTGGCGTCATGGTCTAAAAATTTTGAATATGTTTGAAATTTCATGCCGATCTTCCTGATCAGAAAACAGCCATTTTGAATCGCGGAAAAAACGTAAGCAACATGACGCGCAGTTGAGGGATGAGCGTAATCAGCTGTACACGGACGTAATGAATCCCAGTTCCTTTGGAAAATTTATATTACTGCAAATTATTTTTCACTGACTCCTTGTAAAACAGTTCATTTCCCCTGATCCTGCTCGATCTGAAGGTTTGTCAAATCGTAGTCAAATTGCCATAGTGGAACAGGGGCTTAGGGCATATTCCTTACATTCCCTGTTTGATAAAGTTTAATGATAATAAAGATGCTCTTTCTAATTCGCTTTCTTACAAAAATGAGAATTTTAGATGGAATATTTAAATGATGCATAATTGGAGTAAAAAAAAAAATTGAATTCAGTTTATATATACCTGAATCGGTAGACCAGCTTAGCCAGGGTAATATATGAATGGCATTACCACCTAATACCGCTCTTCAAATACTCTATATTATTTTCATTATTATATGAGTTCTTAATTCATAGCAATGTTTCATGTCCTTTAATTTCCAGTTTTTCCTGAAGGCGACCCAATTGGAGCAGGTCTCCAATGAATATCGAGAAATTGTGGTCCTTAAAGAAGGAACAGAAGATGATGTCAACGTACAGAGTGCTGTAAGTTTTATTTCCAGTCTCCTACTCATCTTACTTCACCTCCTCATCCTTGACTTTACCGTCATCCTTCTTTTCTTCTCATCCTTATCCATATCATCCTCATTCTTATCCTTGTACTCATCTTTTTTTCTCCTTATAATCCTTTTTATTCTTATCCTTTTTTTTCTTCATTTTTATATGCCTGTCCTAGACAGGATGTATTATGGTATCATGCTCGGTGTCCGTCCGTCTGTCTGTCCGTTAACTTTTCCTTGTAAACACGATAACTTCAGTTTGACTTAACCTAGGCTCATATAATTTGGTGTGTATGATACTAGCATAGATCCCAGCAAATCTAACGATTTTGAGGTCAGAAGGTCAAAGGTGAAGTTGCCGCCTTCCACTTTTCTTGCTTGAACAATGACTCCATTTTCCGCGTCACAGGCGGGCGAATTATGTGCTCACCTTAGCGACACTATTGTTTCATCTTTGTCCTAGTCGTCATCTTTAACCTTCTCATCTGTATCCATCTTGTCATCATCCCTTTCTCCTCATCCTCTTTCCCATTCTTCTCTGTTTTATCCTCATCCTCCGTATCTTTATACTTCAATCCCTCTCCTCATCCCTGTCCTTCTCATCAACTTTGTGGAGCGTTGTGGCCCAGTGGATTAGTCTTCTGACTTTGAAACAGAGGGTCGTGGGTTTGAATCCCAGCCATGGCGTAATTTCCTTCAGCAAAAAGTTCATCCACATTGTGCTGCACTCAACCCAGGTGAGATGAATGGGTACCTGGCAGGAATTTATTCCTTGAAATGCCACCGCGCTGTAAAAGGCTGCGGGGCTAAAGCCTGGGTAATAATATCCAAGTCCTTTGGAAGCGCCTAGGGATGTTATGACATAATGTGATATGCTTTATACAAGAACTGCGTTATTATTATTATTATTATTATTAAATTATTCTTTCTCTTTCTTTCTTATTTTGCTTCCTCTTTTTCCTCCTCCTCTTTTTTTTCGACTCATCCTTTACTTCCTCAACTCTTTCCTTATCTTCATTCTGCATTTTTTTCCAAACAGGTAATATAAATCACATTGTGACACAATAATTATGTTATATACAAATATTTTTGTTCTTGAAACAATGAAGTATGTGATTGATGTTAATGATAATGATAATCATTGCAATGACGATCATAATGACGAAAATGACAGCAAAAATGGTAATGATGATGGTGAGTCTCAGTATTTGTACCTCTTAAAAAACATTCGAACAGGTTGTCTCTTAAAAAAGGGGGGGAATTTTTATTTTTCCTGGAATACTGTTTTAAGGCATCCTCACTTGGCACAATGTTAATTTATACATGTACCTTAACTTGAAAACTAATCTGTATCTCATCCTATCAACAGAAACTTCCTGACCTAGAGAAAGAGGTGCTGGAGTTGGAACAGAAGTTCAAGGCTTTGACTTGCCTTCATGATCTAACAGACAAGAGGAAGGAGCTTATCAACCAGTCAGCATGGGCCCAGGTGGCCGAGATGGAAAAGGTGACATTCCACATATATACGCATTTAACATTTTTACGGCTTCACCCATTTTTCCCCCTCTGTCCTGTTTTAATTCTTGAATTACCTCAAGAAATGTCCATACTTCAAAATTGGTCCAAGTTTATGAGTAACAATAATCTGATTAGATTTGGGGTATCAAGGTCAAAGGGCGTGGGGGTCATTGCGTGATGATTTAAAGTTTAGAGCGTAATATATTCTTCTTTTTTTTCTCAATGCACACATTAGTACCAATAATGCCTATAGCATTTCTATTTTTGAAAATTAGAAAATTTAGAAAGCACCGTTTATTCAATGACTTTCTTGCTCATGGCTGTAGGTGCTGTGGCTGGGGATGGAACCCTGACATCCACATTGTTTCATGTATTCTAGATCTGGCAATGGTAGAGGCATGAATTTAGTTTAGATATAGGTTTTTCAAACTGTTTCTGCCAAGGATGGGTTCCATTATGGGTGGTATTGACTCCCATTTGTATTTTAAAGTCAATCATTTTGGGGTTGCAATGAGCAATATATTGGAGAATACATGTAAGTGCTTGATATTGAAGTGGGTTGTCATTAAGTTATCAGGGATCTAGATTTTTATATTTTTTACATAGTTTAAACAAGATTAATGTTGTAAAATGAAAAAGAATGACTGAAAAATGGGCATGCTGAAAATCCTAACACAAATAAACATACAAGGATTCATAACATTCATTAATTACAGTTTGGAAAAAGGATCTGGCTTCTCCCAGAATGCCATGCTCGTTTTGCTGATAACTGAGATTTGACCAATTTTCTAACCAGAATAATTAAGCACATAAATTCATTTTTACAAATGCTTTGATGGTAATTTTGATTGAATTTGTTTATTTTGTTTACCATTGCCACAAACAGAATCATTACTTGATGGGAAAGTAGATGAATGTAAAGATCAGTTTTCACCTTCATGATCCTGTGTTCCACATTTGACATTATTTGACAACAACAAAAATTTGTAAACTGAGTTCTTACATTAATCTAAATTTTTTCCTAAAGACAACAAGTTTGATAATATCTTAACTGCAAATGGTATATTTTCAGTCCTTATTTGATTCTACCATCTATGAAGTTTTATTTCAGGCTTTTAATTTGTTTTGATTCTGTTTTTTTTTTAATGATTTTTCTGTGGAATAGGAGAGGGATAGCAAAAAGAATGAAGTCCAGCATGAAGAAAGTCGAGAGCCCAAGTTTGTTGAGAAGATTCAGCAACAGGAGGTATGTGTTTTGTACTGTATGGCCGACAGATGGTATTGTTGGAAACTATGGTACCTGGGCCCCGTCTTACAAAGAGTTGCGATTGATTCAATCAACCTGAACTACATGGAAATCCACCTTTGTCATAATTTTTCCTCCCGAAAATTTGCAGAAAGTCATCTGTAAACAAAGAGGAAGCACACATAATTGTCAAGACAATGATGAATGTATGAGTTTACATTACCGGTATATCTAGATAACATTTTGACAAACATGCATTTTATAAGTTGGCATTGTTGGCTCTCCATAATTGTGGTTGATTCGATCAATCACAACTTTTTGTAAGACAGGGCCCAGAAGTACTGTACATTTACCATCAATCATTGACGTGATCATACCACAGATTAAACAAGCATTGACACAATCACAAATATTTGGTTTATATTCATCACTGCTAAAGATTATATTCTGAATTCTAAAGACTAAGGATAAAGTTTCTCTGACTGCATGTTGCTGGCTGCGATTTTAATGTCATTTTAATTTTATGATGACATTACACATCACTTATAGCAATAAATGATTGCATCACCTTAAACAGTCAGGTGCTCCATCTGTATGATGTCATATGCCCTTAGTAATTTATCAAACAGTAGGCCTCGTTAATGGGTCGTGACTTTAGGTGTGACTCTGCCTAGATAATATGTGCTGTATTGGATTGTGTAGTGTGCAGCTGGCTTTAGAGAAATCTAACTTCCACATTATTACTTTGCAGGAAAAGGTGAAGAAAGCAGAAGAGAAGCATGCCGAGATCCAGAGTCAAGTTGAAATACTGAGACAAAGACTCGAGGAGCTCTCCCCGCAACACGACACATCGAAAGACAATGTACAAAAGCTCAAAAACACTGTCAAAACTCTTGAGGTACGTGTTGAGACAATAATACATCTATTGAGTATTTCCATCTTTAGGGTGAACAGCTTGCTATGCAGTGGAACAATTGAATTTGGAATTGTGGAAATATATCATTGAAACCAATGATAGAAATCATGAATGTGTTTGAAATATTAAATAACTGTATTTTCACGTATACACACATCTAAGTTAAATTATTATGTAAATGTATAATATAAGATGTATAATCCAGAGATTGGTGATTTTGTCCATTTTTGCCATTGTCACCTTTTTTTTTGCAGAGAGAGATCAAGAAGATAACCTCAATGATCCGCAGTGAAGAATCAGATAGAAATGATATCTTGCAGAGAATTCAAGATGAAAAAGAAAGGTAGGAGTTTCAATCATTTAATCATGCTAGTTGTCATTAGGTAACATATCCGCATATGTACAGGGTTCTAGCGTATGTTTCATAAAGCTTCCTAAGGTACGAATGACTGGTGACTTTTTTGCATTAAATGTATTTCTCACAAACAATTGGTCTAGTGGGACAAACGCATGCAAGACCCATTTTCCAAAATGTGTTGGAAACTGTGTTGCCATGGTAATGGCATGGGGTGCGGGATATTAATCACTTTCAGTGATATTTCTAGTTTACTGTCTTAATTAGCAGCTCTGCAAATTCCCTACACCTCACCCATCCAAACCTTGCTCTTGCTGTCACAATCGCCTCACATCCACCACCCACGCTTGATTGTTTGTAATCCTCATTTCATCCACAGGGACAGAGCGCAGTTTGAAGAGGAGAGGCTTGAGAGAGAAAGACAGATCACTGCTTTGGTGGAAAAAAAGCGAGATCTTGAAGCGCAGAAGCAGAACGCTGTCAGAGAGATGGAGCAGTTTGCCAATGCTGTAAACAGTGCTCGAGAACGCATCTATGGACTGCTGTAAGATATTTGGTTACTAGCACCAAACAAAAGTGGAATTTAATTAAAAAGAAGAAAAATCAAACCTGTATAAACAGCTAAGACTGAATTTCATCATAATCGGATGTAAAACCAGAAAGATGTAACATTTTTAAATTAGCTTATTTTTCACAAGAACAAATTTATGCATAACACAGTTATATGCAAATGAGAGATAGTGTCACTCATTAATTATTTTGTGTTTTATTTCAATTTTGCAGATTTGACAGGAAGGAAGCATCTTTATGAATTACAATAGGTTGTATCAATGCAATCCCAAATTTTCAGGGGAAAATCAATCCTTGTGTCATATTATAATAAAAAACATTAAGATGTTTCATATTTTTTGGATATAATACGAGAGTATAAGTGAGTGGATGATGTCATTGATTCCCTCATTTGCATATAACATTTTGATGACATTTTCAGTTTTATGCTATTTTGATATTTTTTCTTTTCATTAAAAATCAACCTTTTGCTGGTTGGACTTGCCCTTTCAGATAAGTGATTAATGTGTTTAGTATTGATATGATTGTCTTGGGAAATGCCAATGGCATTGTCCAAGAAAGTTATAACCACAAAGATATCAATAACATACATGTAAATATCATGAATTACTTGTAAAAGATTGGAATTCATACTTTTTAACAAGCCAACTTGGGGTGAGATGGTACTATCATGAATACTTTTTCTCTTTTTTTTTTTTTTTTTTTTTTTCTTGGATGCAAAACCAGTTTAAAGGTGCTTCAACCAATCAAGCTTTTAGCTTATGTTGCAACACCTTTGTATGTTCATTCTTTAGTTGTGTTTCATATATATATATATATATTATCTGTGTATTCTTTTAATACATTGTACATTGTGAACATGCATGAATAAATAAATAAATAAATACTATTGCTGTAAATGATGGGAACAGAGACTTGGCTTGAATTAAACCAGAGTTGATTTGTGTTTTAATTCTACCAATCACCAGATGAACTTTTTATTCACATGATTGTAGTGGAATTTAAACAAAAAATCTTGTATATTGCGTTTGTAGATCCAAAGATACTGAGCTGACACAAGCCATAGCTGCCGGTGAGAGAAGACTGAAGAACCTTGAAGGAAGCCGGAAGAACAGATTGAAGCTGTATGGAGATTACATGCCAAACCTACTGGCTGAGATTGAGCGTTCTGCTGCTCGGTTCCACCAGAAACCTCTTGGCCCAGTGGGTAAGAATCCAATCTCATGCATGTGACTATAAATCACTGATGCTGTTGTTTTCCCTATGTGCCCATTGATAGGTATATCTGGCTAAAATGAACAAAGATGGTTTAAAGGCGTTCTCATGACATACATGCGCAGATTTTTTGTGTACTTTGGATGAACTAGGGTCAGTCAACATGCATGAAGAACATAATTTTATAGTATTTATGAATCACAGGAGACGAACCACATGAAATTGTTGTGTGTTGGACATTCAGGAAACTGTCATTATCTCATTAGGGATATATGAAGACTTGGCAAAGAATTTGTAAATTTTCAGGATTAGTCCATTGATTAAAAAGTGAAATTAAAGAAGAAAAGGATAACAGAATCCATTGACAATACACATAAGCATGAATTGCAATAAAGAAGTATTCATGAATAGCTCATTGATTGATACATTGCTCAAACATTTCTGTTCAAATCTATATTTAGGATCATTCTTAAAGCTGAAGGATGTCCGTTGGGCTCTTGGTGTGGAATCTTGCCTGAAACGATTGATGTATTCATTCTGTTGTCATGACCAACATGATTCAAGCATTCTGAAAGACATCATGAAACGTATCATCCCACAGAATGCTCCACAACCTCCAATCATCACATCAAAGTTTGAGGTAGGCACAATTGACAGCATTGTTCAAAAGTTGCCCTCACTGTGTAAATGAGTGTGTACAGGTGAGGAAAGCAGTACTATATACCTACATGTAATGGAAATTTACGCAAAACCTCTTGAACTGGAACATGTTCGCAGATGCTATGTGAGTTACTTGGGGATGTATCTTTTAGCATAACATAGGGTAAGCAGTTGTGTGTAAAGTCATTCATATCTGGGCATAGTGGCTCAGTAGTAGAGTGCCTGCCTCATGAACAGGAGGTTGTGGGTTTGATCCCCAGCCGAGTCATACCAAAGACTTAAAAAATTGGACCTTCTGCCTTCTTGTCAGGTTTCACTTGATATACATTCATGATATCCTGTCACAAAAAAAAAGGAATTTTCCTTGATTGTCTCCATGAAGGGGACTTTCCAGTATCAGGAAAATTCACTTTTTATACATTATGATTGATATGATCATGATGTTTTTATTATTATTCATTTGCAACAGAGCCCTATTGTCATTCAAATGTGTTGAAGTTGTCTGAAAGGTGTTTCACAAAGTTATCTTTGTGACTCTGACTCTCAATTATTGAAATTGCAGAGGGTGCATAATACATGTGCAAGGCTTATATTTGGTTGTACGAAATATACACGCATTACACCAATACTAAGAAACCTACATTGGATGCCTATCTGGCAGAGAAAAGCATTCAAAATCTTACTGATTGTACACAAAGCACTTCTAGGTCAAGCTCCTGGCTACATTACAGAATTATTGAGGTATGAAACTAGTAATCATGGTTGCCATTTACGCAGTTCAACGGATCCTCTGCTTTAACAGATCCCATCCTTCGAAACAAAAGTAACGCTAGGTGATCGAGCATTTGCTTGTGCAGCCCCTAAGCTCTGGAATAGCTTTACCCTGGAAGTACATGTACCATCCATAAACAACTTTAAATCAAAGCTCAAAGCACATCTATTTAATCAATAACAAGCTTTTTAATAGTCCTAAATAACGGAGTAGAATATATACTTAATGGTATAGTTTCTGCACTGTATAAATTTATATATTATTATTATCTGGAAGACTAAAATTGCACTCTTCTATGGCGGGCTGTTTGGTCATTTCATCAGCCACCATCAGGGGATGTGCTACTCATGGTCTCAACATTCAAAGAAGTGCAATATCTTGTTACAATAAATGAAATTGATTCTACTTTTTGTTTGTAGTAACCTCACTAAATCATCCAGATGCCCATCAATATAGTGAAATAAACCTTTAAAACTTAAATTGATTTTAGATTAACGTACATTGTATGTTTTCATATATAGTTATTATCTATTGAGTTTTGAGTTTTCTTATATTGCATGCCCAATTTGAACACATGACCGACAACTCCCATGGAACATTTTCATCACTGGAGAACTGTGTGAAGTATTTCTCATAAAAATATTTGCCAGATTGACATTGCCCTTAACATTTCTCTTCTTTCTTACCCCTCAACCTTGTTCACTTTGCAGTCTCACACTTATGATATCAGTCGAGCAATGGTACAGAGTAGGGACTTTCCCGGCTTTCTAGACATCGTTGATGTCAGCCATCCTGTCATTTTCAACACACTTATTGATCAGGTAATACTCAAATTATCTTAGCTTGAGCAGTTCATTTTGTAAAGTAAAAAAGGACCAAAATGGTGGGGGGGGGCAGACATACCAAAGGGATGATTAGTTTATGGAACTGCTCTAAAGTAGTATATTATTATTCTCATCACTAAATGATTCATTGGTTATTGTATAAGATTTTTGTTGGTGATTTAATCTTATGTTGACCTGTTGAAATATATCAATATCCTGTAAAAGACTTATTTGTAAAAAAACCTTAAAAACGGACATACTTAAGATTTTTTACATTCACTTATCAGAGTGAAATCTCATGAATAAAGAGAATGCTAGAACAAAAACAATATATAGTTGAACCGAAAAAGACAATTAGTGCATGTCAAAAAGCTTATTTTTAAGGCTATTTTACGATTTTGCGTTACCAAACATTTATTTATTTAAAAGAATTATTGTATGTTCAATTAAGGAACTAAGTTGGAAGGTACATGTAAATAGCAAAAACAAACGACATTATTCTCTTGATGGGTTGATTGATGTCTACAGCGTGGTGTGGAGAGTATCTTGCTGATTGAGCAGAGCAAGGATGCCAGAGGTTATCTGAGACACCAGCCCCCTAGGAACTGCAGAGAGGCTTTCACCATGGAAGGCGATCAGGTGTATGCTGGAGCTGAACAACGCTACTATTCGTCCATGCAGAGGAGCGCAAAGATTCTGAGAGGAGATACTGACAACGAGATAAGGTGTGGATGCATGTTCCTACATTTCATGAATTATCTTGTCAAATCCCACCCAGCGCTAATATCCTTTGGCAAGGCACTTATCTGCGTTTGTCACTCTCCATCCAGGTGTTAAATGGGTAACTGGTAGGATGCGAACGTCAATGTGATTAGATTGGCAAGTGAGCACCGGTAAAAACGGTTGCCTGGCCAGGATGCTCCCCAGGGAGTGAAGATGTGCACTTTATGTGTGAAACACAAAGTATGAAAAGCTATATGAGTGTAACTAGTTTTTTGTCTCACCTGCATAGCAGAGTGAGACTATAGGCGCCGCTTTTCCGACGGCGACGGCGGCGGCGGCGTCAACACCAAATCTTAACCTGAGGTTAAGTTTTTGAAATGACAGCATAACTTAGAAAGTATATGGACCTAGTTCATGAAACTTGGCCATAAGGTTAATCAAGTATTACTGAACATCCTGCCTGAGTTTCATGTCACATGACCAAGGTCAAAGGTCATTTAGGGTCAATGAACTTAGACCATGTTGGGGGAATCAACATCAAAATCTTAACCTAAGGTTAAGTTTTTGAAATGTCATCATAACTTAGAAAATATATGGACCTAGTTCATGAAACTTATACATAAGGTTAATCAAGTATCACTGAACATCCTGCATGAGTTTCACGTCACATGACCAAGGTCAAAGGTCATTTAGGGTCAATGAACTTTGGCCGAATTGGGGGTATCTGTTGAATTACCATCATAACTTCGAAAGTTTTTGGATCTGATTCATGAAACTTGGACATAATAGTAATCAAGTATTACTGAACATCCTGTGCAAGTTTCAGGTCACATGATCAAGGTCAAAGGTCATTTAGGGTCAATGAACTTTGGCCAAATTGGGGTATTTGTTGAATTACAGCCATAAATTTGAAAGTGTGTTGGTCTTGTTCATAAAACTTGGACATAATAGTAATCAAGTATCACTGAACATCCTGTGTGAGTTTCAGGTCACATGATCAAGGTCAAAGGTCATGTAAGGTCAAAGAACTTTGGCCACGTTGGGGGTATTTGTTGAATTGCCATCATATTTCTATAAGTGTATTGGTCTAGTTCATAAAACGTGGAAATAAGAGTAACCAAGTATCACTGAACATCTTGTGCGAGTTATAGTAGTTTTCAAAATCAGCACTGCTGCTATATTGAATCGCGTGATGCAGGTGAGACGGCCAGAGGCATTCCACTTGTTTGTAATTTTTTCTTAAAAATGAATTTACAATTTTATGTTTGTTTTACCTTCTGTGATATAGAACCAATTCTTGTGAGATTCTGACCATAATGTATATATATTTTCTGGGTTTTGCACTTATGCCCCAATTTTGAGAGAAATATATGTCTCTGTATATTTCCTAATCACCATATTTGAGCTTAAAATCATCCAACTCCCAAATATGCAATATTTTGGAGTCCTATAAAGAGTTCTTCCATGGGCAAAATATATCCCTTTTGTAAATGATGTTGTAATAATTTTATTCTACCTTTTTATAGTGGTTGAAATATTAGAACAATCTAAGCGCTTTACAGATATATAATGTATATCTAATTTATGTTGTCTCCTTGCTCCAATAATGTAGTGAAACTCGGAGAGATATGAATCAAAACCAAAGAGCATTGAATGAAATAAAGCAGAAGATTCAGGCTCTAAGACAAGATGCGTCCGAGAATGAGAATCTGAAGAAAACGGCACAGCGACAGAGGATGAATCTTGACGACAAGATAGGAAGGATAAACAACGTGAGGAATGAAAATTATGAAGAGAATTATGATGATTATGAAGAGTTTGATAGTGATGAGGACTATGATGATGATGGTGGTGGTAGTGGTGATGATGACGATGATAATGATGATGATGGTGATGATGATGATGATGGTGAAGATGGTGGTGGTGATGTTAGATATGGTGGTGGTGGTGATGATGATGATGGAAGTGATGATGATGATGGTGATGATGATGATGGTGATAATTGTGATGATGATGATGATCTTAGTGGTGATGATGATGATGATGATGGAGGTGATAATGATGGTGGTGGTAGTGATGATGATCTTGATAATGATGGTGATGATGATGATTATGGTGATGGTGTTGGGTTTGATGATAATGATTTTGATGGAGATGAGGATGATGATTATGATGATTCTGTTTATGAATATGATGTAGAAAATGAAGAGGAAGAGGACAATGAAAAGTATGATGATGGTGGTGGTAGTGGTGATGGAAAAAATGATGATGGTGATGATGATCATGGCACTGATGATGGTGATGTTAATGTCAGTTAGCTTTACAACTATATCATAACCTAACATTAAAATGCTTTATGTTTATCCTTCCAGCATGTAACTCAATTAGAGGCAGAAGGGGAAGGAGAAGAGGAAACCAATGTCGCTGACTTGGAAGAGGAGGTTCAGCAGATGGAGGCCAAAATCAACGAACGAAAGGAGAAACTGGAAAGGTTCTCCAAGAACTTCAAGGAAGGTCGAAGACAGCTGGCAGAAGCATCGCAACAGTTCAAGGTGGTGGACGATCAGATCCAGGAACTGAGCTATCAAGTAGACCCTCTCAAGGTATAATACTGATCTGGTGATTATAGTTGTGATGATAATGATTAAACCTTGTTTATTAGAACTGATAAGAGTGGTATTGTTCTGTTAAGGTGATGATTATATACATGTATAATTTTGATGATGATGGGGTCAATATGATAATGAGGATGATGATAATTATGGTGTTGATGGTAGAACAATCTATTCTGTGGAGGAGCGTTGTGGCCCAGTGGATTAGTCTTCTGACTTTGAAACAGATGGTCGTGGGTTTGAATCACAGCCATGGCGTAATTTCCTTCAGCAAGAAATTTATCCACACTGTGCTGCACTCAACCCAGGTGAGGTGAATGGGTACCCCGTAGGAAGAAATTCCTTGAATGCTTTGAGCGCCAAGGCAGCCCAGCTAAAGCCGTGTTTAATTATAGGGCCCAGTGGGAGAACAGTTTTAAGAACTGAAGTGGCTTCCCTGGGTAAATATACCTATATTTTTATTATTATTATTCCAAGACTATTGAAATTAGTCTTAGCTCATGCTGATGCTTCCAGTGCTGGTGCTCTCAAGGAAATAATCATGCCTATTGACCATTTTCCATGCATGGGTTGAGTGCATCAAAATGTGGATAACTCTCTGGCCTAGGAAAAAGAATTATGCCAGTGATTGTGTTGATGATGATTTACATCTTTTGCAGTCTAGACTGCACAGTTCCCCTTTGGTAGTAACAACCTTCTGCATACTTGTAACTAGGTAAAACACATGGAAGATAATAATTTTATGTAAGCTCTCATTCATCAGTTGAATTACACCAGTTTCTTATCAATTATTGCTGAAGCACTGTGAAGTTAACACCCAGCTTTCCCTTCTTGAAAAGCTGTTGACAGTGTTCATAAGTTAAGAGTGACTTAAAGAATGACTGGTGATCCTTTCTTGTGGTAAATAATATTCACCATTAAATGTTCATTGATCATTTAGCGTGTAAGAAAGGTTAACAGTCGTTCTTAAAGCCACTCTTAACTTTAATACCAACAGCTTAATGAACCACCAACAAGGTGACCTGTTCTTGGTTGCCAAATCGGATTTTAAAGAATTTTCATTCCCATTAGCCAAAAAGAAATAAAACATGATCCTTAGAATTCAAGCTTCTTGTTATCAAGCATTTGAATCATTTACATGCAAAATCATTTTCATTGTTTTTTTTTTCTTTATTTATCTCATAGGATGAGTTAGCTGGAGCTAGCATTGAAGTGCAAACGGCCAAGCAACATCGCAAACATTACGAAGAAAAGAAAAAGGAATTGATGGGGAAAATTGCAAACCTCAAGAGAGAAGCCGATGAAGCACAGAAAAATGTGGAGGTAAGATAACGGTGATACTATTGAGAAACTTCAAGTGAATTAATTACCAGAAAGTTTTACAATATCAGGACAAGTGCACAGGGACCTGACTTAATTTGTCAAGTGTGTTTCCTTCTTATTTCTATTGAAATGTATGATAGTCAATGGTCTTTGTATACATACAATTATTTCGTTTTGTGTTGTTTCTCTATTGTACTTCATATTGGTTTTTCCCTCTTATTTATTAATTGCAAGTAAAATGACGACACGAAGCATTAACCTGATGCATTCTGAATTCAAGTGGCCCCTGTACAATGCCTATGAGAATCACAGAATTCTGTAAGGAAAGGGTGAAAGTCAGTTGTGTGTCAGCCTTCATTGGCAGTGGATTATTATTTGCTCACTCCATACTTTGTGAAAATCATAGGAAATACCTGTAACATGAGACATATTTGGGGGAAAGCAAACTTGGTGTATCAGTGAAAAATTCTTCGGCCAAGCCTGATTAGCCTCTTTCAACTGTCAGGCCAGTGAGATAAAGACTTTACCATAAGGCATTTTCCAGTGGCATTACATAATGTTTACTAGTTGTATATCTCTATCTACCATGGTTCAAATGTATGTGATTTATATCTGTGTCAATTTCCCTGTGAAAACAGACCACAATCCCCCTTGGGGATACCTGAGTTTCCTTGGTACAGAAATCACAGAAAGGAAATATTTAAGGCTCCAATGAAAAAAAAATAACCGATAATAAAAAAAAAACTCTTTGTTGTTACCCTCTCAATATTTTTATTTTTTAATTTTCTAGACTTTAGAAAAAAAAAATTTCTCTAAATTTGTTAATTTTTCTTTCGTATTCAGGATGCGATATCAAAAGCCATACAGATTCATCCAGAAAGACTAAAGGTGTCACGAAAAGTGAACAACATTGATAAAGAAATCAAACAGATCAACAAGAGAATTGCCAAGGAACAGAAACGGTGAGTAATGTACTCAGATTTTGAACTTAATTCTCTTTTATAAATGATATGTATGAAAGCTTTAGTCGGAGGTATTTAGTTTTCTCTCAAGAAGGTAATGGTGATGATGCTCCATATAAAAGAAGGCAGGGATACATTCTCGTCCTTTTAGTAGATGGGCACCGGTGAGGAAATGAAAATTGAAACTAGGTTATATAAGGGTGGATGGGAGTAGTGATGATGATAGTGATTGAATTAATCATCAATCATCAATTTAGAGGAGGCGCGATAGCTCAGTCGGTAGAGCGGGGGATTCGTATTCTGGTGACCCGGGTTCGATTCACACTTGGTGCGCTAGTGCCCTTTGGTAAGGCATTAATCCTCATTACCAGGTCCTTCGGAGAGGACCTTAAGCCGTCGGTCCTCTGGTTGCTTGCTTACAAGCATTCATGCTTTCTTAGCAATCAAGTAAAAAAAAAACACCAATCAATCATAGTAAGATTGATTGTACTATACTTAGAAAATGATTATCATGATAGTAGTTATGGTTTAATAGCTATATTTTAAAGGGTATATTTGATTGAAAATCTTCATAGCCAGTTAAAGTAAACACTTCAGGTGGGTGTTTCATAAAGCTGTTCGTAAGTTCAAGTGACTTTAAGAACGACTGGTGATCCTTTCTTGTGATAAATGATATTCACCATTAAATGTTCAATGGTTATTTAGGGCGTGAGAGAGGTTCACTAGTTATTCTTAAAGTCGCTCTTAATTTACGAACAGCTTTATGAAACACGCTCCAGGGGTCTGTATCACAAAGCTTTGTGATTTTTTGCAAGTTTTAAACAACACTTTTGATTGGTCGATTATAGGTGCGCTCTATGCAGCAGCAATTGTTCAATGGCCATTGAAATTTAGGGATTGATTGCAAGCAATTGTTTAACCAGAATTTCACTTCCCTAAATCATTCAAAACTGATTTCAGTTGATATTTTAGGAGAAATTTATTGATGTTTTCCCATGGTACCTCTCAGTCAATTGAAGAATGTGCTCTTATTTTTTTATCTCTAGGCAAGGAGACCCCGAAGTCATTACCAAGCAGTATGATGACGCCAGGGAAAATTATAGGACAATCAAGAAACAAATCAAAGGCATGAAGGGATTTGTTGAGGTAAATATTATTGTGAAGAAAGGAAATAAAAAACAAAACGAAACATAAAATGCTATGTTTAAAAGTATTTGGACCAAGAATATTAAAGGGATGATGGTTTCAAAAACTAGATCAGTAAAACGTGTATGTAAATCTCATATAAGCAACGTGATGAGTAGATTGCTTTAAGTTGTAGGAAGGACTGTCCTGTTTGTATTTTCCGGCATGATCGGGAAATTGTTGTGCTTTCAAAAGCAACTCTGTCCACTCCCCCCAGAGGTAATCAAAATATGATATAGGTGGAATATTGGTATGTGTTCATTAAAGGAAACTTTTGAATAATAGCAATTTAGTGTATTGGAGCAAATGGAGAGGTCCCTGTCATATCACATAGACAACACCTATGCTGCCAATTTGCACTTATGAAGTATCATTTGTATTACTGTTACTATTATGATCATGATCCCCAAGATCATGGTGATGATGATGATGACAGAGATGCCAACCGTTACAGAATATTAATCAGATAAGAAAGTACAATGTGAATAACCAAACAGCGGGACCAAATATTTTCTTACGAGAAAAAACATGTTAACAAAAGTTATTCGCTCAGTCATTCAATCGGGAAGTAAACACTGAATTTACATTAGAACACATCTATTTAATATTCCGTAAGCGTTGGCAACTCTGTGATGATGATGTTGAAAACCTGTGCCTATACACGACTTAGAGTAAGACTGCACTAATTTCTCTTACTTTTGTATTTCTTCGTTAGAAAATGAACAAGATCCTTGAATTGCGTTATGTGGCACTGAAAGACATGCGTCATTTTATAGCACAGAGAACCAAGTACTACTTCATAACAATGATGTCCACCCGTGGCTATGTGGGTCGCCTCAAGTTTGACCACCCAAGAGAGGAACTTATCTTAACGGTAAGACGCACTTGGTTTTAGAATGAAAAGAGGGAAGATGTTATAACGAGTGCCTTTATAAGATAAGAAAATGAATAACAATGTGAAAGTTTATAACTAAACTCAATATGTGGGGTGTTGTTGCACAGTGGATAAATCTTCGGGCCTTGAAGCAGAGGGCCGTTCTTCCAATACCAGCATAAGTACCTACAGCAAGATATTGATCTACACTGTGCTGTATTCAACCCTTGTAAGGTAAATGGGTACCTGGTGGGTGTTTCATAAAGCTGTTCGTAAGATACGAATGACTTAACGCACGACTGGTGATCCTTTCTTGTGCTAAATGATATCCCTGTGTTACTGATATATGATATATATCTTCTGACTACTGATGGGGCTTCCCTGTATAAATAAAACGAAATAAATAAATAAATGACCTAAGAACATGTTCCAGTCATGCGTAAAGTTGTCCATTCCTATTTCCCCCTGTATTTTAAATCACAACCCTCACAATATGTTGATTGTGCATTTACTTTAATTGCTCCTGCCCCCTGTAACAAACTTCCAACCCATATCCAAAATTTTCCTTCTGTTGAAATATTCAAATAATTACTTAAAACTCACCTCTTTTCATTACAAGTATGATTTTTTTTAATTGTATAGATCCTTTATTTGCATTAGTTCGTCAGTCGATCTGTGTGCTTTGAAAAAGCCATAGACTATAGTGCCACATTATCATAATTGTAATTATTATTATTATTGTTGTTATTGTTGTTCTCGTTGCTGTTATTGTTGTTGTTTTTATTATTATTATTGTTATTATTAATTTTGTTTCAATTTTTTTTTGATCAGGTGGATCCAGGAGAGAGTCAGAAGACCAAGGATGTGTCCAAGGATGTGAGGAGTTTGTCTGGTGGAGAAAGATCCTTCTCAACAGTGTGTCTCATCATGGCTCTCTGGGAGTCTGTGGAATCTCCCTTCAGGGCCATGGATGAATTTGATGTGTTCATGGTAAGTCTGTGATCGGGGTTAATCTATTATAAGCTTTTATAAGTGCGGAGATTATCAAGAGATCACTGAAAACTAGGTTAAGTGCTGAACACTTCTTGAGAGTTTGCTCAAAGAACAATCAAAGGCCGTTGATAGGTTTCTTCCTTGAAAGACTATAAAGAATCTATTCAAAATTTAATCAAACCATTGGAAAATTTGTCGTTTTGTTTTAAATCTACATGTAATATGAATCTTGATCAATCATTATCATGATCTGTTTTTTTAACTTGCTTCCTCTCCATTCCTTTTCATCTTGTCTCTCTTTTTCTTTTTCTTTGCCATCTTTCTATGTTCCACCTCTCTGGAATAATTTGCCATTGAATTTAAGAATTATACCATCACTGGAGACCTTCAAATCTAAACTGAAGTCTTATCTTTTCTAACAGTATTAGTTATTGGCACTTTGACACTCATCCAAACTTTCTCATTCTTTCTTTTCTTGTGCGCCTCGAAATAGAATATTTCTAGATAGATGGCGCTATATAAATGCCTATTTTACTACGTAAGCCTCCGATTGAGACTACATGTCTCATCGGGAATAATATGAGATCCCGCTGATCACGTGCGTGTCAATTCGTTGGCGCGTGTTGTGATTGAGCGGAAAAGTTTTTTCACAGCGTAGAAAAATCCATAGAATTTCGCAGAAATTCTAAAACTTGGAATAATCAAACTTATTATGAAGGATTTAAAGGATAAACGTTCCGCAGGCGTGGCCGTGGAAAAGGAAAAGGACAAGAATTCCGACCGCGTAGCGGCGGAAATTTCGAGTATGGAGTTGGAAAACGTGAGTCTGGCTGACCGTGCTGCGGCGGCCAAGGGGACGACAGGATCGGAGCGCACCCGGGGAGTTCCGGCGGTGCAGAAGTCTAGCGATCGCTCGGCGGTCGCGACGGCTCGGCCGGAAACGTCTAAGTCGAAGGATGAAATTGGAATGGTGAACAATCGTCTCGACAGACTCGAAGGCTTACTTTGCCAATTTATGGAGGCTCTTCCCAATAAACAAGATGATATGGCAGGCATGGGACATGCACAGCCAGAGCGACATTTTGATCTTGGTCGCAGTGAAACAGCCTCCACCGCAAGTCATACAGAGGGAATTATGGAAGTTGAAGATGAGAGCACAAGTGCAGAGTTGGAGTCTTGCACGGAGATGACTGAATCACTAAAAGTTCCAGCTTTTGCTGCTAAATTTGCGGTAGCATCAGACATTGGGCAACCTCTTGAGGAAGAATTGGCTAACTCTGTGAATTACTTAATGAGCCATCACTTGGAGGAAAAAGTGCTGGATGAGACCAGCAGCAAATATCCATGCCCGTCAAACTGCAGAGTCATTGACACTCCGAAAGTTAATCAGACAATTTGGGACAATTTGTCTGCCTCTGTCCGTACCAAGGATGTCAAACTTCAGAGGGTCCAAAAATCTCTTACGAGGGGCATCTCGGCTTACGTCAGTCTTCTTGATCCAAATAACATGTCCTCTGAACAACAGGACGTTTTGGCATTGTTATGCAATGCTAATTTTGAGATGAATGCCCTCCGCAAAGAACTGATAAAGCCAGATCTTAACACAAAGTTTACTCATCTTTGCAAGCCCACAAATCCAGTAACAAAGTACCTATTCGGAGATGATCTGGGCAAGCAGGTGGAAGACTTGCAAGATCAGCATAAAGCGGCAGCTGGAGTTATGAAAGGTGGTTATAAAAAACCGAAACCATCATATAGACCTTATCCAAGCCAAGGGCATGAACGTAGATATAAAGAAGCTGGTTGGACGTCGCGGACATCCTACTCTGACTCACCAGGCAGTGCGTCAAGACCTTTTTTAGGCCAGCGAACCCAGTGGAGGAGAAGAGCTCCACAGGTCCCTCACACATTCACACCGACAGCAGCTCGGGAGGGACATCAAGCCCCACAGTTCAGAAAGTCCAGCCAAGGGCAGGGCAGAAAGTAGAGAAACTACCAGATTTTGACAAGGTAGGAAAGACTTCCAATCTACCTAGATCTACACAGAATTATGATTTTCCAGTCGGAGGTCGACTGAAGCTTTATGCTCATAAATGGGGAGAGCTTACATCTGATTCATTTATTTTACAAGCTGTACAGGGTTACAAGCTTGAATTTGATCCACTAAAATTTCCCCCTAGAAGGGAAAAACCCCTTCATGAGTTTAAAAGAAATTCAGAGGAAACAGCAGTGATTACAGAAGAGATAAATAAACTGCTGGAGAAAAATGTTATAGAATCATGTGATCATATAAAAGGGGAATTTATATCGAATATTTTCACAAGGCCAAAGAAAAATGGCGGCCTGCGGATCATATTAGATCTGTCAGAATTGAACAAAAGCATTTCATATTGCCATTTTAAGATGGACAATATTAGAACAGCTCTACCCCTCATTTCTCAAGATGATTATTTAGCTTCAGTCGACCTTCGAGATGCATATTTCACGGTACCTATTCACCCTGAGTCTAGAAAATATCTGAGATTTGTATGGCAGGGAAAATTATGGCAATTTCAAGCATTACCCAATGGGCTTAGCTCAGCACCAAGGCTTTTTACAAAACTGCTTAAACCTGTCTTTGCGTCACTCAGGGAGAAAGGCCATATTGTAATTGGATATCTAGATGACACTCTTATTATAGCCAAAACTGCTAAGAAATCAGAGGCAGCAGTTAAAGCAACTACTACATTGCTTTCAGAGTTGGGTTTTATTATTCACCCTGAAAAGTCTGTTTTAGATCCTACTTGTGAGATCACCTTTCTGGGGTTCAATCTGAACACCCGAGACATGAGTGTCAGGCTTCCAAGGGAGAAGCAAGAAAACATTAAACAATCTTGTCGTGAATTGATGGGTAATCAGAATCCACAAACTAGGAAAGTTGCAAGGGTAATTGGACAATTAGTAGCATCTTGTCCAGCTGTACAATATGGTCCTCTCTTTTACAGAGCGTTGGAGAAAGACAAGATATTTGCCCTTGCAAAGAACAAGGGACATTTTGATAGGCAAATGACACTATCAAGAGAAAGCATCTATGAATTGCAGTGGTGGATATTTAACATTGATTCGCAATTCAACCCCATGCAGAGGGCAAAACCAGATGTGGAAATTCATACAGATGCTAGTGGAAAAGGTTGGGGGGCAACAGATCTCTCCTTTTCAACAGGTGGTAGATGGAACAGTGAAGAAATGGCTCTGGCCAATCAAAATAAAATTAATGTGCTAGAAACAATAGCTGTTAGCCATGGGCTGAAAGCCTTTTGCTCAGAGAAAAAGAACATTCATGTACTGGTAAGGACAGACAATACCACAGCTGTAGCATACTTGAATAATATGGGTGGCACAAAGTCGCCGGAATGTAATAGAGCAGCCATTAATATTTGGAAATGGTGTATCAATAATGACATCTGGCTTACAGCTGCTCATTTACCTGGAAGATTGAATATTGAGGCAGATCGTATGTCACGGAAATTCTCTGATAGTACAGAATGGATGTTGAATAAGAGGATATTCCAAAAAATAGTAGAGAGATTTGGCATACCAGAAATCGATTTGTTTGCCTCCCGCCTGAATAAACAGGTTAACAGGTACATTTCTTGGAGGCCTGATCCAGAGGCCTTGGCCGTAGATGCCTTCACTGTTGATTGGGGCCAATGGGAATTTTATGCTTTCCCTCCTTTTAGTATGATACCTTTGTGTTTGCAAAAGATTCAGAAGGATAAGGCATGTGGGATATTGGTTGTACCGAACTGGCCAACACAAGTTTGGTTCCCTGTTCTTAACAGTATGCTGGTAGAGGAACCCATGCTGGTTCGAAAGAATAAAACATTATTATGTCAGCCAGTCACAGGTACCCCACATCCTTTGAATAATCACTTATCACTTTTATGTTGCAGGCTTGGAGCGGACTCTATGCCAAACAAGGCCTCACACAAAGGACAATAGATGTTATAGCAGCTTCGTGGAAAGGATCCACCAAGTCACAGTACCAGGTGTACATAAGGAAATGGAAAAAGTTTTGTGCCAAGAGACACATTAATTATTTACAAGTCAAAGTTTGTGATATTCTTGCCTTTCTCACATTTATGTTGGACGAAGAGAAGGTTGGTTATAGCAGCCTAAATACAGCTAGAAGTGCCCTATCCACATTTCTTATTGTGGATGATGGATGCCAACCTCTTGGGTCGCATCCTCTTGTTAACAGATTTATGAAAGGAGTCTTCCATCTGAGTTCGCCTGCACCCCAGTACTCTTCTATATGGGATGTCAAAGTGGTAATGAACTATCTCAGGAAGCTATCTCCAGCTAAGGCACTTAATCTGAAGCAACTAACGCAGAAATTGACTATGTTGATAGCACTTGTTTCTGCACAAAGAGTGCAGTCTCTACATGTCATTCACCTGGACAGGATGAGGTGGAATAAATCGTCAGTTGAGATTGCGTTTGAAAATACACTGAAGCAAAATAAGCCTGGAAATACAGGACTCAATGTAACACTTAAAGCTTACCCTCCAGATAGGAGATTGTGCATAATGAACTATATGAAAGAATATGTGCAACGGACAAAGAATCTGCGGGGCATGGAGAGACACTTGTTAGTAACATGTAAGAAGCCCCATCATCGTGCTACAAAGCAAACAATAGCACGTTGGATCAAGACTGTCATGCATGAGGCAGGTATCGACACAGAGTTATTTCATGCTCACTCTACGAGAGCAGCTTCTACTTCGGCAGCACAACGAAGTGAGGTACCTGTATCAGAGATTATGTCTAGAGCAGGTTGGGTGTCAGAGAAGACATTCCAAACTTTTTATTGCAAACCTTTGCAGAATACTGGTCAATTTTCGCAGGCAGTTTTGAAACATTGACTTCACAAGGTGAATTAGTCTTGAACTACATTTGTACAGGTACATGTAGGCCCATACTTTTGGGGAGTTTTTCTGTTGTTGGATGCCTTGATAGGCTTACAGAGGTATTACTACGTACAAGTCTACAGGGCTTTGAAATCTCATATTATTCCCGATGAGACATGTAGTCTCAATCGGAGGCTTACCTAGTAAAATAGGAAGATTAAATGAGAACTTACCTGTTTGAAATTTAATCTTTATTTTATAAGTAAGTCGTAGAGAAGAGACTACATCCCTCCTCTCCCACCCTGCGACTTACATAGTTTTATTTAGGCGAGTTCTCAATATCTTCATCTTCATATAATTCACCTGTAGCCTTGTACTGCTTTAAAGATTGACACGCACGTGATCAGCGGGATCTCATATTATTCCCGATGAGACATGTAGTCTCTTCTCTACGACTTACTTATAAAATAAAGATTAAATTTCAAACAGGTAAGTTCTCATTTAATCTTCCTATTATTATTATCATGTAAACTTGCATCTATTGATTTTGCAATGTCATCTTTTACTTCCCAGGACATGATGAACAGGAAGATCTGCATTGAGCTGATGCTTCAGTTTGCCAGAGAACAAGCAATCCGTCAATTTATTTTCCTGACTCCACAAGACATGAGGTGAGATGAAGTCAAGATTTCAGAAATGATAATAATAGATCTGATTTATCACATGTACTTCTCAAATCCACTTTGTTATCAAGGTGCTACGAAAGAAAGAAGAAAATTTACATGTATATTCAGCAAAAAATTAAAGACACGACTTGAAGAAAATTAAGAATAGGAAGTGTTGATAATGCATATATTCATGTTAACGTTTAAGTGTACCTTCAAAAGTGCCGTCCAGTATAACCAAAGGGAGATTATTTCAGAGAGATAGACCAGAGTGTGCGAAAGCCAGTAACCCCATGTGTTTGAAGATTTTGGAATGACCAGAAAACCAAAAAAGTTGGACAAAGGCAGTTCTGACAGGAGCGTATTTGTTATCTCGCTCAACATTGAAGATGAGTAGAACTCAATGGGTTGTTACACAAAGTAGACAAACTATAGTTGCGATGTTTCAGCTGCAGACCATAGGCTATGTCAGGTAATGTTGATTGATTACAGCTGAAAGTGCCTGTTATAGCATAAACTGCATTTTGAGTTCGTGCTGCTATTCGTTTGTGCAACCGGCCGATTGGAAGTCCCTGTAGATGAATATTGCATTCAGGAGAACCACTAACTGAGCAAAAGATAAGCAATATTTTAAACATGATTCAATTTAATTCAGTTCAATTTATGTGATCTTTGACTTTAATTTATGTTGGTTTATATTATTCTCCCTTGATGATTGTTCTTGGTTAAGAAAATTGTTTAGTGTAGTACCAAAGGACAGAACTTGGAGACAGTTTATCCCTTGGGTCACCAGGAAGGGGGGGAGGGGTGTTTCACAAATATTCAAGTTTGACTGAAGTGATTTAAGTGCAAGTTGCACTTATTTCGAGTTGTATGCGGTATAAAAGCCATCACCACATTTGTCAAATCATGCTAAAAGGATGCACACCACTGCATATTCCTCAAAAATGTTCTGCGTTACTTATCATCTGTGCATTGGCATTTAAGCATGACTCTAATTTAACTATTTGAGAAACAGCCCCTGGATATATATAGTTCTTATCCATTGTACTATGATAGCCAGGCTAGGACCCTGTTGCATAAAAAGTTTACTGTAGGGGAGCTTTACCATCACTAGTAACCAACATGGTGACTGCTCCACAGTCAATCAAACTCAAGCTTTCCATGAAGTAGTGGTAGTAATCCAGGTTTTTTAAGTTCAGTTTAGTCCCCGAGTGGGGGATGGCCATATACACCTTGCACTCACTCCTCTCTCCATGTTCCTCTATTTGGTGAATCCTCTTCCCCCACCCCAATTCTCCTACTCTCCACCACTTGCTTCTTCCATGTCTCATCGGTCGCCCTCTATCTCTCTGTATAAAGTCTTCTATTATGGTAATTTTACCCTTAGAAGTATTTTCCATTGCAACCGATTCCCATCCAAATGAAATTGAGCTTTCCATGAAAGTTGCCATGTACGGTAAAGTTACCACAGTTGTATGTTTTATGCATTGGGCAGAGAACTGTTTTCAGGTCTTAATGAGAGTTTTGGCTTTGTCTTTCATCTTTCACAGCAAGATCGCCCCGAGCCGGTTTGTCCGCATCACCAGACTTCACGACCCTGAGAGGAACCAAGGGTACATCACTGCAGAACCGCAGGCAAATCTAGATGAATCAATGGAGGAGCAAGGATAGCAGATACAGACCAGGATGGAAATGCCATAGTGCCTTGTTGGTGTCCCAGTGCCAAATGATTGGACATTACCAAAAAGTAGGGAACATGTGTGAATTTACCCAAACAAAAAAGTTTGTTAGTATCACCAGACTTCATGATCCTTGGAGGAACCAAGAGTACATTCAATGCAGGTCCTGAGGCCACTCTAGATGAATTGATGGAGGAGCAATAAGTAATACTTTAGGTTGAAAGAATGCCATCCATTACTTTGAAGGTCTTTAGGTAAGAGGTCCCAGTACTAAATGATTGGACATTACCAACTGATAATATAATCCTTTGTTGTTCCAAATGAGTATCTGGGTATAAGCAGACTTCATGACCCCAAGAGAATCCAAGGGGACATTAATGCAGGTCCTGAAGCCACTCTAGATGAAAAGATTGAGGAACAAGAATAGCAGATGAAACATTAGGAAGGAAACACCTTTTAGTAGTTTGTAGGTGTTAAGGTAAGAGGTCCCAGTGCCAAATGATTGGACATTACCAAAGAATAATAAACATGTTTAGATTTTCGCGAACAAACAAGTATCTGGGTATAAGCAGACTTCTTGACCCAAAGAGGAACCAAAAGTATGTCATAGCAGAACCTGAGGCTACTCCAGACGACTCATCGGAGAGGCAAGGATAGCAGATACGATACCAGGGGGCCATTTCATAAAGCTGTTCGTAAGTTAAGAGCGACATTAAGAACGACTGGTGAACCTTTCTTGTGGTAAATGGTATACACAAAAATTGTCATTTGCGTGGGTTTTGCGCGTAAGAAAGGATCACCAGTCGTTCTTAAAGTCGCTCTTAACTTATGAACAGCTTTATGTAACACCCACCAGGAAGGGAACACCATTCAGTGCCTTGTAAGTTTGTGAAGAGGTCCAGAGTAAAGCCATTTTCCTAAGAATTTGTCTCTAACTGAATAAAATCGTAACAAAATTTGTCAGCCACATAGTTGGCCAAAATCTCGAAGTGATGATGATATAAATCTTGGATAGACAAAGCTTTGTAAAAAAATATAAAGACAGTTGATCCAACAGGTGAATTCAAGTGAGGTGTGGTTTTGGTTTTGGTGCTGAAAGCATTATTTCAGATCACCTTGTGTAGCTCCAGTGCCTAAAGTGAGTTCACATTAATGATTCAAATCACTTTGCAAAATGGGAAAAATAGCATCAGATATATTGAAGTAAAAATCGCATGAAAGAACAGAATGCTAGAATGCTAAAGTACAATATATGATCGAACCATAAAGACTCTACGTTGTGGTTGGCTGTGAAGGTAAAGAAATTAGGCTTTGTAAACAATCATTAATTAAGCATAAGCAACAAAATAATGCAAGGGCTCTTAAGAACTCTTCTGGTAGCACAGAATGGGGTCAGTCAGATCAATGTATGCTGCCTTGATCAGCATTCATTGTTGAAAGCTAATCACCTAGTGACATCTCAGCTTTATTTTAACTTCAGTGCTGTGGTGTAAAAATGTGCCCAACACCTACAGCAAAAAAACAACACCAAACTCTAAGATCACCCATTTGGGTTATCTCCCCTTTGATATGGCATAGTGAAATCACAGCTTTATTTTGTTTAGTGCTGAGCTGGTGTAAAAAAATTGCCTAACACCTACACTAACCAATCAACATCAAACCCTAAAATCAACCACTGGGGTTGTCTCCCCCTTGAGTCATTAGTGTAGTGACTTAATTTTTATATATGTATTTTCTTTATGACTTTGTGAGCTAGGATTTGGTTGAAATATTATGCGATGAACTTTTTGTCAACGAACATGAATGAAATTTCCTTCAATTTGAGATACAAAGTCTGACACATGTCACTGTACTAGAAATGATGTAGTGAAATCACGACAGTCGCGTGATCATCCACTACTTGTTAATTTGAATAGATCAGCTGTCAGTTGCTGTCATGAACCTGTACATGTGTACCCGAGCCTTCGTCTTTGAGAGGTACAGTCAATATCAAATCAAATGAAATAAGTATATTAATTAAAATTGTAACTTGTTTTTACCTGTTTTGCTATAGAGTCGCAATCAATATTAATTGTAAGATTGATTGCATCTCTTATGTTACAGGTCCTGTGTGATTAAGAGTTAAGCTTAAACACCAATGTGCACATCTAGGGCCTTTTTTATTTAAGAGTTACAACTGTTGTAACTTTGCCATTATGGCAACTACCATGGCAACAGGGCTCAGCAGCCAATCAAAATCAGGGTTGCCATAGTAGTTGCCATAATGGCAAAGTTACAAAAGTTGTAACTCTTTATGAAACGGGCCCCTGATTGATGGATACACAGTAGTGCGTGTCCCTGCACATGTTATGATGCATTTAACACCAAACGTAATTGAAGTTTAAGTGCGACTCTTAAGACACACTTAACTCTTTGTGATACACCCCCAGGTGGGTGTTTCATAAAGCTGTTCGTAAATTAAGAGCAACTTTAAGAACTACTGGTGATCCTTTCTTATGCGCTAAACCATCGCCAATGAATATACCATTTACCACAAGAAAGGATCACCAGTCGTTCTTAAAGTTGCTCTTAACTTACGAACAGCTTTATGAAACGGCCCCCAGTTCTGATTTTAAATGGTATGAATGAGTATGATGCATCAAATTTCTTGCATGATAAGCAAGGAATTGAGATCATTGCACAGTCGAAGGGTATTGTATTATCAGCAGTCAGTAAAAATGCTAAGTTGGTCTTCATGATTTGCCATTGCAATATCAGAGCATTTTGCATGGTGTGCCAAAATTATGATTAATTCCCCTTAGGCTTTTTTGAAAACAAAATATTTATTTATTTTGTAATTTTATTGATACAGGGTAGCATTGTCAGTTAAATATGCTGTGCAATATGCTACATCGCAAGATAATGATCATTATAGATAATGATAATTATATTGGATGGTTCTGTTCATGGGATACCAGATATGCCACTCGTTGGGGGCCAATATTGCCCTTATCTCTGATTTGTGCAATATTCCCCTAACTTGTGGAATATTTCTTGTTTATCCCATTCTGAGCCATCCAGTGAAATGTAATTTCATAAATGCTGGACTGTCCGGTCTTGACCATTCAGACACAGTAGTTTAAGCCAGTTTTGGTATCTGTTAGATGGCACTAGGGATTGGATGTTTTCTTTGTTCAAAAGTCATTTTCATATTTACTTAGTTTTACATAGCTTATTCTTTAGACCACATTTAGAGTTTAGATTAGAATGTCAGTGGATGTTGATCACCATGGCATTTAAGTCTTGTTCACATATGGTGAGACAAAGCTCGGCAACATTTTTCAGAGTGTTTAGACATGATGTGACAAATAGCGTCACGTACACTAACAAACCTGCATATCACGCTTCAAGTAGAAAAATTGACGATTAAAAGTTGCTTTCATTATGATGGGACGGCTTGTGTTCATTTTGTACTATCCATTTGTCAAATGAATCCTAAATGTCCCATAAACAGGCATACCTGTGCTATTCTTTGCACATTTCATCAACATTGTGTATTAAAGCCATCTTTTTGTCTTAAGCATAATGCGCTGTCAAGATTTTGATCCATGATTATATGAGTTAATGTAAGGACAATACATTACATTCCTTTTGAGTAGTCACTTGTTATTTTATCTGTTTTGTTTATTCATCAGTGCCTTATGTTACTGTTTGAATGTATTACATAAATTTATGTATGTCATGTTAGTTTATTAATCTTGTATATCGTACATACATGTATCAACTATATTTATTACAGAGTAGCCTGTATAATACAAACTGTATTAAAAGTTCATTTTCACATAGAAACTGATAAATGTGTCACACATTCGAGTGGAAACTTGGTATTTATGAGGTGGAATAGGTGAAAACAGAGGAGTTGGGGGGGAGTGAGAGAGAGAGATTGAGGAAGATAGATTGAACAAATTTGAAAAAGAGATATGTCGTTTAACAATTTAGAGAACTGTATACAATGCTCAAGTTCAGTAATTTCTATGTGCGCTTCGTATCCTAGCCCTTTATGTGAGGTACAAATTTAAAAAAAAGATAACTCATGAATGCAACAGAAATAAGTTCAGAAATCATACGTTTCAGATCAAAGGAGAACTAAACATCAAATATTTAAAGTAATTGTAATACGATATCGCTTTTGTTGTGGTAAACCAGGGAAGTGGGATAAACCATACCACAAGGGATTGTAGATTTTTTTTTAGCTTTTGGGTGCCTAATGCGTACGATGCATCAATTTGAGATGAGAAAAAGTATGTCGGGTTTCCCCTATAGAAAACATCTCAATTGATGTAATTTCATTGTGAGACGCTGAAAGACCATTGTGTGAGAAAGTGCAAACCAACTGGTTTCAATGACGGTATTATCATAATCGGATTTAAAGGAGTGTCATTCCTATTTGGTCGTGCTGGCTATGTCGAATGATGGGAGTGACCATAAAAAAATTATAATGAAATCCCCTTTTCGAGGCGAGAATAGAAATCATGTGACACTGGCCTACCTGTTTTGAGTCAAGTCACATGTTTTTTTTGTATTATTATTTTGCGAGGTTGATTCGATTCAAACATAGAAGGGAAGGAAGGGGAAAAGCAGGGTTTGTATGAGGTATAAGAGAGAAAGAGAGAGAGAAGGGGGGGGGGGAGGAGGGAGGGAGACCAGTGTCAAAAGTTGGTCGTATATATTATCCAAATCTCTCTTGAGGTATGAAAGAGATTTTCTGTTATTTATATTTCTGCAGCTTTTGCAATGGTAATATTTATTTATATTCCCAATACATCTCTATTTCCTTTGATTTTTTGCCCCCCCCCCTTCCTCTGCATTCCTACTTTTTAATGTGCAATAGTTTGTGTAAGAAGTTATATGCTTGATTTATGTCATGGGAGCGGCATGTGTTGGGGGCACATGCCTCTGGGCAACAGTGCTGAATTTCACTTTTGCGCCCCCTGACCCACTTGCCGCTCCCGTATTTCCATGCATGTTTGTAAAATTGTATTTTTTTTCTGATGTATTGTATTCACTCTTTTTATATTGTTCAAATAAATAATAATAAAAAGCGTGTGTGTGGGCGTGCGTGTGGCAGAGAAAGTGGGTGTGTGAGAGGGAAGGGTGCGAGTGGGATGGTGTGTCTGTGTGTCACGGCGTCACCATTGAGTACTGACCGATGTCACGTATGTGCTATTGACATCAAATGGATAGTTAAGAAATGACCGAAATTACCAATTTGCCTATAAGCTGTATGTAATGTGTTCGGCGAGCGAAATTTGGCCAAGGCTAAATTGCGAATGATAAAGTATAGAGTGTTATTCCTTATAACAGTGTATAAGGTTCGCAATCCTGATTTATTTTGGTCTCTCGCAGAAGTGTACGAACATGACTGTATAACGCCTTATTAAGGTGTTGTTGTTTTTTGTATCATTTTGATGATGGGTATGCGAGGAGGCGTGAGTAGGTCTTGGATCAAAGTTATTTTCTTCTGACTCATTGTTTTAGATGACACAAAATAATATGATAAAGCCAGGCCCGCTCCTTTCGTATTTATGGAGATGTAATATGTTTTGGTAATAATCAACTTAATTTTTTTTCCTCTACAAAATATGACGATTGTGATCATTGAACATAAAAAGAGGTAAATTTTGGTGAAAGGAACTGGAGTTATCACATTTTCATAAGTCATAAAATAGTTCCTCGTTACATAGGGTAAAACCAGCTACATGAGGATGCCCTCCCTTATACAAAATTTCGCTTGCAAAGACAATATCAACCGTCCACATCCACAGTTCTAAAGTTCTAAAAAATAACCCCGCATTAATCGCATCTACAAATGTTTTCTTCAACCACGAGAAAATATCGAAATTTCAAAGCGTGTCTGATTACATACTGAATTGACAAACGCATTGATTAAATGTGGCTATTTAGGACTACACTCAATCAGGTTAACGATATTGTAAAGTTCTTTGAGATTGTACCGCTTCTTTTCCAAGTCTTTATATCAGTAATCCAACTCCTGGGTGATATTGTAGTGTCTTTTGCATGTTAATAACAAATCGAAATTTGCCATGAAGCAGAAAGCAGTCAGTTGCACAACAGACGATAAAAGGCTCTGCGATATTAATCTTTGATATTTTCATAAAGTCTGACTGCAGGCCGCGCAGTTCAGTGAGATGGGGGAAGGGAGAATAGCGTAGTAATATTAAACGCCTGAGCGAGCGTGAGATACTATAGAGCGACCACAGGGGAAAAGCAGGCAAGTTGTAATTTCAGCAAATCCGCTCCAAAATAGGTGTCCCCGGAGATCTAGTAAAGAAGGAAAAGGCCGTTTGCTAATGGACTTGAGTCTTGGATAATACGATTACGGATATGGTGGTCTACCCGGCCGCCGACCTTCCCCCGTGCCAATCTTTCGCTTGCGCGCTCACTGCTCGATCGCTACATGCAACGCGAGGAATATTTCACGCTTCGGTGAATTTGTATAGGCGCGAAGCAGAGTTGTTGGTCATGTATATATCATCGGATGGTGTTGATTACAAGATTTTACATTCCATTCTTGTTGATCAACCCAGACGTTTGTTTGACATTTCCAGCAATATATGCCCTGTTGGCTTGCTTGTACAGAAAAAAATGGCGGGAGAATCATGTAGAAAGAAGCTAGGAGTTGTATGGTGGATCGTACTGATGATGGCAAATAATTATATTGTCTACATTTTCTTATATTCTCTCTATTTTTTCTCCCTTGATTTTAGATTTTCATTCTTACTCCTTTTATTGCTATTCCTCTTCTACCCCCTTTCTTCTGGTAACTAGCTGCCTATTGATGTTTGTGTATAATAGTTATTTATGAATATTTATTCCGTTTAACGTTAAGTCGCTCAACGTAACAACTTAATGTTTTCTTCCAATGGGGGTCCTAGTTTTCTACAAGCTTTGCCTTTTTTTGAATTTAGGCTCTCGCTTTTGTAAAATTCTGTAGTGTACCTTATGGTAACTTTTCTGAAAGATGAAATATAGGAAAGGTGTTTGAAAATGTAAAATGTAAAAAGTAAAAGTGTCGGGGCAGACGATAACTGTCATGGGTTAATTTATGAAAAAAGCGTATTGATCAGATTCAGATTCATTTATTGGTCCATAGGGAAAACATGGAAATTTGCCTTCCACTGGCATTGCAAACACGATATACAAATTATGTAAATAAACACTATTTAGACATTTCAATTGGGCAATATTCAAACATGCTATGTATAGAGTGTAGACATGATTAAGTTGTGTCATGACTCCCCTAGTTTTTTTCTTCCCCGTATTTTCCTTTAATTGTTTTTTTAATATGAATTTGGAGCGAAAGCCTCATCTCTGTAGACCAGGGGACCGTAACACAAAGCTTAGCAATGATCGTAGAACATTTTTCTACGATTGATTGCACTGACTACAATGTAAATCAGTCGTGAAAATCAAGCGTACGATCAATTGCTAACCTTTGTGTTACGGGACCAAGATTTCATTTGATGAGAGTAGGTCGTTATTTCGAACAGTTGGTCAAAAATGTAACTCTCTTGATTTATTCCTTGAATTACTTCACGCATGCAGACATCAATATATATTTTGTATATCCACATACAGGCGGCATCACTATAACACGAATGAGAAAGATCGATAACACACCATACACCAAATTCGCATTTACGGTTATTTCTAAAGCCCCTGTCGCTTTATCACAAAGTCAAGGTCAAATGATTTCTAAACATGCTATCTGTCACAGAAATTTTTCTAGAGTACTCCTCATAAAAAGGCTTTAACCTCGATGTACAAAAAGACGTTTGCAGAATGGAATTAGCGCACAGCCCCGGCTATGACGAATGATTGTGTGTGTGTGTGTGTGGGGGGGGGGGGGTGGGGGTAGAGAAGCAGGGTAGGTCTTTAATGCTTAAATCGAACTCATTCTAAAATTGAATCATCCATAACAAATTTCTTCTACCAAAACTTTGTAAGTGATAAAGCATCAAAAATACGAAATGCAATATTGATGATTGATACAGCGTTAATGAGTTCATATCTTATGCTGAAGTGTGCTGTACCGTATTGTACCATACTAACACGGACCCATGATTGTCCTCAAAATATTTTGTTTTTTGCTTTTTGGAAAAAGTCAATTGCAGAATGTTATTCAATTCATTAAAAATCAATTTGATACATTGATACCTTGTTTAAAACAAATAGAAATCGTAAAGCCAATTGCCCAACGCACTTTCTCCCTTATCGATAACAAATTTCTTTTACTAAAACCTTTTAAGCGAAACAACATTTGTCAAAAAGACGAAATGCAATATTTAAGATTGATATAGCGTTAATGAGTTCATATCTTATGCTGAAGTGTGCTGTACCGTATTGTACCATACTAACACGGACCCATGATTGTCCTCAAAATATTTAGTTTTTTGCTTTTTGGAAAAAATCAATTGCAGAATGTTATTCAATTCATTAAAATCAATTTGATACAGTGATACCTTGTTTGAAACAAATCGAAATCGTAAATCTAATTGCCCAATACACTTTCTTTCTTATCGCGAACAAATTTCTTTAACCTAAACCCTTTAAGCGATAAAACATTGTCAAAAAGACGAAATGCGATATTGATGATTGATATAGCGTTAATGAGTTCATATCTTATGCTGAAGGGTGTTGTACCGTATTGTACCATACTAACACATACCCATGATTGTCCTCAAAGTATTTTTTTTGCTCTTTGGAAAGAGTCAATTGCAGAGTGTTTTTCAATTCATAAAAAAATCAATTTGATACAGCAATACCTTGTTTAAAACAAATATAAATCGTAAGCCAATTGCCCAATTCGTATAACTAGTGTATGATATATCGTGCACTCTACTTTCTTCCTTACTTGTACCTGATCGTTTCTTAGATTGTGACAGGTATATAATATACAATAAAGCTGTGATTTCCGTCGTGAAAATATTGACTCTATTTACCTTCCAAAACCGAAATAGCCTACTTATCTATGACTCCCATTTTAAATAGATTATTCATCTTGACACAAACGTTCTCCTAACATGATTCTATGTGCAAGATTAAAAGCACATCTACGCAAAGTGTTTACGCACGTGGTACAATTTTCATTATTTCTAAGTGAATATTGCATTTGACATTTCTTATGTTATATAATTCATTAGTGATATATTGTAATATATTGTAATAGTAATGGAAATAATTGTTCTGCCTTTTAAACATGACGAAAGAGCTAGGAATGTGGTTTAAAATCCATATGATTAGGTTGCACGACGATTATAAACATGTCAACCCTGTATAATATTTTGACCTATATATCATGTATATGGGAACACTCTAAATATCAAGTGTTAAATCAGCTTTTTAAAGGTTTGAGGAGTGACAACCTATTCCAAATGTTATATCTAACCCCGCATAAAGCTGAATCCAACATTTTAATTGTTTGGTCGAACCATTTAAATTGGTAAATGCAACATTTAAGAAAAGGTCACACCTCCAACCTGTCAATGTTTATTCAACATTTCATTATATTATAGAGTGAACATACATACGAGATGAAATAGGCCTAAGTATCAAGCAAAGAGGTATATAAGCTGTGTCGTATTCATATATCTTGGTAATTCCATCAGGTTTAGTAAAATAATGACAAGATGTCCATGTAATGTAGGTATTAACTTTTCTATCCCGCCACGTCCACGGACCACGATGAAGATCTATTCAGATGTATAGGTAAGTTTTGATGTGTCTATTATGTACGGAAGGTCTCCAGCCATAGAAATTCATTCACGTTTTACTTGAGATCTTTTCTGGATTTGTTGTAGCTCGAATATTTTTTTTACCAATATTACATGGACATCACATTCATATGTAATTGGCTATAAACTGTCAGGTTTAAAATTGCAATGCATCATGATGAAAGTTAATAAAAGTTAGTGGGACACCTATATATGTTTTTGCTGAAGTGATCAATATTTGCCTAGTTTAAATGAGACACTCTTTTTTGTTTAGTTCTGGTATGTCAAAAAAATGAACCAAACCTGATGGAATCCCTGCTGGAAAGAATTCAGTACCACACAGTGTGATCTCATAGTGGACTATGTGAAAATATTATTCACAAAGTTAAAATGGTCAAATTCAACAGTATGAAGATATTTTCACACTGTGGACATCTCGGCAGTGTGACTGTTCACAGCGTGTTCGCATGGTCGACTATGTGAAAATATTATTCACACTGTTATAATGCTAAAATACGAAAGTGCGAATATATTTTCACACTGTGGACACATTGACAGTGTGACTGTTCACATGGTCGACTATGTGACTATGTGATTCACACTGTTAAAATGTTCAAATTTAACAGTGTGATGGTGATTTCACATTGTGTTCCATGGTACACAATGTGAAATCACCTTCACTGTGAACACACTTTGGGACGTTGTGTTCTTTCCAGTAGGGGATGACCCTGTACAATGTCAAATGAATAAATACAAAGTAATACACATTATACGATTAAGACGTTCCGTTGCGTAACTACGGCGGGGGTGCAAGGGGCGCACGTGCCCCCCCCCATCGGCTGACCCCCCAAAAATATAATAACGGGGGGGGGAGGGGGAAAAGAGGGAGGAAGCTTGCGCTATTTCATCAGTGAGATATCTGATTAATGGCACAGTAAATCAAAATTTTTGCTTATGCACCCCATGCCGTGACCCACCGTACGCCACTGAAAACTTTACAAGAAGACCAGCGTTTTGAAACTAACCGAAAGTAAGTTTCCAACGGAGCTTTGGAAAACCAAACTCTGATTTACGATTATTTTGTTTGATTTCAATCCCGACCTGGCGCCGATAAACAGAACCCATGGAAGCGATAAAAACCGCAACAAGGAGAACACATGAGAGCTTGTCACGGGGAAGCACTTTTCATGTTAACATCACATCAACTCTAAGTGGCTTAAGCACCTAATTTGGCGTACACTTATTACCATATCCCAATTAATTTGCAGTGCTTGTTAAGGGCTGATGGAGAAATAATGCAGCGGCTCTCGCTAATGATATGCCTCGCAGCACACGGGCCGGAGACGGGGACTGAGATTGACAAATGTGGGTCATAAAACATCGCAACTCGCCAAATGCATTTCAATCTATTATCCCGTAATGAAAAGGCTAAAAGAGAGCGCAAATCATACAATGCGTGTATAATTTCCGTTCAATGCCATTTTCTTCGCCTTGTTTTTCCGCTTTTTGTTTCAGGCGTGATATTGGTGGGGAAAAGAGAAAGCGCAAACGACTGATTCTGCTATGTAGCTTTAGAGATTTTTAGAACAACCTTGGTTGGAGCATTGAGGGAGCACTGACATTTTTGGTGTTGCCATCTTACTACTTGTGGTCTTCCATGAAAAAAAAAATGTTAGAGCTATCGAAGGTCATGGCTTGCATTCTGTCGTTCTCTTTTAAATTTCTTAATTTTGTTACTCTTCCCATTATACATTTTAGACCTTTTCCCCATTCATTTGGTGTGTGTGGGGGTGTGTAAGTGTTGTGCGTGGTAGATGATTTTCATCTTCACTATATTAAAGAGTTCCGCAATAGCAACGGGGTCGGATTCTGCAACGCGGTAAATCTATTGAAAATGCAAGTCGAATCACAATGGAAAGCTGAGAAGTTTTTTTTTGTCGAGTTGGTTGGACTGAGACAGCAGATCGTCCTTAGATTAGGACCGGGCGAAAAATTACAAATTTCATGTGGTTTGTCCAGAGTTCACGTCGACACTGCTGTTTTAATCCACAGATTTTCGACAAAGACTGCATTGTTGTGAAGGGCTTTTGACAATAGATACTCTATGTTCCAGAAGGCGTCTGCGTAGTGTTTGCTAAAACTTCCTATTTTGGTATCTTAGCCGCGATCTCATCGACGACATAAATATAGAAATTAATGTTGCATGTCCGGTGTTGCTGTTGAGAGTCTGAACCGGGCCCGCATACAAAGTTGATAGCGATTGTTCGTATGCTAATTATAAAATTGATTGCATTGATTATTGTGTATGATAAATGCTAATAAAAAGAAGGAAAATCAATCGCTAAGCTTTATCTGACGGGGTCTTGGCTATTAAATTGAGTTCCAAATCGAATTTGGGTTTATGTTTCCACACAAGGTTATGGCAATATCAACACCAGCACCTTGCTTTGAGTTTGGTGTTATAACTGGGTTTCGCTATGCCAGCTGAACACGAACACCAGCCTCCTTCACCCGACTTACAACTTTGTTATGCCGATATCGTGAACGTGTTGGTGAGGAGGTGAGGGGAGGGGGTTATGGTTGAGGTCAATACCGAGCACAACATCATATTTTATCAGCAGTCATGAAGACATTTGTTAACTCGAACACCAACACCACCATCAGACTAAGGTCTATATAAATATGACAGGTTGGTTCTATGGGATGGGGGGGGGGGGGGGGAGTGGCGGCTGGGTTGAGTTTCAGCTCGAGCACAAATCCGCGAAGAAAGCATCACATTTTATCAGCAGTCATTATGTGGACATTCGGTGAAAGATGTTGGTCTATTATCCCGTCACTCCGCGCCAACGCCACTGCTGCTAAGGATTAGGATGAGTTATGGTGGAATATATGAGAGAAAATAAAAAAGAGAAAACAAGAAGTTAAAATCGGCAGCAGACAAGGGTGAAAGACAAAGAGAATTTCCTTATGGTATCGTGTTAAGTAGCAAAATAGGAACAGAATATGAATGTAGACTCTGTACCAGATCCTAAATGAACCATTGACTACAAGCTGGGGGGTGTATATAGGACAATACCGGTAACATAGATCATGTAGATTTGATTAAGGAAATAAGGCATAATCGATCATTAAAAGACACAGAAATATATTTAAGAAATCATTGAAATCATAAATTTCGTAATAAAAACAGAAAAGTAATGTATCGTGGATAGGTGGAAGAGTGTAAGCTGAGTGCGGGTGAGATGGGGGAGTGTGAGGTTAGAAAATGGCTTTAAAATTCTGCATTTTCTTGTATATTAATTCATTTTTCGGTTTTTCATGCTTCTTAGCCATAATACCTTTATGAGAAATGTTTATCATTTTGCAGTCAAATAATGTTATTCCATTTGAACTCAGCTGAATCATTACTCTGTGCAGTCTACCGTCAGAAAACTTGATTTATACCGATTCAACACTGTCAGGTTGATAGTAAGATTCTAATGTGAACGGGTCTCGTTCACTAATGGACTAAAAGCATCATTCATCTGCCCAATCTCACGTCGCTCCGAATGTCTTTATACGTGACAGTGGCGGCTTCCTTTGTGACCCGTTCCCACTGCAAGACCCCATTCCTATCATTAATGCGAGGCCTGAAGGGTGCACAACCCTACAAGGGGTCGCGGAACGGTTTTGAAAGTGTTTGTGTTTGGGGGGGGGGGGTATTTTTGCCGAAATAAAATGTGTGGGTGGTTCTGGTGTATTTGTCCTGAAATCCAATCATCCATTTGGTTTTATTGACTCAGAATAAGTATTCTTTGATCATTTTTTGTATCCGTGTAATCAAATATTTATTTAGTTAATCGCTTAGGATTCCATTTATTTTTTATAAATAAGTTTTTTTTATTCATTTTCGATTGATACTTAGAGAGTCAACCGATTGATTAAATATCTAAGGTATTTTTTTTATACATTTATTTAACATTTTATTCATTACTGATTGATGATTCCTCGATTTATTCGTCTATTCATCCAGCTGGCTATTTGCAGATATTTTATTGTTAAGGTACATTATATATTTATCGATAATATTTTGAATAAAATTTGGAAATATTGAAAATACCTTCCGCGTAGTGGTCCATATTTCTGCAGATTGCCGACACGATCATAATCGCCGTGGAGTTATGGTTAAAACAAAATATATTACAGGTTGATGTTATTTTTTGCCCCTGCAGACATAAAGTCCCCATGTCAAATATACTTATAAGAAAAAAAAAGACAACAACCTTTTGCAATACAAGACATTGTGCCAAACAATACTTTGAATTGAGTATTGGCGGATAGGGTATGCTTTTTTTACGTTACGGTAAAAAAAAGACGAGGGTTGGTCAAGGATATAAGGGGGGGGGGGGGGTGTTCGCATAAATATTTTAATTTTCATTTGTTTTACAATTTTGGTCACAAACAATAAGGAGAAACAACAACAAATTATTCTAAATCAGTCATAAATTCTATCCAACATAATTTGATAGCCCCCACCCCCTCCCCCCAAAAAAGTCACCCAAAACAACAATCAACACGAGAATATCTTAACGCCAGTAAGGGCACATTGTTTTACGCCCAAATAGATGGGGGCATAAGTGGGTCACTCCTTACCGCATGGTCCTAGTAGTTATAGAAAGTGTAAAAAAGCAGTAGGAATTACATTCTTCAAAATATGAATATGTATGCTTAAAATGTAATACTATAGCTTCTTGGTCAGATGCCTAAAAGACAGTAGCACAATCCTGGTATTAAAAAGAATGACCAAAAATAATAATCTTGTAACAATGACAGGATCATGATAATTCTAAATGTGCTGAGGTGAAAGATAGTTCCCACTTTCACGATTCGCGCCACTATTGAAACGGTGGTCTTCGTCGTGGAGTAATCGTAATCATGGTAATGATCGCATCAGAACGTATACGATCGTATCGGATCAGTTGAGGCAATCGTATTGATCGTAGAAAAATCGTGGAGTAATCGTAATGATCGTATCAGAACGTATAAGATCGTATCAGATCAGTTGAGGCAATCGTATTGATCGTAGAAAAGTTGTGGAGTAATCGTAATGATCGTATCAGAACGTGTACGATCGTATCAGATCAGTCGAGGCAATCGTATCGATCGTAGAAAAATCGTGGAGTAATCGTAATGATCGTATCAGAACATAAACGATCGTATCAGATCAGTCGAGGCAATCGTATTGATCGTAGAAAAGTCGTGGAGTAATCGTAATGATCGTATCAGAACGTATAAGATCGTATCAGATCAGTCGAGGCAATCGTATTGATCGTAGAAGATTTTTGAATGGTTCACAAATTTTTGCGATTAGTTACGGCCAATCATGGCTTTTGTAAAGGATCGCATAGCAGTGGGAACAAGGTGTATCAACGATATTCTAAAGCACTGAAAATTCTGTGTTTTTATTTGTTATTAAACCAGAACCAAACATAGATGAAACTGGTAGTATAGAAAAAGGGACAGAACACAGAAAGAAATATCGGCTTTCCTATTTTTTATTATTAACGGAGAGTTATTTTCTTTCATTATCTCTCTCCCCCGGCTTTGTCATCTTCCTCGGCGCCTTTACAGCTGTGCAAAGTTGTACAAAATGCACTCCTTCACGCTCAGTGTTGAATGTAGAAATCAATATTTCAATGTTTGATGAGCCCTGAAAACAAACTTTATTGAATGTACTATTTTATCACCTGGTGGGTGTTTCATAAAGCTGTTCGTAAGATACGAATGACTTTACGCACGACTGGTGACCCCTTCTTGTGCAAAATGATACATCCCTATGTCATTAATTTAGGACATAAGAACATGTTCCAGTCGTTCGTAAAGTTGTGCGTAACTTTACGAGCAGCTTTATGAAACACCCACCTGACTTCTTATATCTAAAACATGGCAGAACTTGGAACACTTCAAATATATGTTTATTAATCTGATGGGGTTCACTAACTTTTCAGCACCACTGCAAATTTAGATTCGTATTTTGCATGTTAAATTGTTTATCACTGGCACTGTCATCTTCATCATGACTTGTGATCAGTGATATCTAAATGGCATACAAGATACAGGAAACAACATAATTATATTAGCATTGGTGGTGATTTTTGTTACCCGATTGCTAAGAAAGCATGAATGATTGTAAGCAAGTAACTAGAGGACCGATGGCTTAAGATCCTCTCCGAGGGAACTGGTAACGAGGATAAATGCTTTACCAAGGGACGCTGTTAGCGCACCAAGTGGGAATCGAACCCGGGTAAATGGACTCTGCTAACGATGAGTCTAACTTTTTAACTTGTTTGTTAGAGGCGGAAGTTTGTTCTTTTAGCACTAGCTCCATTATATCTGAAAAGATCACAAAAGTCAAGTTACAGAAGTGGAAGGGCTTATTCATGCCAAAGCAGAAAGGCTAATTACAATCATGGATATTTTCAATCAACCTCTAAAGCGAACCTGATAAAAAGTCTCGAGGCCAGTAATGCTGGTATTGATAGGTTGTAGAACTCGGCCATCCCTGTTCCTTCCAACATCCTTTCCGGTTTGTGATACGAAGAATTTATTAACGATTCATTTACCCGCCAAGTTGTGTCTAATTGCGTTCCATTTAACTTACAGGTGCTTTGGCGCGTAAAACGGCAACGCGGGAACGTGTACATCATTTTTGTCAGAAGTAATTTGAACATGACGTTTGTACTTGAAAACGCGTGCATTTACCAAATAATTACCCACATGAGTCAAGAGAGTCGCTAAAGGGTTTTATCGAACTAATCATTTAATACCGCCAAAGCTGAGATAAGTGAAGATATTTTCAATTAGAGTAATTAATACCTCTTTTCATCACGCGTGAAAGTAGCCTGTGATTTCAAATCATTATTCCCGAGGTAGTTTTAATTATTATAATAGGCTTACAAGGATAAATGATACATTTTGGATATTTGGCTGCCAAACACGAATAAGGGGGGGGGGGGCTGAAGGAAGGTCAAGGAGGGGAAATGTTAGATGATAGGAGAGAGGAGAGGGGGTAAGTAGAGACTGATGAGATGAAATCCTAAATAAGTTAATCCATCCATCTATCTTTCTAATATGAAATTCAACACAAGAGAAAGCAGGTATGGTATCTGAACAAAATCTTTTAGTGGTATTGGGAATTCTGTATACACACATTAAAAAAAGTCATTACATTTGTTGCTCACAAGCATGCACCTATTTTATATGAAAATTGACCATGAAACCTAAATTTTACTTCATAATCAAAACCAAATTTTAACTGTTAATAAAGTGGTGAAGATAATTAATGTGGAGCGTCGTGGCCCAGTGGATTATTCTCCGGACTTTGAAACAGAGGGTTGTGGGTTCAACTCCCAGCCATGGCGTAATTTCCTTCAGCAAGGAATTCATCCACAGTGTGCTGCACTTGACCCAGGTGAGGTAAATGGGTACCGGCAGGAAGTAATTCCTCAAAAAGCTGTGTGCACCTGAATAGGTAGCCTAGCTTAGCCGGGTAATAATAATAGCAGGGCCCGCTGGGAGAATAGTTTTCGGAACTGAAGTGGCTACCCTTGGTAAATATACCGTTATTATTATTATTATATTATTATAAGATAAAATTTTGACTCCAAAATCATATGAAATTATTCATGAAATATCACTAATCTAACGTATCTAATCGTGAAATTCATTTCAACGTTTGAAAACATAAAATTGAACTCCCTGTATACAGCCTCCCACCCAAAAAGGGAAAAGAGAATTAATCAATTAAAAAAATCAAAGCTTACAAAAATGAATATATGGATAAAATCGACTTTTTGGATTTTGAAATCAATATATTCAATCCAAACTTGAAAGTGCATCCATATTGGTACGGCTATGCAAGGTCCCTGGTTTAGTATGCTTGGTTTCACTAAAATATACGACTGCTTCTCTTCAAAGAAGACGGAAAACTCGATAATTTAATTTCCTATTTAGCTTTTCAAATCCCCTCTTCCCATCGTGCCGAGATTTAATTAGATACGAGTGAAAATCGACAAGTAGCAAGTGGCAAACATCATAAATGAGAATTTGAACTTTAATACAATTATACAGTTATAGAAATGACGTTCAAGACTTTCAAGTGCTACTTTGTAAGTGGAAAAATTATTTGCACGGAGCGAAAAACATGCATTTTTGGTCCCTCACTGATACACGTGACGCTCACATGTATTATAATGCGTACAGTCAAAATCATGTTAAATTTGAATTCATTCTTCTCCATGGACAAAATAATACATTAGTTTAAAATGAAAAAGGGAGAAAGGAACATCGGCGTACTTGTTTTTTAAGGGATGTGTAATATGAAATTGAAATCGTAGGTCATGTCTAATGGTGTTTGCATTCAGTTCCGGTGTGTGTATTTAAGGTTTATGAAATTAATTTCCTTTTGATATTGAGGTTATTTCTGTTTCAAAGAAATAATGCAAGGAGTATCGGTTGTGGCAGAGTGGGATAAACATAAAGAAGAAAAAAACCCTCTCTCTATATATCGATTTTTGTTTTCGTTTGCATTTGAAGATTTACTTTGGAACTTTGGAGATGCTAAATTGTTGAGTTGAAAGTGAGTAACATGAAATATTATTTGAAATGCCCCCCCCCCAAAAAAAATATTTCGTTTACAAAATTTCGTAAACCAGCATTACCATCTTATACGTTATGTGTAATATGTATAAATCACTAACAGACTACGTGACGTCGTATCACTCAGTTAATTACGCGCTATATGTGGAAGCGAGGATAATTATTACCATTGCTATTTTTCCTGAAGTGATGAAAACGGACTCGATACCATTTTGGAATTAAACTCTTGACACCGTCTCTTTCATTTCTTGAAGAGACGTTGATGGCAGAGTGACACGACGTTAAATATAAGTTATTTTACTTTTCAAATATGATCCAAACAACTTTCCTCCATTTTTTCAGTTAATGTCTCTATTTAGGATTCCATTAGCAAGTTTGCGTAGAGATTCAGGCACGACACTTACTCTATGTGTCCTTACAATGCGTATTCACAATTCAATAATTAATGATTCTTGCTATTCATCATGAAATGATCGGCACCATCCACAGACGATATAAAAATTGGTGTCACCATTTTCTATGAGAAGACTCAATCAGAGGACGATTTTTTTTTCTTGTTAAAATATCATCATGGAAAGTTGAAGTTGAATGAAGTTCAATTTACTTTCATGCATTCATATTTCGTATTCAAAAATTATTCATAAACATAAATATGCATTTGTATAATATGTAATAAGGGATACAACAAGACTAATTGAAAATCTCAGTGATGCTCGATGAACAGTAACAAACATTATGAGAACTACTTAAAAAAATTACTTATTTAGTTTATGGTGCACATTTCTTTGGCAATTATTGGATGAACGAAATGTCACAAGACATGTAGCATTCTCCAGCAGAATTAATTAAAACATTTTCTGTTGTCATTTATAATGGTTCATCATTGTGTGTCTCATAGACCTATTACTTTTCTTTCATAGCTCATTTCTCGTGAAGATTCGATTATTTTGTTTGTATTTCTCCATTCCTGACTCCTTGGAATGTGTGGGAAAATTTCAGACCTCATTCGGAGCAAATTTTTGATCCTCTATCTTTCATTCTCTGTCTCTTGATGTCTCTGCATATGCGGGTCTCTGTCCCTGTGTGCCCCTCCGCCCACAGTGCATGGTCCCACACATCCTCACGCACGAACTCACTCACAACCATCCACGCACACACACACACACACCCACCCTTATGTGGAAAAACACCTCACTCACTGGTCCTTCTCCTCCTTGTTTCTTTATCATAGCAGTTCTACTCTTCCCCTCTCTCCCCTTCTGTCTGTTACTCTCTCTCTCTCTTTCTTTTTATTTCTTTATTTCTCTCTCTCTCTGTCAATCGTCCACCCTTCTTCTCCCTCTCTCTCCCATGTCATTTAATTTTATTCCCTCACCATTTTCCATGTTTCTTTAATGATTTTGTTCTCGTTCTTTCAGCCTGTTTTACTCTAACAATATGTCACCTTCTCCTTTCCTTCCGTTACCCGCCACCCTCTCCCTCTAACTCTCCCATCGCATATCAAAAGTTCGTTGAGCCGGACCAAAGTGCTTCTCCGTCTTCTCATACAGCACCATGATAGCCCCGTGCACAATGGGGCGCGCTCCAATCAATAGCAATAGAATTTCTTGCTACTTCAATCGATGCGAATACTCCACTTGCCTTCGCGTAATTTCGTTAGATCCATTCAGAAGAAGGCCCAGAAGAAGGCGAGAAATTCAATTAGTCGACGATGCAACCAAAAATATATATGGCACATGCAGGTCAGGCGCGGATCCAAGATTTTGTGGGGAGGGGGGCCCAAATTTGACCTGATTTTTGGCGCCCATGTGTACTTTTCGAAATATGGCGCCCCTCCCTCCCGGCCAGGCTAACTTAAATGTAACTTATATGCCTTGAATGTATTTTGAATTATCTTATTACATAATCACATTTTAAAAAAGGCAATTAAAGACCACTTTTTAAATGTGTTCTTGAAAAAAAAATCCATGAATATATGTAATATCAATGGGAGCGCGAAGCGCGAGCGATTTTTTGGGGTCTCAATTTGGTTTAACTTCTCATTAGAGTAGGCCCTACTAGAATATTGTGTGAACGGGAGCTGTAGTTTCTTTACCATTTGTTTAGAATAGGCTTCAATAATATCAATGATAACCTCTTGGGAATAATGCAATCTAGAAACAATCGACTCAATCTCCTCATCACTGGCGAAGCTGTGATTTATTCAGCTGGGTTGCACGGGGGGGGGGGGGGCTTGTTGAACTTTTGTAGAGGGCACCAAGATAAAAAATAAAATGGGGGGGGTAAAAGTTAAAGAAATTCCGAAATTTTATTCTTAAAAACACATTGAGGTATCTCACAAGGCCTAAATAACTAATGATAACGCGAAGCGCAATATATTTGACATAATATTTGGATAATAATATTATATTTCACCATAATCCCTTTCCTTTTTTTTTTTCTTGGTCGTGATTTTTTTTTGGGGGGAGGGGGGCACACGCCCATGTCCTAAGAGTCATTTCCTAGCTTTACTTTATAAACAACAATAATGTGCAATGTTTGTGAACCTGAACAAGATGCGTATGTAACTAGATAATTACTACGAGCGCGAAGCACGAGCAGAAATTTTTAATGTGCGTTCTGGCGTGGTCGAAAAGGGACCTGTTAAGGAAATGTTTTGCAGTTAGCCATTAATACCATACATATTTCAACGATTAAATAATGCGAGCGCGAAGCGTGAGCTGAACATTTTTGATATTCCAACCTAAAAAATAGATTTCAAACCCCCAACGGGACACTCGATTCTTGTTTTGTCACTCATGAAAAATGATGGGTAGTTTTTAGTATCTTCCTACATTAATAATGCGAGCGCAAAGCGCGAGCAGAAAATTTTTGATATTCTGATCTGAAACTGGATAATTTTTGCACGTTTTGAATAAGATCAAGATGCGTATCTCAATAAACATGCGTGCACGTGTTTTAGAGTTTGACAGAATCTGGGCATTATGAATACATTTCGTTTTTCATGGTGAAATTCCGATATGAAATGGGTCAATTTAAGCAATATTTAAAGCACTGTGTATATAGGGGAATTGTGAAGTGGAAAGCACTTAATAAATGATATTTTATTATTATTTTAAACTAGGATCGAGACATTTTAGGCCTAAGGACATTTTGTCATTATATATAAATATTCCTCTTCCTAAAACTTGTCGATATTTTTTTCTGAAAAAGGGACAATTTAGTTATGAATTCATAAAAAAATTTATTTCATGTTTATTAATCTAATAAGCCTAATGAGTGCGTGAAATTTTTTGACAGTGCATGAGGTCTGAAAAACTGGATATTTTATATTTTTTGTAATCATGAACAGGATTCATGGGATGATAGATTTATAGCAAATAATGCGAGCGCAAATCGCGATCCGAAATTTTTAAATGGGGGAAATTCAAGTAGTTTGTTATAAAATATATAGGTACAGTGGCGTACCGTGGGTCACGGCATTAGGGGGGGGCACCACCACAAATTTGGTGTCACTTAGGGAGCGCGCTCAGTTGCCAGGTATACTGACCTAATAGATAAATTTTAAGGACATGCAATGCCATTAAACGGATAAGTATCTCACCGATTAGATAATGCGAGCGCGAAGCGCGAGCTGAAAATTTTTGATATTCAGACCTAAAAGGGACATTATAAGCACATTTTTTGTAATCGTGATACGTACCTGTCTCGCTAAACAAACAATGCGAGCGCGAAGCGCGAGCTGAAATTTTTGTATATATTGACCCCAAACAGGGACATTTTAAGGACTATATTTTAGGATTCATTAAGAGTATAAATATCTCAGCATAGTCATCTAATGATAGTTCCAACCTTTGCTGATTTTGTTAGAATTACATCTAAACATATAAAGCACTTTTTGTAGTCATTGTAATCATGATTATCATAAGCATCGCACTAATCAAATACTGCGAACGCGAAGCGCGAGCTGAAAATTTATGAAATTCAGCCCTGAAGCGGGGCATTCTAAGGCTTGTTTGTAGGAATTCACTAAGTCCTTACGTATTTCACTAACCAAATGATGCGAGCGCGAAGCGCGAGCTGAAAATATTTGATATTCAGAGAAGAAAAGTTGACATTTTAAGGACTGATTTTAGGAATTCATGAAGAGCAGACATCTCCCCGTCAACTAATGCGAACGTTAGCACGGACAGAAATGTTTTATATTAAGACCTTAAAATTGGGCAATCACTTTAAGTAGTCATGAAAAAGAAGCAAATGTCACTACATAAAACAAAAATAACTCGAATTGCGAGGAAATATATTTGGTGTATATTGATTTGAAAACGGGACGTTTTAGTACAACAGGATTATACATCTCGTTTAAACAGTCTATGCGAGCACCAGGAACAATGAAGACATAGGCCCTGAGCAAACTGTTTCATAAAGTCATGAAAAAAAAATGCTTCTTATGTAACATAATTATGATATAATATAACATTATAATAAACAATAATTTATTCTTTCCCCATTACGTTTCTCATCCTTTCTCCCTCTTTTTCTCCTTTTCCCCGTTTTTTTTAGGGGGGGGTGCACGTGCCCCCCATGCCCCCCGTAGTTACGCCACTGTATATGTATGCAGAACTCACCAATCAAAATGCGAGCGCACAGCGCTAGCTCATAGGCCTTCATTTTTTACAATCGAGACACCTGAAAAGGAATATTTTGAGAATCTTATATGAAATACACAAAGATAATAGGTAGGCCTACAACATTTTAAAATTTCGCTTAATTTCACAAACCAGTTATATTCACATCCTTGTCGGTATGCAAATGAGGAGACTGATGACATCACTCACTCACTACTTCTTTTTGTATTTTAGTATATGAAATATTCAATTTTTCTCCGTTGTTGTGTGAAACAACGATTAATTCCTCCCTGAACATGAGCAATTAGCATTGTTTGATACTAAATGGTTCAATCAAGTTGGTCCGTATTGTAAAATCTGTAAAAAATGAAATAATGTATAATTCTAACAATAAAAAACAAAGGAATTAGTGAGCGAGGGACATCATCGACTGTCTCATTTGCATGTCACTGAGTTGTGCATATCACTGTTTTGTGAAAAATAAGCAAAATTTTAAGATGTCATAATTTTCTTATTTTACATCCGATTTTGATGAAATATTCAGCATAATGCTTGTTTGATTTTTCTCTATTTATTCAAATCAACATTTTTTGGGGGGTGGACTTGTCCTTTAAGAATAGAATGCGAGCGCAAAGCGCTAGCTGAAAACTTTTTTAATGATGAAATGAAAAGGACATTTTCAGTTGTTAGATTAGAATATAAGATATTTTCAGCTTGTGCTTCTCGTTCGCATAAAAAAAACTGTGAGGTCGTGATGCGAATATAACTAAACAGTGATGCGAGCGCGAGCTCAATTTTTTATATACTGACTTAAGAAGGACTCTTTTAAGGTATCATTCCTATTCTAAAAGTTTTTCCTTTTTCTCTTCGTCTTTTTTTCTTTTTCTTTCCTTTTTTTGCGCCACAATGGGGGGGGGGGCAAAACTTTGCCCCCTGGATCGGCCTTTGTATATTGACTTAAAAAACACTAATACTTTAAGGACTTATGTACGTGTGATCGATGGAGAGGATACACACCTCACTAATTAAATATTGCGAGCGCGTAGCGCCAGCTGAATTTGATATTAACCCCTTTTATGTATTTATTTGAATTTATTTATACAGGATAAAAACATGATTAGCACAGCTGTTTTACATCATGGTCCTGATACAACAGGTTAAAAAATTGAAAATATATATATATATATAAATTCATCAAATAGATTAAAAATAACAAATACAATTTAACAAAGTAACTAGGGAATTCATAATATAAAATTACAAAATATAATATAGTAATCTAAGAGAATTAAAAGTTAAAACAAAGTATATATCAATAATTCACTAAAAAGAATATGTAGAGATGAGACAAAAATAATATTAAGGAGGTAAGGTAACAACTGATTAAAGAATAAAAGTGACATTAGTTAAAAAAGCTAGCTTTATAAACACGTTTAAAAGATTGCAGGGATTGGATATTTTGCGTTGATGTTGGCAAAGAATTCCAGACTTTTATAGCAGCATATTTGGATGAGAGTTTAAAAATGTCCTTATTAGGTTTTGGCAAGACTGCGTTTAGGGAGTTATGATTTCTAGTATTGATACCATGTCTGTCAAAATACATTTCAATTTCATTACACAACCTAGAAGGTGCAAGCCCATAAATGCATTGATATGCTAATATACAAAGAAAATAGTCACGTTTTTTTTCAAAAGGCTGCCACTTTAATTCCTTGAATAGATCGGCGCTACTTACAGAAAAATTGAATTGTTTGGTAATAATCCGGGCTGCTCTTTTTTTAAGTTTATGGATAAGGTTTCTGTTTTTTTCAGAGCAATTACCCCAAACTGAACAACCATAGTCAATGCATGGTTGTATATAGTAGATTTGTACAATGTATTCAACAATTGCTTATTTAGTATAGAACTTAAACGCCTCAGTGCATGTACTTTAAACGATAATGATCTGCAGAGTTGTTTGACATGATTTTCCCACAGAAGATAACAGTCAACTTCAACACCCAAATATCTAACACAGTTTACTTGTTTCAATTCAATTCCATCAAGTTTAACTCTAAGCTCTCCTCTACTTCTTGATTTACGCGAAGAGATTAGCATGGCATTAGTCTTGAAGTATTTATTTGAAGACGGTTTTCAGTATACCAGGCGTTGATACTATTTATACAATTTTGTAAATTTTCTTCAATCTTGTTTAGTGATGGATCAGTACAATAAATAATAACGTCATCAGCAAATATGTTACAAGCATTGGCGGCGGAAGCCAAAACTTTTAGGGGGGACCACAAAAAAAATTTGACAAGCAAGAAAAAAAAAAAAAAGTTTATCAACCAAAAAATTTAGGGGGACGCAGGAAAAAAATATTGACAAGCAAGCAAAAAAAAAAAAAAAAAAAAAAAAAAAAAAGGTTATCAACAAAAAATTTAGGGGGGACCGTCCCCCCCGCTTCCGCCGCCTATGGTTACAAGTCCCCTTAGAAACATTTTGGACTATGTCATTGATAAAAATAAGAAAAAGATCAGGGCCAATGACTCCCCCTTGTGGAATTCCAATATCAAGATCAATCGGTTGAGATTGAAGACCATGACATCGGACAGATTGTCTTCTGTTAGATAAATAACTTTTGAACCATTTGAATTCAACATCAATAATACCATATTTCTTTAATTTAAACAATAATAATTCATGGTTTATACTGTCGAAACATTTTGATATATCAAGGAAACATGCCTCAACCATATCATGATTATTCAATGCATCGTACCAATCATCGATGACGCGATGGAGGCATGTTACCGTAGAATGTGATTTCAAAAACGCAGATTGGTCAATAGAGATAAGTTCATTTGAGATTAAATACTGGTGCAAATTCAATTGGATTATTTTTTCTATTAACTTAGCTATATGACACACGACAGATATTGGTCTGTAATTGGAACACGCATCTTTGGGTCCTTTACCTTTATAGATGGGAGTAACTCTTGAGTATTTCCATTCATCAAAAACGATCCCGTTTCTGAGCGAATAATTAAAGACAGATGTCAAGGGTGTTTGTATGAGTGGCGCAGCTATCCGAAGTAATTTCGAATCAAAACCCAGAATATCAAGGTTACTGAACCTGACCCTGAACAGGATACCTATCTCGCCAAACAAACTTCAAACTCGAGCACATTGATTTTTGTCTATTATCGTAAAAACGGGATATTTTAATTCAGCCGCATTAATTTAACCTTTTTGGGCAGGAAATAAATTTCACTATAAACAGGCAATACGAGCGATGTTGCGCCCCCGGTCGAACATGAATTTGCATGGAGCCAATTTGGCGCCCTCGGTTGAACATGAATTTGGCGCCATGTGAAATATCACTTTGCCCTCCCCCTTCTGAAATATGTATTTGTCGCCTTATGGTCAAACATCAAATTAGCGCTCCCCTAGTTTGAACATCAATTTGGCGCCCCGCTAGTTTGAACATCAATTCGGCGCTTCCCTAGTTCGAACATCAATTTGGCGCCCCTCCCACCCAGTTCAAACATCAATTTGGCGCCCCCATCTAGTTCGAAAATTAATTCGCCCCCTCCCCCTTGTTCAAACATCAATTCGGCGCCCCATAGTTCGAACGTCATTTTGGCACCCCAAGTTCAAATAGCAATTCGGCGCCCCCTAGTTCGAACATCAAATTGGCGCCCCTAGTTCGAACATTCAATCGGCGCCCCCCGATTTCGAACATAAATTTTGCGCCCCTACGTCGGACATCAATTCGGCGCACCCCCCCCCCCCTACGTCGAACATCTATTTGGCCTCCCTAGGTCGAACATCAATTTTGGGCCCCCAGTTTAACATCAAATTGGCGCCCCTAGTTCGAATATCAATTCGGCGCCCCCTAGTTCAAACATCAATGTGGTGCCCCTAGTTCGAACATCAATTCGGCGCCCCCCCCCCTAGTTCGAGTATCAATTCGGCGCCCCTACATGTAGGTCGATCATCAATTCGCCCCCCCCCCCCCCGTTCGAACATCAATTCGACCCCCATCGATCAGTTCGAACATCATTTTGGCATCCCTTCGAACTCAATTTGGCTTCCCTAGTTCGAAAATCATTTCGCCCCTCTAGCTCGAGTATCAATTTGGCGCCCCCCTAGTTCGAACATCAATTCTGCGCCCCCCTAGTTTGAGTATCAGTTTGGTGCCCCCCTAGCTCGAACATCGATTCGCCCCCCCCCCTAGTTCGAGTATCAATTTGTCGCCCCCAGTTCGAACATCATTTTAACATCTCTTCGAACATCATTTTGGCGTCGTCCTAGATCAAATATCAATTCGGCGCCCCTACATGTAGGTCCAACATCAATTTGGCGCCCCTAGTTCGAATATCATTTCGCCCCCCCCCCCTAGCTCGAGTATCAATTTGGCGCCCCCTAGTTCCAACATCAATTTGGCGCCCCTACGTCAAACATCAATTCGCCCCCCCCCCCTGTTCGAACATCAATTCGGCCCCCAGTTCGAACATCATTTTGACATTCCTTCGAACATCATTTCGGCGCCCTTTTGGTTAAAACATCTTTTCTTTCCTCTTTTTTTCTTCTCGTCCTTCCCCCTCTTCCTTTCCCCTTTTCTTCTTTTCTTTCCCCCTTTCTCTCTCTTTTTTCTTCTTTTCTTTCTTCCCTCTTTCTCCTTTTTTCTCCTTTTCCTTTTCCCCTCTTCCTCTCTCTCCCCCCCTCTTCTTTCCCCGCTTCCTCTTTTTTCTTCCCCCTCCCCCTCCCTTTTATTCTCTTCCTTCCCCCTCTTCCTCTTTTTTCTCTTTTTTCCCTCTTCTTCTCCTTTTTTTTCTTCTTTTCTATCCCCTCTTCTTTTTTCTTTTTTTCTTTCCCCTCTCTTTTTTTCTTTTCTTCTTGCATCCCTCTTCCTCTCTCTCCTTTTCTTTTCCCCTCTTCCTCTTTTTTCTTCCCCCTCTCCCTCCCCCTCCCTTTTCTTCTCTTCCTCCGTTTTTCCTCTCTCTTTTTCTTCTCTTCCTTTCCCCTCTTCCCCTCTCTCTCTTTTTTCTCCTTTTCCTCTCTTTTTCCTTCTCTTTCTTTCCCCTTTTCCTCTCCCTTTTCCTTCCCTTCCTTCCCCCTCTTCCCTTTTTCTTCTTTTATTTCCCCCTTTCCTCTCTCTTTTTTCTCCTCTTCTTCCTTCCCCCTTTTCCTCTCTCTTTTCCCCTCTTCTTTTCCCCTTTCTTTCTCTTCTCCTCTTTCCTCCTTCTTCCTCTCTCTTTTTTTTTCTCTTTTTCCTTCCCCCCTCTCCCTCTCTCCTTTCCTCTTTTCTTTCCCCCTTTTCCTCTCTCTTTTTTCTCTTTCTTTCCCTCTTTTCTTTTTTTTTTAGCCGAAGGGGGGGGGGGCCAAGGCCCCCTCGGCCCCCCCCATGGATCCGCGCCTGGGCACATGAAATCTGGCTCTGAATGCCTTTCAACATGCCATGTTCTTGAATCACAACCCCCTGCTATTGCTCCTCTCCCTAACGCGAGAGTGAACTCGATAAAGGCGCACTGAGCAATCTATTCTCCGGTAACACAATTTCATGTTCAAATGTAACTATTCAAACGGGGAACGGGGAGTTGATACGACTGGTGGCCTCACAAGTGTATGAAAAGCTGAGATTGTATCAGTTTAGGTTTTTTTTCCTTGTTTCCTTCCTGAGCTAGAGAAGTTTTGTATTGCCAGACGCCACGCACACACGGGTGTCGCCTTCAGTTTTTATTTCATTGCGAAGGTGAGACAGGGTAATGGCGTGCTTATGAGATCGTTTTAAAGCATGTGAAGCAGCGAAATGTTCAATTAAAAAAGATCAGTACGTTCAGAAAAGAAAAAAAAAGATATGGCGATAGCGGGAAAACAAGATTTATTTGTAGGAATGAATGAGTCCCCATTAAAGAAAGCAAAACAAAAAAGTTTGAAGGTTGAACTATACATGTGTAGTAGTATAGACCTATAATTTTAGAAGATTTGATAAGTTATTAGTTATTTTACTTTTGGGGCTGTTATTGTTATGGTGGAGTGATAAATATTCAAAATTTGGATGAAATATGAAGGTAAGCATTTTTAAAAGAAAACAATATATTGGAAATTTAAAGGGACGTTTGTGTCGGAGACAGTAAAACAAGAGAAAATTGAGAGAAAAATAAATATTGGAAGACCATTGACAAATATTTGAAAAAATAGGGGTAAGTTAAATTTTCATTTGATAACCGAATTGATTTACGAATTTCTTACACACATTTCAATCTTATGAATTATAAGTAATCTATTTGCGATTCATCTTTCTGGTACTGCACGTTGGTGAGAACAATTTTCGTTATAATTTGTGAGTATACAATAATAGGTTTCCATTCTTAATGAAGGCCTACTATTTCTGTGAATCAACTAATTATATTTTCATAAGCCATTTCTTGAACAAGGTCCAGATATCATGTTAGTGTATTTATATTATTTCAATTTAATAATGACATCTTGAATAATACATGTAAGTTCCTTTTACATGGTTTGGATTTAAAGTCAATATAGTATCAATATTAAGATAATTTAAAATGTAATATTTATTGAATAAAACATTATGATGCTTTTCAATCACCGAATAAGGAATGAACCATATATATATCATATAGATTGAAAAGATGATAATAACAATTTAGAAGTCAATTCAAACCCATTGTTTGGATTTTTCCTCGCGTCATGCCCTATTTCCTGCTCTAATAAAATGTTCATTTGAGGACTTCCCAGCCCACCGATCAATACTAAAGCAATTGGAATGTGTACACAAGCAGACAGTGTAAGAATGTAATTCTATCAACTTTTACCCGCCAAAATATAAGTCAACGATGTCGTCTGCGTTCAGAGAAGAACAGGGAACGTCTTAAAAGGCAGCAAGAGCTGTATTGGGACATCATGGGACAGAAGATATTGTGACGTTGAAAATTCGGCTAATGAATCCTATTGAATCCTTTATAGCAATCTTAGAATTGAGAGGTTTTAAACTTTGTATTGCAGATGAATTTGAACTATTACGCACGAAACCGAAATAAAATGTCACCTTTTAAACATAACTTTGCATTCATCTTATAACGGTGTTAGTTGTCAACAAGAAATATGCATAAGTATCCCTTAAAACTTCAAGACAAAGCAAAACGGTTATACAAATGAGGAAGCAACATTGTATTGGAAGATCATACCTACCAGATGACATTGAATAAGATTTATTGACTTAGATTAAATATGTTAATAATCGGGAGGTAATGTTTTAACAATAGAAAATAGTATCTAGGCTCCTCTCATTCGCTTTATTGTTGATTATATTTGAAAATGAAACGAGAAAGGTGTATGAGATTTGTATACTGTGGCAAAATTTTAAAGGAATTGTGAGGAGGAAACGAATTGTTATTCGAGGTCTATGACTTTCAAGTGATTTGATTTGTTTGATTCTTATTGCCTGCTTCCATATATCAATTCCATAACAAGCATGAATGAGGTTGCTTTTTTATGATTCATGGATTACACGTACAAAAGATATTATTTCAAACATTACTGATCTACTGTTATTTGTTATATAACAGTTATTTTATAACATTCATATTCATATATATAACATATCACATTCAGGAGAAACATTGCCATCATAACAAAGAAAAATGCTTTAAAGAAATGACAACTCTTAAAAAGACAACTGTAACATAATCATAATTTACGGCATTGATCTTGAGGAAAAACCGAAATAGTTGGCAGCCGGATGAATACATCGGTATTTCTTGTCACACCATATACTTTCTCACACTGTTCACTTTTTTTTTTTTTTTAAGGATGTTTTATTGTATTCTCTCAAATCAAAATAAACATTCACATTCCATAAGCAAGTTGTACAAACTATTTGAAACATGATTATAAATTATACAATAAATCCATAACAAATATAATTATACAAACTATACATCAAACTTCAAAGATACTAGAAATTAATACTAATGCGTTTCAGCAATTACAAAATGAAATATTAACAAGATGTATGAATGATAAGAGAGAAAAAAAAAGATAAAAAGTGTTGTTCTACCTCCCAAACCCCCCCCCCCCGTCCCTAGGTTAGGAGCACCCTCCCCTTTTTATGCCTATACTCTACATGGAAGGGACTACAATTCTCCGTATTTATTTATTTTTGTATTTTTTGTGTGGTTTTGTATCTCGTTGTATATATACCTTTGCCTCACTCTCCCTATATATTCTTTTAATTCAGATTTTCCCATTTCCTTAAATGTAGAGACATCTTACCTCTACCTAGCGCCAGCCTTCTTTCTTCCCATTCTTCTTCTTTAAATTTCCTTTTAATTTCATCAATGGTTATAAGTGCACCCTTTTCCCTCCCTTTGAAAATTAAAAATTTAACAAAGATTAGAAAATGATTGACTAAACGTTCCTTTCCTTCGTCCTTTAATTCTACACCTATAACAAGAATTTCCTCCCAGCTTAAATTGCCCGTCGAAATAAAACCAAACATCTTCTTACAATTATCCCAAACCAGACAAGCATATTCACATTCCAAAAATAGATGGCGATATGTTTCTTCCTCTTTTTTACAATAACAACAAAGATTATTCTGTGAGATTTTAAAACGGAACAAGTGATGATTTGTATAAGCAATGCCGTGTAACATTTTAAACTGAAACTCTCTTAATCTACTGTTCAGAGTACATTGTCTTGGTCTCATAAAAATCTTTTCAATCTTTTCATAAGAAAAACTATATTTGTTTTTTAACCTTTCGAAAACATCAGGTATTGTGAAGTTACATTTCATAAAATTTGCATAAACGTTTTTAGATACTAACTCCTCTATTGACAAAATTCTTTTTCCAGATATAAATGATATTTCTTCCCTAAGAGAAGCCTCTTTGCTATCTATTTTCATATTTCGTTTCCAGCTGACTGGAAAAGTTTTATAAATTGACTCTATCAAATGAAAATCATTTATGTTTAAACCCTGTCTTTGGAAGTACGAAAATGACCTTAAGTTTCCATCACAATCCATAATATGTTTCAGTCTGTAAATATTTTTTTCATATAATTTTTGGTTAAATATGCATTTCCCTTCAATTCGTACAAATTTATTGTTAAAAAATATCTAATTTCCTTTATATGTTTCAGATTTTAATCGAAAATCCTTCGTCTCTATCCATACTTCTAGCAAATCTATATAAAATTGCGGCAATGCTATCTCCAACACTCCAAGCAAATAATCGCATGAAAATATAAAATTTCCTCCTAGATGTTTTGTGGCATAATTGAAATATTGTTTCCATTTCATTGCATTATTTTCTTTTAGTCGTTTAATCCACATAACTCTCTGTGCCTTTATTAACCATTGAAAATTCATCATTTTCAAGCCGCCTTGATGGTAATCTAAATACATCGTTCTTTTGTTGATCTTATTTCTGCCAACCCACAAAAAAGTAAAAGCCAACTGATCAAGTTCAACATAAACCCATCCTGGGATTGGTGTGAGAGATGCCACATATATGAATTTTGAAAAGATAAATTGCTTTAATAATTGTATTTTGCCCATCAAAGTTAAATCTCTTTGCTTCCACCAGTTTAACAACTTCTTTATTTTACTTAATATTTCTTTATAATTCAATCTTTCTTTTACTTCTACATCTAAAGAAAAAAATACACCAAGAATCTTTATAAAATCCACCTTTTGGCCAAAAGATAAATCATATGATTTTCCTTGAGAGGAACCTAGTAATAAAACCTTCGTCTTATCGCTATTAACTCTAAGTCCTGATACTTTTCTGAATTTTTCTAAAATTTCTATTACTTTTTTGACTGAATCTAGATCTCGGACAAAAATAGACATATCATCTGCATACAAAACCTGTTTTACTTCTTCCTTTCCAAAGGAAATTCCTTTAACATCATTATTATATCTTATATTATGCGCTAATACTTCTATGCATAAAATGAAAAGATATGGTGAAAGCGGATCTCCCTGCCTTACCCCTCTTTCCACATTAAAATAACTTGTAGAATCTCCTCCATTAAAAATACAACTTTGGCTATTTGTATACAATATTTTGACCCATTTGCGAAATTGCTGGCCAAAACCGAATGAACCTAATGTGTGATGTAAAAATTTGTGGGATATCGAATCAAAGGCTTTTTCTAAATCAATTGCTATCATATACCCAGGGATATTATTATATAACGTATGAAAAATCATATCATCAATTAATCTGATAGCTTCTCCTATATTCCTGTTTTTAATAAATCCTATTTGATCTGCTAACACAACGCTTTCCAAAACCTCTTTAATTCGTTTTGCTAAAACTTTGGATATGATCTTATAATCTGTATTCAATAACGAAATGGGTCTATAATTCTTTACGTAATGTGGGTCTTTCCCTTCTTTAGCTAATAAAATAATAATTGCTTGTTTTTGTGATGCAGAAAGTTCTCCAAGAGCAAAAGCTTCATTGAATGCCCCAATCAATACATCCTTTATTTCAGCCAAAAATGTACAATAAAATTCAACTGTTAACCCATCGTTTCCAGGGGATTTATTTTGCTTCATTTCTTTCAGTACCGAAATACACTCCTCTTCTAATATATCCCCTTCACAGCTTTCAGAATCTTCAGATGTTAACGTTGGTACATTTTTAAAGAAATCCCTAAAATCTTCCGTGTATTCCCTAGCATAAAGATGGGTATAAAATGATTTAATTTCATTTAAAACTTCTTTCTCATTTTCAGTAATTTCTTCGTTAACCTTAACTAATTTTGTAATAGTACTTTTCTTCTTGTTAGATTGACTTGTGTCAATATCGATTCAAATTGAATTGATCATGTTTTTACAGGTAAAGTATGATCATTATTTTGTCTAATTTTTAAAGATTGAAGAATGTAGTTGCAATTGAGAATTATTTCATGAGCAAGTCTATAAAATCAAGTTTAATTGTCACCATATTATCATAGATCCCGATCTGGTACATTTACATATACTTATCTGCGTGGAATCGTGAAACACAGAAAAACATATGTGGGACAAAGTATTATTATTGCTTTAAAAGAATACCAGACATTTGATTTGATGGACTTCCCTGCTCCTTTCCCAGCAATTACACATTCACTTCCAGAGCCATTTGGCCACATATTTTCAAAATTTATTTTACATACAAGCACCAAGGTGGTCATTTAGTGGATTCTGTTCGAACTAATCTTAAGGATCATTACGATAACTTGCGTTTGTCTTTAAGATTCTGGTTCACTAAACTGTCCACAGCCAAGAGAGTGTGGTAATTTGAGCGTAGTGTGAATAAGTACAGCCCCATGTATAGATGATTTAATTTTGCCATTGGTAATCAAGTAAAAGTTTTCCACCCCAAAAAAGGAACAACTTTCTAAGGTTGTAATGCATTGGTACTAAGAACATACGTATATAGCATATTATTTATGATATTTGTAATGACTTATTAGAATAATGGACTGATAATGATACATGCAAGATCTTGAAGTATGCTTAAGCAGACACTTTGCCTCCATCTAATTAAACTGTGAAGGGATAATGTAACAACAGTCTTCAGACTGCAACCGTGATTACTATTCTAAGACATAGATTATTTCTTTTATAAAATTTTGATTGTGAAACCCAGGTATTCATTCAACATTCTTAATATAAAAATGGCACCTTTCTTAATCTGATAGAGAGAAGGTTAAAAAAGTTTGACTGACTTACAGTAAAGCAGGAGATCGATCGTCACGTCTGGCGCAACTCAAAACGATCGATCACGCACAGGGGTGCCGTTTTAAGAAGATGAAACTCCCTATCGCCCGTTCGAACAGATCTCCAGGGCACAAGTTTAGAAATCAAGAACACTGAAGCATGTGCACTTAAACCATTGCTTTCTAAGCTCAGGGCAAGGCTTGATTTAAAATTTCATAACGGGTCATATTAAGAGAACACCATAACAAGTAGATAACGGTGTAAGGCCTAATTTTGATAGTAGGGCGTAACTTCCAGGCAGTAATTTGGTGATTGGTGTTTAAAGCCAACCTCGGCGTTTTGTCTTAAAGAAACGTTTTCTGGTCGAGTAAAACGAAGTCAAATAGAAGTTCAGTGTCCTTGATATCCAAATATCGGTTTGGAAATGTATCCCCCTATGTCATTTATAACAGTGGTAAAATGAGCCAAAAATGTTGAGGCGCTAGACATGGCGTATGGAGCTCAAATTAAAAACAATGTGAGCGAGTCGAACAAACGAGCAAAATTATTAACCTTTTTGATACAAAAAAATGATAGATTGTGACATATTATTCAGAAAATAGTGAAATATTCCACATTTTCGTTTCCTGTTCTTTATTTTTTCGCTTTTATCTTCGTCTTGTAACTTTCGGGGGGGGGGGGGGTGGCCCTCAAATCTGCCCCCCTCTGTACGCCAGTGCTATATAGTTATTCTTACTTTTGGTTGGTATCCATCAGCTGCAGATTCTGGGAGAAAAACTGAGGGCACCTCATCCTACTCCCGATAGAGACACCCTCTCTCTATCCATACAAACACACACAAGCGAGCACCCCTCCTGCATGTCTACACACACACTCACCCACACACACATTTACATATATTCAACCATAACATATTAGACTACATCCACCCTTACAACCCTGTCCCCCTGTCCCCACTCAAATTTTTTCCCCACACCTGTTTAACGCTTACCCACGCTATCCCACAACAGCGCACACACCTATCAGTCTCCGTTCACACACTGCGCTACAGGGCGCCGAAACGCCAATGTGGTATCATCTATCTTTTTATACACAAACCAAATCTTTGGTGTTTTCCCCCTACTGGAAAGAACACAGTGTGTTCACAGTGTGGAACACCATGTGAAATCACGTTCACACTGTTAGATATGAGCATTTTAACAGTGTGAATGATATTATCACAGAGTCGACCATGTGAACGCGCTGTGAACAGTCACACTGTCGAGGTGTCCACAGTGTGAAATATCTCCACTCATGTATTTGAGCATTTTAACAGTGCGAATAATATATTCACAGTCCACCGTGTGAACACACTGTGTGAAACTTTTTTTTTCCAGCCAGGTTATGAGTTAGACAACTTTATATCCTAAAATATGGAAGTCGCAATGAGAAAAGGACAAACGGGTCCTCTAAAATTCCCACAGTGGAATGCATTCCGATTTATTTTTGTAAAATCTGGAGTCTTTGAGCGATAGGGTATACGACGCTTACTTGGTTTTTATCTGCACGTATGACGCACACCAACTTAATAAAATCATTATCATGTGATATTCAAAGAAAGTGTATTGAGGGTTAATACACCCCAATTCAGGTTAAATGGAGAGTCTTAGGCCTTCAAACTTGTGCATCCCGGGTCATTTGTAAGCAGAACTCCTCGGCCTTACTGGCCGAACAGTCACCCCAAAACTCAATTTAACATCGGTATCAGCTACAAGTCAAATGGCAAAAATCAATATCTTGCTCCGTTCTACAACGTCCCCTTTCCCTTACCTTATTTTCCTCTACCCTACGCATTTTTTTATATGTGGGAACACACGCTAAAGGGTACGGCACAACAACTAGATCCCGTTTCACTCCGCGGGACCTGCGGCACTCTTTCCGTCTCGTTATATGCCTTGAAAGGTCGGTGCTCGCAGGCGTGGCTCTGGGTCCTAAACGTTTGACTTACACCGATGTAAGGGTTTGGAGAAGAACACGAGATTAACATGTTCAGGGTGATGTCCCAGTCGCTCAACTTTCAGTTGATACTCGTGATTATATTCTTGGCCATTCTTTGAACGCACGACCAATGAACTTAACCATCACAATTTCAAATAAAGAAGATCATGATGCACCGAACATTCACTACTTATTTTAACCTAGCAAGGGTAGTAAAGAATCACCTTTTTTCTCAATTTATATAGTTGTGATGTTCCACAGTAACTGTCCTGAAAAAATATGGAATTCATTGATAATGCTTTAATTATCACTATGATTCCTCAGACATGTCAGATCTGTCCACTAAGAAACAAGGAAAACTTTAAGTAACAAGGTACAAGACAAAAAAAAATGTTGGCAAAATTCGGAGGATATTATATTATATTACCGACGAGTTAGAACAATCTAGTCAAATCGTTACGAGAGATTACTTGGTTTGCCCTACTAGCAATTTACAATTCTGGGGAATGAGTATCGTCATGGTGTCTGAATTTTTTTAAAATAAGATATTTTATCTCTGTCGTAGAGTAAACTAAGTTTACATTCTATCGTACGAATAATTATTATCTATACAAGTCATGATCTAAGATTGAACTACACGGTAACACATGATAGATGATAATAGTTCTCAAAATAATTGTTATAAAAGGGCCTACTTTTAAGTCAATGTTGCTCGAGCAAAATGAGAATATTGCAGACTGATCGTAGGCCTAACGAACATTATTTTTTAAACATGAAGTAGACCATGGAGCTGGATATCATGATTATCGTCAGAGAACTCCCAAATAATGAGCTTGCGTGAGGTATCCCAGTCATAGAATAAGTCAATCATAATCGTATCCAATGCGATACTGATACAGTCGATCGATAGCAAACATTCGAGATGCGGCTGAGATGGAACGAGAACCTATAACGCACGCTCAGAACGGTCGCCGAGGAAGATTCTGGGGGAAATAAGATGACAGATATGAAGACGAAACGGGGAAAGAAATATATTGCAAAATGATAGAGGTGTCATTTCAGATATCTGGATCAATTCGCGTCAATTTAATGCAAATTGCAATCGACGGAAACATTACATTCCAATTTGTGGCGAGGATAACGGACGAGGTGGGCAACTTCATTCCCTGAAAATGACACTGGTTGGAAGTGACATAGATCCATGATTAGCCCAGAAAAACGCGACTAACCGTAAAAAGAGGCGCAATTTAATAGATGAAGGGGCAATAAAAATGACCCATTTATAAAGTTGAAACGGCGGCGGGAGCGACCATGAATATAAAGTAAGTGGGGTTCGCCTTTTTCGTTCGACCACGGTTTATTAAAACCTATAACGAATTAGATTCTCATTATAGTTCTTTATCATTATTTTTTCTTCTTACTGATTTTTTATTCAAAATCTGATAATTGAACATTTTCATTGAGAATCTATTTCAAATGTAATGGGATTGGAAACAAATCGTGAATTTGAAATTGTTCTCCGTTTTATCCTTTTCCATCATTTTCTCCTTTTTTCTTGGTCGTGAAATCCAAAGCATCGCCATGATATACGCCAATGATAGATCGCCACAATGATTAAGCTTCAGAAATATTCTACATTGAGTGAAACACGTGTGGGGCATGTTATTTTAAAGAATCAATTTATAATATATTATAAATTGATGTCTATCGTCTTAATACTAAACACGAAGTGCATGGTTTAGAAATATTTGATTACTCACTTTACGTATTTTTTTTAAGTGTTCAGAGTAAGATTTTATTTGTCATAATTATTGTTTTCATTTACAAGATATAAAATAAAATCTCAACACAATTACTAGGAGCCCGTCCCACATTTAGAGATGGGATTAAATGTTACTCTCAATATCAAAGACAGATTGATTTTTAAACATCCATAAGCAAAACGTGGTCTTAAGATCATGGCAGCCCATCTGTCATGTCTGTGATGGTAGGAGATATTGCGGAATATTGTTCTCAACACACTGTAAAATTCACCTGAAAAATTAGCCACTGCTGCCTTTATTGAAGATGTGACCCAACCTAGCTTTACTGATATAATAATTGATGATCGTTTCGTAGACCATGGGCTTGAAGTTTATTTTATTTTATTTGTCTTCTTTACACAAGGTAGCCTGTTCAGTGGTTGAGACACTGTTGTCAACCAGGGCCCTGCACAATACATTCATACATAAAACAATCAAAATAACACATTATATACAATACATTATGAAGTCGACATTGTTACACTGCAATACGATTAGAGAGAAATGATTTGAGTTCTTGAAAAGGAAGCAGTATTGGAAATTGACAGGAAAGTTTAGATTAGTTAGTTGCACTTGCACAAACTGTGAGCCTATCAGCATTAGATATGAACATATAATAATCCTATAAGTTGTCTTGTTCTCCATAAATCTGAGTCTTTCAATAAGAAAGTCATTTCGTCTCAAAATCTTACGAAGTAAGCTAGTTCCGAACTTAAACGTTTGACGTAAGTCTCGCTCTCTCTCTCCCCCTCTCCCTCTCTCCCCCCTTTGGATTTACTCATGACAGTTCCCCCTCTCTCTCTGTCCCACGTTCGCTCCATTGTTTCCTGCATTGTGACGTTTCATTCCTCTATGACAGTCTATGAATAGATTCGAGAAGTTTTGTATTTCAAATACGAAATTAAATTGGCATATTCAATTACACGTAGTCAGAATTGAATAGGGCCAAGCTTTGACAGGATCCTCGATGAGAGATTTGCTCCGTAAACAGACATCTCTTCCAACTTCAATGACAAAAACGAGTCCTCGCTGAAATCTTATCCCATCGCCTGACAACGACAGAAGGGATGCTCTCAAAAATGCCCTTATATCGTCTCATCGTGTTCCCTTCTCGCTTTCTCGCTCCGGTAGCCAGCTCGTATTTCATAATCTAATCGTCCTATCAGTGAGCGGCTCTCTGGTTCGATAGGACGCCGTGCCCAGCGGGCTAGCGTTCGAACAGCGGGCCGTGTCCTCTTGCTCACAGCCTTGGGGGCTTTTGTACATGAAGTGGCCACACGAGAACTCCCTTCGCGCTCGGTAATCGATAGCCAGACGATGATCGTGCATGCGTAGTGCGTTTTTTGGTAGTGCGTGTATTTTTCGCGCGTCCAGAATCCGAAATGAGAAAAGCTATACCAAGATATGAAAATGATAAAGTAGCTTTTACACATAAGAACTAGTTTTAAAGATTTTTAAGTGACATCGATTTTGACTTTGACCTGCAGAGCAATAAATTGTAATGTAGTAGGCCTATTACAAACATGACAAAATATCTTTACAATTTTGTTCTTTCAAAATAAAGGCATAGTCTACAAAATACTGCAGTGATGTGAAGATCATATCTTTATTTTGTATTTTTCTAGCCATCTGCAATGCATGACACAACAATGTAACTATAAAGTTTGCACCCATCAAATTATAATCCCTCAAATCATGAGGCAGATAACATGAAAAATATGCTTAAGACCTTAATGTAAGTGTTTCTTTAAGATATACCTTACCTTATCAAATTGTTAGGACAGAATTAGAAAGACATAATCGTACAGTGACCTACATACAGACACATAAGAATATGAAATAGAATGGACATAAGATAGATGAATAAAAAATAAGAGAGATAAATAGAGGAATATAATACATAATATAAATGGTCTATAACATGTATACGGAGAAGGAAAACAAAATGAGATGATAGAGAATATTAGCAAGCGAGATATGTGATTTGCCTTTTAATATGTATGTTTATATATATATAAACTCCTCAAAAAAAGTTTGAAAATCTGACTTTGATTGTTAATCCCTCCTCTGTTTTAGTAAACATCAATGTGTAATTAATATCAATGAATAGATCATTTAATTTTCTTTAAAATGATACCCTACATGATATGATTATGGTTCACATGGAGTGCAGTGCCTTGAAATGTGGGGCAAGGTCATAATTCAAAAGTTGCAAAGTGACACAATATTGAAAGTCACTGTTCTTTTTTCCGTGGTGATGAGTGAGTTTCTCAGCTGTTTCTTTTAGCTTTGATCTATAATCCCTCCTCGGTTTTAGTAAATATCAATGTGTAATTAATATCAATGAACAGATCATTTCATTTTTCTTTAAAATGATACCCTACATAATATGATTATGGTTCACATGGAGGTGCAGTACCTTGAAATATGGGACAAGGTCAAAATTCAAAAGTTGCAAAATGACACAATATTGAAAGTCACTGCTCTTTTTTCCGTAGTGATGAGTGAGTTTCTCAGCGGTTTCTTTTAATTGTTTTCATGCACCTTAACATCATCATTAACATGGAATGAAACACACCTCTGCACAAGCAAACATATAACAAACAAACAAACCATCACTACATAAACCACAACAAAACATAAAAAATGAAGAAGCAGGGGCTTGATTTGAATGGATTTTCATCTCTATTGAAACAGACAAAAGAATCATGTTCTGTATTGACCCTTCATGACTATTTCTGCTCGTTTTGCAGCTTTTCAATTCAGACCTCATCCAACACGTTTGAATCCTGCTCTTTTCGTGATGGCATGATCATAACAAGCATGGTATCATATTTTAAAGAGAATTAAATTATCTTTTGAATGATATCAAATATGCATTATGTAAAATTTTGAGTCGGGAGAAATTAATTGCCAAACTCAGATTTCCACATTTTTTTTGCTCGTTTTGCAGCTTTTCAATTCAGACTTCATCCAACACTTTTGAATCCTGCTCTTTTCGTGATGTCATGATCATAACAAGCATGGTATCATTGTAAAGAGAATTAAATGATCTTTTTAATGTCAAATATGCATTGTGTAAAATTGGAAGTTGGGAGAAATTAATGGTCAAACTCAGATTTCCAAACTTTTTTTGAGGGGTTTATATATGTATATACAGTGCGTCCCAGAAAAAACGAAACCGAGATTTAGCGATGATTTATCATAACTTAATCATAAATAAAATAGACAAATGACCTACCAATGTAAAGCTTAGAATCTCCTATTTCATCTGATATTACTTAGATAATTCCTTATTCACGCATAAGTGAGCAAAAACAATTTGAAGAAAGGATACCAAAAACTCATTTGGCGGGGGGTATCTGAATTTCAAAGAGAAAATCACATGACTGAAAAGTTCAATATCTGCTCTTTTATTTGATACCTTAATCACAGAAAATGGTCAAAAAGTAAAAAGGTTATGATCCCTCGAAACAATGCTTGTATTTCCATAATTTCATTAAATAAACGTGTTTTCACTGGTTTCCCACAGAAGCTATCGCACGGTAACAAAAGACTTAATGCATGGCTGATCGTCAACAAAACGGAATGTCGAGAGAGTTTGAACGCTAGCCTGTAAAACCTCTTCATTTTATGAAATTATTGAAATTCAAGCCTTATTTCAAATAACCAGAACTTTCTTATTTCTTGACCATTTTCTGTAATTGAGGTATCAAATTAAAGAGCAGATATTGAACATTTTAGTCATGTGGTTTTCTTTTTAAAACCCAGATACGGCCCGCCAAATGAGTTTTTGGTATCCTTTCTTCAAATTGTTTTTGCTCACTCATGCGTGAATGAGGAATTATCTTAGTAATACCAGATGAAAGAGGAGATTCTAAGCTTTAAAATGGTAGGTCATTTGTCTATTGTATTTGTGATTAAGTTATGATAAATCATCGCTAAATCTCGGTTTCGTTTTTTGTGGGACGCACTGTATATTAGGAGATTTGTATCCCTGACGAAGACGTGAGGTTTGCGTCGAAAATTTGGAGAAAATATGATTAAATATGGGTGTTCAGATAGTTCATATTTTGGAAATTTCACAATGGGGAAATGGGGAAAAAGTAAATATAAAAATAAAAAATGAAAACTGAAAGAAAGCATGGAAAAGGAGAAATCCCAAATTAGCAAGCGGACTATTAATATGATATTAATGAATAGTTATCATAATTATCATCCATTTACTATGATTTTACAGTTATTTGGAAAATTACGAAATTAATTGTGAAATTGAAAGTATTGTGCGAACAAGTTTCAATCGTTTTAGTCGAAGTAATTAACTTAGACTGCAAATTTCATTTTGTCTCACCTGCAAAGCAGAGTGAGACTTATAGGCGCCGCTTTTCCGACGGCGGCGGCGTCAACATTAAATCTTAACCGAAGGTTAAGTTTTTGAAATGACAGCATTACTTAGAAAGTATATGGACCTTGTTCATGAAACTTGGACATAAGGTTTATCAAGTATTACCAAACATCTTGCCCGAGTTTCAGGTCACCTGACCAAGGTCAAATGTCATTTAGGGTCAATGAACTTAGACCATGTTGGGGGAATCAGCATCAAAATCTTAACCTGAAGGTTAAGTTTTTAAAATTTCATCATAACTTCGAAAGTATATGGACCTAGTTCATGAAACTAGGCCATAAGGGTAATCAATCAAGTATTACTGAATATCCTGCCTGAGTTTCAAGTCACATGACCAAGGTCAAAGGTCATTTAGGGTCAATGAACTTTGACCAAGTTGGGGGTATTCGTTGAATTACCATCATTACTCTGAAAGTGTATGGATCTAGTTAATAAAACTTGGACATAGGAGTAAACAAGTATCACTGAATATCTCGTGCGAGTTTCAGGTCACATGGCCAAAGTCAAAGGTCATTAAAGGTCAATGAACTTTGGTCATGTTGGATGTAATCATTAAATTGCTGTCATAACTTTCAAAGTTTATGGATCTAGTTTATGAAATGTGGACATAGGGGTAATCAAGTATCACTAACAAGTCTTAGGTGACATGATCAAGGTCAAATATCATTAAGGGTCAATGAACGTAGTATTGTATAACATATGAATGGTGTTTTTTTGTGAATAATTATTTTATAGTAGTTTTCAAAGTCAGCTCTGCTGCTATATTGAATCGCGTAATGCAGGTGAGACTGCCAGAGGCGCTCCACTTGTTATTATTTTCTTTAAATTTTGTGTAAGACATTTTAGATATCCTGGACGTTAAGGGTTCAAAAAAAAATAATTTGAAAAAATATATTTGGGTGAATCTGATAGAGAAGAATCTATGTCGCAGAAATTAATGATAATGATGATGATGGTGATGATAAAAAATGATAATAATATATGATACTCAAAATAAAGATAGATAATAATGATAATAATAGTAACACCAACAATGATAATAATAAGCAATTATATATCTGACAAGAAAAAAATCTATTCCGAAGTGCACTTTCATTATATAGGCTTTATAAACTCGAACACCCTTTCTAGCGCTGTGCAAGGAATTAACCCTGTTTGGTACCTATTCACCTTCGGAATTATTTTCTATTAATTTATATGCAATGCATTTTAAAAATATAATTTACCACAGACTTCTTTTCTATGATTTGACAAAAAAGAATCTTAGGTATATTCGTGCTTATTTGAATAACGTGAACCCTTACCCGATGGCTTTTATAGTCAAAAGTAAATTCACGTTTTGCTTTGCATTTCTCCAGACAGGAAAAAAATTCAAAAGGGGAACCGAATAACTAGTTAAGCACAAAACAGGGTCAATAAAACATTACATGGAAATGGCATTGAGAAGCAAATAAAAAGTATTTTTTTATAAGAAAGCTGTGAATATGAAGCAGGGTTAAGGAAAGAAGAAGATATATGAAATATCTAGGGGTGACTTGAAATGTCCTCACTGATTTTTTTTTCTTTAAAGAAGATAAGTAATTATACATTCCCGATCCTTAGATTCATGAATATGAATGAATTGGTTTTTTCTATGAATATATCATTGAAAGACTCTTTGAATTTTGATTTACCGTGATAACACCCTAGGAAGCTGAAAAAATAACCATTAACAATCCGTCGAAAGGGATTATGTTATAAGCCTAAAAATTAGAGCAGGCTTACAAATCAATTTTCATATTTAATCCCAAATTATACTGGCAAGAGCCGTCAGGCAAAAGTCCATCCTTACAACGTATGTTTTTATTTTATTTGCCTAATCCTCTATCAGGAAAGTAAGGAATTAAAAAAAGAATCACATACGTGGATCCTTCTGACTCCTGACATATGACCAAAAACGACACATTATAATTTCTAATTTAGGGATATCATTAATCATGTTTTTCTTTAGCACGAGATCTTAGAAAATTATTTATATAAATTATTGTTTATCCAGCTATGAATATCTAAGCTACAAGAACCCATAAGAATCTGATCGTCAGTGTATCTGGATAGGTCATGGTATATTTTAATATAAAAAACAGTGAAATACTAAGGTATTTTTTTATTAGGGAGCCTTGCGTTTCTGGCTCCAGAGTACTTGATAATGATTATATTTTGCCCGAAGCGCGCAGCGCTGAGGTAAAATATTCTCCCGAGGGAAAAATATAGCTTCGGAGGGGAGTTGAAATGTTATTTATCAAAAAGATAGACCAGGCAATATCTGTTATATTAAATAGTCTATGTGGATTCGCCTTCACATATTGCATTCATCATCTGGCTCTCTGATTAACCCGAAATTCGTGCTGCAGCTCTGATCCATTTATCTTGGAAAATCTTGGAAAATCTTGGAAAATACATCAAGCGCATTCTTCATGCAATCGACGCGTTAATACTAGCACGTACATCAAATAAACTACCTGATTACGCAACTGATTAACCGCGAGTGACGTCACCTTAGTGAATATAACGTCGCAATTGACAATACAACGCAGTTATATTCACTGGGGTGACGTCAAAACCTAGAATATAACAAATGCGACCCTCGCAGCTATGGTCACGTGATGGTGTATTGACCTATCACTGATTCGAATCTACATAACCTATGTAATATATCAACCTATTTCACTTCAGTCTGGTTTCCTGTTTTGTTAAATATTTTATCTCCGAGTTCTCCGACCAGTTTTTATTGCATCATATATTAAGTTATTCTTCTTACTTCTGTAAATTTAATTTCTAAACTTGGCCGAAATATTCACCATGTTGTATGTACTTATTGTTAAATGCTTTCTTGCTACATGTTTCTCATATATTATCCTGCCTATCATTTTTTGTTTTGTTTCGCTACACTGCATTCTGGTTTAGATCGGAATTTGCATACTTCTTTGTTAAGTCTACATTCGATTGATAAAAACAATGTTAAGGAAAAAGGCTTATATGAGAAATTTTATCAAATTTTTGCGCAAAGGGATTCATGGGGAGTTTTTGTGTGAGTTAAAGTAACCCCATAACTAGTACATGTAACAGATTAGAGATTAATCGATAAATGAAATGACCTACCAAGATCATCGTTGCATGCGCACTTTGCTCGGTAGACTGACTAGGAACTAATCAGAATTGTTCTTTCAAACTAGCGATTAATTGCCAGAACCGTTTTGTTACGGCGCCCAGGTTTACTGACATTGGTGTTTATATGTTAAGGTATCAATCCCCCCTCCTCCCTCCCCCAGCCATTCTAGGGTAAAAAGCATCTGGCGGACACTTTTGACCATAAAAAATAGTCCGACATTGTCCATTTACGTACATTAAGACTTCGTTGAAACTTATGTGAGGGTGTGTGTGTGTGTGAGGGTGTGTTTGTGTGTGTTTTTGCTTTCATGTTCTGCTTTTAATGGATTCAATTTATTTTATTTTGGAGAATCTAAGTTACTCTCTACTTTTATTTATTTATTTTGTTTTCATGGTAACATAAAATTCTGAAAAGCATTTAATCTGAACATGTTATCCTGTATTAAGATATTTTATAAATGAAAGAGATAAAAAGTGTGTTTCATAAATATGTTTCATAAAGCTCTATTTCCTACTGAACTAGCTCAAGACGGTCGAAATGTGTATGCTATCTCTACATCCATGAACATGACATATTGTTACCCTTTTCAGCTATGTTGGCCCCCCATACACACACTCACACTCACCTACCGGACTATAACTTAAGCGCGTGGTAACCTACAAGGGAGTAGCAACTACTGAGGGTTTATGAATATGTCGCCATGAAGCAAGTGGCCTAAGATCCTTACACAGGGGCGTAGACAACGGGGGGGGGGGATGAGGGGGATGGCATGTACAATCATCCCCCCCAGGTTTTTGGGAATGATATTTGGTTACTTAATAAGTCATAATGATGATAATAATAGTAATAATAATAATGATAACAATTATAATATTAATAATAATGATAATTATGATGATGATAATAATAATCCTCATCATTATTGTAATTGTGTTTATTGTTATTAGCCGCATTCACACGGTGAAAGCCAATTCAGACGGTAAAAAAAAGAAAATCTTACAAGTATTTACTGGGCAGGAACGAAAAGAGGCGCAAGATATTTGGTTTCTAAGACACAAATTTGCAAGACTACAAAAGTAAAACTGACTAAGAGACCGATATGTTTGTTTGTTGAGCCATGAATGCTCCTTAAGTAAGTTTACCAACTTACCGCATGTCTCTATTATCTGATTAGCAACTGTTAATCAAGCTGTTTTTGGTATGGGAATGAAGCAACAACTTTTTTCTTTTCATCGAGACTACTTTTCAGGCACGAACCGAGTACTAGCAATACCTTCTCATATATGATATGTATTATATTTATTTATTTATTTATTAGTTTATATCAGATTATATTACAGGTATATGATATTTATACATATATATATACATTATATGCATTTATTTATTTATTTATTTATATATTTATATACACGTTATTTTCTCAAGTCGGTTTTTATTGAAATACATGTGTGGTCTGGCCCACTCGTGTTATAGGCATTATACATTGTGTGTAAAATGCATCAGCGCAATCTAAAACAGAATAGAAAATGAATGTGATACAACAGTATACATAATAATTCGTGACAGAGAGTACCATACTACTATCTTTATAACAAGTATTATTCAAACAAACATATATAATTATGTATAATCATGAATTGTTCAACTTCATGCTCCCACTATATGACTATTGTTACACTAATACTGATATCAGGACTGACTGGTATACATTAGTTTGTTGTTAAGCTTGCAGCAGCTACATCTTTTCTGTATTGTTAACTATTTATTTATTTTTGTTTTATTTAAGATGCACTTTGTTTTGTATTCATTTAAAGTATGTTGATTGATGCATGAAGCACTGGCGTAAATCCGTGTTGATGGGTGGGGGGGATGACTGAAATATTTTGGCTTTTTTTGCAATCATGTTTTTAGATATGCAAGAAATTTTCATTGATATGTCCACAGTGGCGTACCGTGGGTCACGGCATTGGGGAGGGGGGCACCAGCGAAATGTTTGAATCACTGAGTGATCGAGCCAGTTGCCAGTTATACTGACCAAATAGGGACATTTTCTGGACAATGTTATTAAACGGATATGCATCTCACTGATCAAATAATGCGAGCGCGAAGCGCGAGCTGAATTTTTTTTATATTCACACCTAAAAAGATACATTATAATCAAAATTTGTGTAGTCATGATACGTACCTGTCTCGCTAAACAATACGAGCGCGAAGCGCGAGCTGAAGTTTTCGTATATTTTTACCCCAAACAGCGAGATTTTGAGGAATATATTTTAGGAATCCATTAAGAGTATGCATATCTCACCATAGTCATCTAATGCGAGTGCCAAGCGCTTGCTGGTTTATAAGAATTACATCTGAACACATGAAACACTTTTTGTAGTCATTGCAATCATGATTATCATACGCATCTCACTAATCAAATATTGCGAGTGCGAAGCGCGAGCTGAAAATTTAGATAATTCAGACCTGAAGTGGGGCATTCTAAGGTTTCTTTGTAGGAATTAACTAGAACCATACGTATTTCAATATCCAAATGATGCGAGCGCGAAGCGCGAGCTGAAAATTGTTGATATTCAGATCAGAAGAAGGGACATTTTAAGGACTGATTTTAGGAATTCATGAAGAGCAGACATATCTCACCAATCCACTAATGCGAACGTAATCACGGACAGAAAATGTTTCATATATACGAAGACCTTAAAATGGGGCAATCACTTTTTGAGTCATGAAAAAGAAGCATATGTCACTACATAAAACAATGATAACTCAAGTGCTAGGAAATATATTTGGTTTATATTGACTTGAAAACGGGATGTTTCAGTACAACAGCATTATATATCTCGTTAACAGACAATGCAAGCACCAACAATGAATACGTAGGCCCTGGGCAAATTATGTTTCATGAAGTTATGATAAAAATGTTTCTTATGTAATGTAACATAACATAATTATAATATAACATTATAATGAATAATATTTTCTTCTTTCCACTATACGCTTCTCTTCCTTTCTCCCTCTTTTCTCCTTTTCCCCGTTTTTTTTTTGTTTGGTCAGCCGCTTGGGGGGGGGGGGCACGTGCCCCCCATGCCCCCCCCCGTAGTTACGCCACTGTATGTCCATATGGCAAATACCCCTCCAATATTATTATCTTTTTTACCCCATGATGGTTTAATGGTTTTATTAGAGATTACATTAAAAAAGAATTGACATTCCATCTTAATCCCTTCCCAAAGACCCCAACATTGATGAATTGGAAGAAACGGGAGTTTCTCTTCAATGTTATAATAAGGACATAAGTATTTCGTTTGGAAATGGTGAACTGGCTCTTTATTTGCATTTTATGATTCAATAATATTGTTTTATTTGTTAAGCGGTATTTCAGGAAGAATCTTCACCAATAAAACAATTATCTCTTGTGATTTTTTTTGTCATTTCTTTCGTAAAAAGTGGGGGGGGGGGGGATGTTTGTACAGGCCATCCCCCCCTCCTCGAAAAGTGGGGGGGATATATCCCCCCCATCCCCCCCGGGATTTACGCCAGTGGCATGAAGACATAAGTTTGAAATGTTTAAAGAAGTTTGTTTCATGTAAAGCGCAGTGTGAATTTACCCTGTCTTGAAATGCGAGATAAAAGGAACCTATTAGTATTAGCATTATTATTTGTATTAGTATTATTATTTTTTTTAATTATTATTATTATTATTATTATTATTATTATTATTATTATTATTATTATTATTATTATTATTATTATTATTATTATTACTATTATAAGACTGAGATCAAATAGAAGTAAATAATGCTCTAATTTGAAACGATGCAATGCCGTTATGGTTCCGATTTCTTCACAAACTTACAGAGCAGTATTGTTACTCCATGGATCATAGTGATACTGTTTATGTTTTTTGTATCTGTATGTTAATGAGCCGCCAGCCAATATCCATCTATGGATACTATGCCTGTTTCTTTGAGGTAAAAAAAAGCATAGTATGTACGTATTCATTATGCTTTATAATGAACAGACATATTGTTATTTGTTTGTTGTTTATGTGTTCTATTCACAAATGGCCACAGAGGCTGTTTTCATTCATAACCACATACCCATATCAAGACAACAAAGACTATACCTGCGTGTACACAGTTGACATTGGTTTTTTTTCTGAAGAGGTGTAACAGCAAAATTCACAGAGATAAATAAATACGTAGTGTGGTTCAATATGCAATACTATGTGTCAGTCCATTCTGTATTCGTATGCCACGGTGTGTAGATCTTGTCGATGTATGTCTGTCCATTCAAGGCGTAGTATGTGTGTGGTGCGCGCACCCGTGTGTGTGTGTGTGTGTGTGTGTGGGGGGGGTGAGTATGTGTGTGTGTGCGTGCGCGCTTGTGTGTGTTATTTTACCTCATTAAGTATGCATCAGATTGCACGATTTCAAGTTCAAAATTGCAAAAGCTCCCTACCGTGACACCCCCCTCCCACACCCTCCCCCCCCTCGGTAGCTTCGCTCCCTCGCTCGGGCGCTTCGCGCCCTCACTAGCGTTGGCAGCCCAGTCATCCCCCCCTGGTGTACGAACCTGTCTACGCCACTGTCCTTACATATGACGAGCTGGCAGTGACCAAGGACATTCGGCCATCTGCAGAGATCACAACTATTCATCAACCAAACACGATCTGGCACTTTCCAAATACTTTGAAAGGTTTCCCATTAGATCTGGCCCTTAAAACGACCACATCAGTAATCGATATGTGCATAGAAGAGATGTTTCTTTCTTCTGTATCCCCTCTGATTTTAAAACGCGAGAGCCCTTCTTTTTGTCATCCTTATTTTAGTTGTCGCTTTAGTAGATAAAACACTGACATGTTGTTACAGATTCTGTTTTCCAGTGTTTGGTAAAAATATCAGTTAAAGGGGGAAGTCCAGTCTGAAAGAATATTTACGATTTGAACAGAAATGAAAAATCAGACAGACAAAACAATGAAAATTTGAACGGAATTGGACAAGGAATTACAAAAAATTCTTATATTTTGCAGATTTGCTTTATTTAAACTGTTCTATGCACGTCTTCATGAATATTCAATGAGCAAATTGATGACGTGACATCCCCACTTGTTCTTTTATATTTTATTATCTGAATTTATGTTTATTCAAGTTTTGTCCTCCAAGAATAGATAAATAATGGATTGACAACTAATTCAATGCATTAGATTCATTTTTATCATTAGGGAGACATATATTCATGATATTATTATATTATATAGAAGAGACATAGAAGACGATAGACAGACAAGAGTAATGAGCACACACTGCAGAAACGTCGGTGTTAATTTAATATCAGCCTGGTATCTATATCGAAAAATACCAGAGAGGTGTTGAAACAACACCGATTTGGCGTTAGGCTAACACCAATTTGGCATTTAAGCAACAAGCAGTGTTAAACCCATATCGGTTTCATTCTAAACTGGTGTTGTTTCAACACCTCTCTGGTGCTTAGATACCAAGCTGGAATTAAATCAACATAGGTGTTTTTGCAGTGTAAAAAAATTCTTGCTAAAAAAAAATCGATGACTTAGGGGGCAGTGACCTCAATTTAGAAAAAATTGCAACCTAAACGAAAAGGACGGGGGGGGGGGCTATTAAAAAATAATTAATTGATTATGAATGAAATATATCTTTTCACAAATTCCGAATATCAACGTAAATTTCGCCTCAAAAGAAGAAAATGGGGGGGGGTTGTAATTGGGGATTGTATTTTGAGCGAAAAGGTTCTATAAGCTTTGGCATGAATAGGTAATCACAGTGTACAGTTTGCTACGAAGAAGTTTATTTTTAGAGACCACGTTCATGAGAGAGAGAGAGGGAGAGAAAAAAAAAGAGTGCGACATTAGATTTCCTATTTTGCATATAAAGCTTTTCTCCTATTATCAATTTTAACGGATCTTATAATCTTGGGGAAAATACCGTATTTCATCTTTTTTTGTCTCTAATTTTTCATAACCTTTTAGTATTGATCATTTCGTAATAAAAAAATCTGCATGAAAATTTTGCATTTGTCAAAGTGCCCCATGCACCCTCATACACTATCATTCACTGGTACCAAGACACTCTAGGCATACATCCCATCTCCTTGATTAAAAACCTGTCCTTTCTACTCCAAAACATCTCCCTTTTCCTGTCGCCGTTTTTGTCTTTTTCTCTTTTTTTCCTCCTTATCCGCAGCACTCTAAAAGAATGAAAGAAGGAGATATGTATTAACTTTTTCAGTACTTACTGCGCTATGCGAGGCAGTTACTGCATTTGCATGCGGAGAAAGAAAAAAAAGGAGGAAGAAGAAATACGTACTGTAGAAACAAGCAAAAGTAATGCACACTCAATAAAAAAAAAGAAAATCACGAATTTTTAAACCCGCAGATCCGCATCTGAAGAAATAAAGAAGTAATAAAAATATGAGCTGTGGTTGGGATTTTTTTTTTTTTAATGCTGAAAACTTTATTTTGAACATGAGTCTTCCAATTTCTTGTTTTGTAATTGTGATATGGGAATGAATATTTAAGGAAATAATTCTGAATCACAACGGGAAAATTCTTTAAAAACAAGGTAGCTACTATTTACGATCTCACCTTAGAAAAAAAAATCGCCTTAATGGACCTCAGAAAATAAATTTATATGGTTTCTGTGGCGATTTGCCGATTTGGAAGACAGCAATATATTAGGGCATTTGGCAATACGTATTTACGTATTTCTACTGTGTGACTAAAAAAAAAACTCCACACCTCAAAAATAAAAAATTTAAGGAAAAAATATTTTATGAATACATAAATATCATATATGGCACGAAAGAGTATCTTCTCCCAAGTAATTTGATACCATATTTATGTGGTGAGTCTTCATGCTTAGCAGGTACTCTTTGCAGTGATGTACATGTAAATTTTGACTTGCGCCAAAGTAAGGCATGACTCCAATGAATGAATCCCAATGTAATGATGTCATAATACAAGGGCTGCATTGAAATCATTTAACCTTTTCAATAACTAACATTTAGATTGTTTAATAAACACTTCAATTTCATTGAAAAAGGGTTTGCAAATATGTTTACTAACGCATGGATTATGACATAATTGGCACCTGGATTCATTCATTGCAGTCATGCCTTACTTTGGCGTAAATAAAAAAGTTACATCATTGCAAAGAACACCTACTGATTATCCAAGCGTTAACACATTCCACATAAACATGGTATCAAATTATTTGGGAGAAGATTGTCTTTCAGGCCACATATGATAATTGTGTGTTCATGAAAATTATTTTTTCTTTAAATTGTGGATTTGTGAGGTGTCAAGTTTTTTTTTACTCACACGGTATATTGCAGAGAATTTCAAAGCCCTTCAATGACAATTTATTTATTTATTTATTTATTTATTTTGTTTTATTTATTTTATACTGCAGGGTAGGCCTGTTCAGTTCTTAAAACTGCTTTACAAATGCGCCCTGCAGTTTAAAATACATGTCAAGATAACTATGAACAACAACAACAAACAACATCAAAAATACAAAATACAAAATATCTAACATCAGAAACAATTAACACCAAAATATAGAGTGGGAAGTGACAATTTAAACATACATAGCATTGTAAATCAAAGGAATATCATTTCGCTCTTTATCAATTCGTATGAAAGGCTTTGCATAATTTTTTAAAAACTAACAAGGAGGTACAAACTTGTAAATTTGAAGGAAGTGCATTAAATAATTTGGGTCCGACATATGCGAAAGATTTTCTTTTATGTTCAATTCTAGCTTTGGGAAGCTGAAGGGGGCATCGTAAAGAATATCGTGTCCTCTATTTTACGGGCCGTTTACATACTAAAGGTTTTAAATAATTTGGAACTAAATCATTCATTATTTTATATACAAGAACACAATACTGATATTTTATACGCTGATCTACTGATTGCCACTTCAGTGACTGCAACAAAGAAATTTGTGATGTATTATAATCTTTTTTCAAAAGCATTCTGGCATATTTATTTTGAAGTTTTTGTATCTTATCTAAATGTATTTTTGCACTGCTTCCCCAAGATGTAATACAGTAATCAATGTAAGGTAAAACCATAGAAAAGTACAGCTTCTTCATAATATCAAAGGACAGTAAGTGCTTAATCCGCCTTACACAACCTATTGCCCGAGATATTTTACAAACGACATTAGTAATATGTTCGCACCAAGTCAAGCCCGGATCGAGCATGACACCTAAGTATTTAATCTTTTTTACATTTTCTAATTGTATGTTCCTGAAGTTCACTGACAAATGAGCACCCCTCAACTTTTTCTTTTGACCAAATACCATGGCTTTTGTTTTTTGCGGGTGTAAATGCATATTATTTAAGTCTAGCCATTTACTTATTGAATCAAAATCATCTTGCAAATGCTTTTGTACCTCCTTAATTGATTCACCGTGATTAAAAATGGCGGTATCATCAGCATAAAGAGACATTTTAGAATGTACATGCAATTTCAAATTACACATGTCATTAATAAAAATACAAAATATCAATGGACCCAGTATAGATCCTTGTGGGACACCTGATTTTATCTTCAAAAATTCACTGCGACAATTGTTAATCATTACAAATTGCCTTCTGTCTGTTAAATACGATTCCATCCAGTTGTATTCATTGCCAGTAATACCATAGTACTTAAGTTTTGCAAGTATAGAATTGTGAGGAATAACATCAAAAGCTTTGCGTAAGTCCAAGAAAATACCACCAGTAACATGTTTTCGGTCCATTTTATCATACAAAAAGTCTGTAATCTCAGTTAGACAAGTGGCAGTAGAATAAGACGGTCTGAAGCCAGACTGACAATTTGCAAGTAGATCATTTACATTTAAGTACTTATACAATTGATCATGTATTGCTCTCTCTAGTATTTTGGACAGGACTGGAAGCACAGAAATTGGTCTATAATTGTCAATATCAAATGATCCTCCCTTATGTACAGGAGTAATTCTTGCTGTTTTAAAATCTTCTGGAATAACACTAGTTTGTAAAGTTGCATTAAATAAATGGGTTAAAGGGCCAGCTATACTCTCTGCTGCCAGCTTAAGAAACTTAGGGTGAATGCCATCTACTCCGACCGCTTTCGAACAATCAATATGTAATAGTTCTTTCAAAACATACTCCTTTTTGATTGCATAAAATTTAAATTCACAATCTGGAATAAACAGAGTTTGTAAATTGTTTAATAAATCTTTCGAGAAATTACCCGAAGCGGCTTGCAACCTTGAGCCGACTTCATTAAAGGCTTTGTTTAGAACGTGAGCTATTTCATTGTTAGGTATTTGATCATTATCAATTGTTAATTTAACATCATGACTCATGGTTTTATTTTTCTTAGGTATAAGCTTCGATAAAATGTTCCAGTTCTTTTTTATGTCATTTTCGCAGTCCTTAAATTTGTCCTGATAATACTTCTTTTTCAAATTTTTAATCAAGTTATTAGCTCTGTTACGGGAAAACTGAAATTTATTCCACCAATAAATTAATCTTGTTTTTCTAAATTGCTTTCGATAATAATCCCTTTCGCGTGCTAACACCAAAAAATCATCATTTATCCAAGGTACCCCTCTTTGTTTTTGCCGCACTGATATCACGGGGGCATGCCTGTCACAAATGTCCAGGAGTGTGTTTTTAAAGTAGTGCCACAATTTTTCAACGTCAGTCCCACAGGAATAAAACTCATGCCAATCAACTTTCCTTACATCATCTTTAAATTTCTCACTGTCAAAGTACTTGAATGAACGACATTTAGTTATTTTCGGAGAAAGGGATTGATGTTTCCCTTTAATTGCAGTAAAAATCACAGAGTGATCACTAAGTCCAGCTGACTGCACTCCTGACTTAATAATATTGTCAACAAGTGCATCAGAAATACATACCAAATCGATTACTGACTGGCTATGTGGTGAAATTCTAGTGGGTTCAGATATAACCTGTGTCATTTGCATTGTAGTAAGGAGACTGGAAACTTTTCTAGAAAGAAAAACTTTGTCGAAAATCGGTGAATCAAAACAGCAGTGTCGCCCTGGACTATAGACAAACAACATTTTTTTTACAATGTTTCGCCCTGTCCGAATCTTTGGACGATCTGCTGTCCCGCGGTCCACCAACTTTCGACAAAAACCTCTCACCTGTCCATTGGAAATTGACTTGCATTTTCTAAGGAATTGGTGCGTTGTAGAAAGCGTCTGCGTAGTGATTGCGAAAATACACAGCAAAAACTGTGATGTTAACCGGTGTACATAGAGGACCACACCAGTTATTTTACACCGGTGTTAAATTGACAGTGTTACTTTAACACATATAGGTGTTATTAAAACGCTTTTGGTTGTTACATTTACACTCATTGGTGTTATGTTAAATCTCTAGGGTGTAATTTTGACACCTCGGGGTGCGGTCCTCTATTAGCACCAACTGGTGTCAGTTTTAACACCACAGTTTTTACAGTGTATGATCTAATAGAAAACGAGACCGTCTCGAGTTCAATGACATGCGGATTTAAAACCTTTACGCTATATAAAACCTTTAAAGAAGGCTATAGGATATGTTCTCAGAGAGGTAGATAGAAGGTGAGAGATAGGGGGGGGGCAGAGAAGAATAGAGGGAGAGGGAAAGAGAATTATCTCACACTCATGCAATTTTAGCGCACGCATACACTCACACGCATATCACTCACATAACACACATGCACACACCCTCCCAACAAAAATGATCAGCGTGTTTTTTTTTTACTGTATTAAACTGATGCGCATGAATTGAACACAAAACACACACTCTCACTGCTACTCACCCCACCCCTGCAGAGCCACACACTCTTGTGTTTTACTTTGCCATACACTCTTGTGTTTTACTTTGATTGTGAAGAAAACCTTTTTTCATATTCTAAGAGAGTTATGACTGACTTGATTGTTATTTGTGCATGCTGACAAATTGAATCTCTATCGTTAAAGGTTTTTGCGACAATTGGCTATCCATAAGTAAAAAAAAAAATCTTGAGACCAGAGTTTAGATTGAATCTGAGTACAGAATACGTGCCAATATATCCATCTTTATTCATCTCTCATTCATTCTGTCAATTCATGTCATCTTTGTCTCTATGACTCCATATTTTCTTTGTCCATATTTGTACTTTTATTTTGTTTGTTTTAACCTATACATTCACCTATCTATCTTTAATAGTGATATATATTGTGATTTAAATGTCCATGAATTTATGATGTTTCACTTCTTTAATTCACATTCCTCTTTAACTTCAAGCTTACGTTTAATGTATTTTACATTTTATTAATGTTCTATATAATAGTCTAGGCTGTTATGTTACATGATTTTTATGTTTCAATGTTTTGTAATTTCAATGCACGGACCAATCGAAAATCAGCTTTTGCTGAATAGGTCTTGCTGAAATGAACAAATGAAATGAAATCCCTTTCAAAACTCTCTTTATGACTTTTCATATTCTGTCCAATCCCACCCTCGCCTTCCTTCTCCCTATCGTCCTGATCGTTATCCCACCCCGAAAATATGAAGAAGAAAAGAAAAAAAAACCAGTGTTCAAATCTCGGATCACACAGCAGCTCGCAGACATGTTGCATGGATGACAGACCGTGTGTATTAAAATATGAGCATGTTTCCAATGATATTCCAATCGGTGTTAGGTTCTCTGTTGGTTTTATCCGTTAATTGATCCGCGTGCGTCCGTATACCGGCAAAATATTGTTTTCTCTCATCTGTCTTACTCTTTACTTTTTTTCTCTCTCTCTTTCTGTCTCTCGCGACATCTATCTTCTTTCCCTTTTCTGAGAGACCTCTCAGAAGAAAATTAATTGCCCCCGCGTACAGCAGCATCGCCTCGCGAGTGACGCCTCGCATAAATTCCCGCCATGACTCTCCTGTTATTTTAGTTAAACTGCCGAGAAATTGGTCGTTTTGCCGACTTTGTGTCAGTCTAATAAATGAGAAGGTGAATGAAGAAGTCTTCGGTTGCAGACTATTTATGACGAAAATGAAAACTAAATGAAAATTTGGACTTTCAACGAGCACATAATATTGTAAAAGTTATTCATTTATCAATAAATGTACATCAACGAGGTTTCCCCTTCTTCTAAAGATTGTCAATGAGGACAGCCGAAAACATTTTGATATTTTGCAAAGGTTCACAAAAGTTATTGAGTTTTGCTTTGCTATAATTGTCCTATAGTTAAAAGGAAAGACATTTGACAAAGTCAAATCAATTATTAACGGAATAACACCATCTGATACATTCTAAAAAAAGGCTTACCCAATATTGGGTAAAATGGGAACATGCATGTTGGTTGTGTAAAAAGATACCAAATATTTTGTAAATTTTACGCGATGTTGCGTTAAAATTTACCCTTAAAACAAGTATTTAGCCTAATATGGGGTAAAAAAAAAAGATATCCAGCACACATGCATGTTCCCTTTCTACCCAATATTGGGTAAAAGTTTACTCAGTGTTTTTACTTAGAGTGTAATTGTTTACTTCGAACTCAATTTTACAAGACTAAGCATGTTAAGTGAGGAAATGAACTCGAAATAGCGAAGATTTCAGTTCTTGTAAAATTTCTAAACAATTCAGCAGATTATATTGAAAATACAGTTTCTGGCTTCCACCATGGACTTCTTGCAATTCTAGCAAGAATGCATAAGGTTTTTGTATATATAAATGACAAGAATATCATACAGAATGATAGATTTGGAGTAGGTTTTTACTGAAATGTACTCAATTTGGTATTGACGCCTAGTGCCATCCTGTGATATGCCTATCATGATGATTTACTAGATATGATTTTATTTATTGTATATTGTTTGATTAGAACGTTGATATTATCAACATCTGGATATGTATAATTGCTTTTACAGTGCGGTTCATTTAAAGCTACGGACGTACGTTTTGCCCTTCACATCGTCAGACTAATATTCACATTATAGCTTTGAATAAAATGCTGAAGAACGCAAAAACTGCTTGATTTTCAGACTACGAGAATAGTTCATATAAACCATAAGATAAGATTCCTCTCCTCAGAACATGGTCCCCAATTTTTTCCCCCATCTCATTCTACTTTTGCCGCGCGCGAAATGATTAGTCGCTAATTGATTAGAAAGCCAGTTGGTAGCGCGCATGTCACTGGCGGGCGCAATTTGATATCGTGCCGCGCGCGCCGTGTAATAGTCTTGCTCGATAGCCTTCATGCTCGCGAGACGGAAATTTAGGATTTTGTTACAGCACTGGGATTCGATGCCATTTTCTAGGCAGCAAATAAACGATTACCTGTGATACAATGACGCACGCAGATTCTTTTTTTACCATTTTTCCCGAAGAAGGCTGAATATCGTTATCATCATCATCATCATCATCACGATCATTCTATTTTACTTTTAACGATTATCTCCTCCATTCTTGCGAAAATTGTATTTTTCTACTTCTTTACCAAATCATTGTTTCTGATTACTGCAATTAACGTTTTCAGTGGCTCTTTTCTTAACATGTTTTCTCGATAATGGCGCTAAACACGCTAAACGAAATGTTAAGGAGAGGGAAAAATTTCGGAGTTATCCAACGTTTCCTTAGAAGACGTTACTGTAGTTGTATTTGTTATACAAGTATTATGCTTCATATCCCCATCTTAACATTTTGTTTTCTTACTTCACATTTTACTCAAATCCATAACTGACCATTATATATATATATTTACTTATATACTTATATATTTATATATATAAGTCGTCTAAAATCCACCTGAAATGCCGTGTACTAGTACAGACTGTAAAGCAAATCACATCAATAATCTAATTGCTATCCACAATTCAAGTAAAAAAAAAATAAATTAAAACCCAACTAGGTTTTGTCACGGCTAATAAAACGGTATATCTTGTAGTTCAGTGAACTTTATCGGCGGATAATACCTTTAAAATAATCTCAGCATGTCATATGATATCTGAAATTTCATTTAAATTAAATTTAATTCGTATTTGATCCGGTATACGTTCAGTAGGGATGTAATGGTGTCGGTGTCTGGGGGAGTTTATTGAGTATGCAAAGCAAGCCGACATTCCCCCTAAAACAGACCCCTGATATTGTATATGCCTTCTTTATATACTTTCGTTGTGCAATACTCTTATGTTTTAAGGGCGTTATTAAAAAAAAACCATCTGGAACATTTTTCATGTGAATTTGTAGTAAAATCTCAGACTTTTCTGTAGAATGCAGGAATGCCGAAAATATATTTTAATGTTATATTCTATTGACATTTTGAGATTTTTTACAATGTGCTCCCATAGGCGAGCATGCAGTTATTAATGACGATTAATAGAAATGTTTATATAAAACAGATATCTTTAATCATGTTTGAATAGTTTTACAAATAGGTATTACCCATGACTTTGCAGTACGGGTGATTTATTCTCTTTCTAAATAAGATACCCAAAGATTCTGTTTAAAGATGTAAATTGGAGTGAATTACTTATAATCCTAATCATGCTTTTCATTTTTTAAACACATAATATTGGAATTGGTAATCAAATACTTGTTGACGAATAAAATGGAATATTAAATGATCTGATTTCGATTTCAGCTCAAGTTCATAATAATATAACATCTGATTTTACATAATATGGAATGCTTAATGAAAAAACTTCCCTGATGCCATTTTTTCAAAGATATATTCGTAAACTTAACTCATCAGACTTAACGTTTCATTCATAAGGAAACATACTCTAAACCGACCGATTAATAACGTAATATCTTTGATCGCTTTGAAGTCGGTTATGTTGGTGTAACTGCGGCATTACAAACGATATGTATTTGTATTATGATACCCCCCGTATTCCTAAGATTTCTTAGTGGCATTAAGGACAATATGAAATATGCAGGTATATATGAACAACAATATTATATTTAGTAGACAACTATATTAAAATAATCTGCAACAATACAATATTTTATTGTATGTCTAAAAACAAAAATAAATATGAATAATCCATTGAAAAAAAAAATCAATATAGACCCTCGTCATGCGTTGCTACAATATCAGGAAAAAATGTGAGGTCTCGTATTGAAACTGTATCATTTGTTTTATAGCTCCTAGGTCATATAGGTCCAAGTTGAAGAAGCATAGCTTGTATAGAACTACTCTATATACCACCAAGATGTGCTCTAAAAATGTTTATAAACTTATTGAATTACTTCAATACAGTACAAGATGCCCCTTTATACCTCTATATACAAACTATGTATGCTTTATACACAGTCCATGGAGAGTACCTGAGTACGTTAGGGGAAGCACCCACTACCGGTTTCTCGAAGCCTTTGTCCGCACAAAGGAAGATGGCCCAATTAATTTCGAATCCAAGACTCGTCACCGATTCTTGAGCACGTGCCGAGTAATAGTCTCGGCAATACTTGGCAAACTCAACAAACAAAACGATCCGATCAGTTCGAGGGAGACAACGAAACCTTCAAATAAGATTATCGCATTACTTTCGTCGTGAATTCCCGGCCCTTTGCTTCGACAACATAAAGCCCTTATCCTGTTACCCCTTCAAAAGATTGTGCAAAAAGAACGGGGGAGCCCTCTGCTCGCGTGGTTAAAATACTGAAACACAATACTTGTTGAACCCCTCGCCTTCTCGGGATATCCCAAATCCCCAAACGGAGCACGCCGTATGGTGTGGGTTCTGGCTTAGACATGGGGCTCATCTTTTCTTACAACGACTTTCATCACAATAGCCGGTAAATATGAACAAAAAAACATCTCTCGTGGACATCTTTTTGCTTTTAGGAACAGAAAATTCGACATATTCTAAAAAAATCATTGAAATCTACGGATTCAATACAATTATGGCTCGTTTGCCGTTTTAAGCAATATCTTTATAGAACTGTAATAATACAGGCAAAATGTAATTAGAGCACCAGCAGATTAAATCGTCAGGCAAAACATAAATTGAAAGACAATAAGCTTCCCTGTGGTACTCTATCTTCCACAGTACCGATGAACCAATACACATACAAATTTGAGAGGGAGTTGTCCTTGTTTAAACACACATTTCGTTTCACATCAGCGAACAAAAACAACAACAAAAATCGTTCTTGGACCCCTTCCGTACAAATCATTCAGTGTTGAAGCGGATAAGTAAATAATAGGTATCTTGTAAAGAAACATTCATTCACTGAAAGGAATTAAACTGCAAGTCCTTATGAAAGGCAAAGTTCATTGACCTCTGCTCCATGGCAGATCATTTCCTTATCTTCTTTTGATGTGAAGTCATTGAAACTCCCCCTTTTCAGGGTTTTCTTCGCACGGTTATTTCTTTCGATTTTTTTTACATCTTATATTAAGGTTTAGTGTGTCATCTGTCTCAAAATGTATCAAACTGGCCTATAGGTGGTGTGCTTGGGGACCCATGGCCCCCACCCTTCACTACCACGAAAAAAAAATATAAAAAGAAAGACAAGGACAGGAAAAATTGGGAAATGTGATATTGTATAGATATTGGTCTGTTTGGCATCTACAATAAAATCACGATTGGCAGTAGAAGTCATAGATCTAAACAAATTAAGATAATAGATTTACACACACCCACACACAAACACACACATACAGAAAAAAATGGTAGGCGTTGCTTAAATCAAAGTTCCCCATGCAGAGCTATCCTCTCTTTGGAAATTTTTGGTGAGTTGGTGAGGCCGAAAATGTCTCAGCCGGGAATTGAACATGGGCCCCCGTTTCTCATGATTATTGCAGGGGCGGATCCAGCCTTCGCCAATAGGGGGGGGGCCGGAAAATTTTTCAGCCACATTTTCCCCGATCGGCCGCTCGAAGTTGATTTTTGTTTGTTTCTTTGAAGGGGTAGTCCTAATAGTCACTTCTGAGCTTTATTCTTATAAATCAACATAATTATATAATAACCTCATAAGCCTTATTTAAATAGTACGAGCGCGAAGCGCGAGCTATTTTTTTAATTTCATGTATTTGTCCTAAAATTTAAACATTCTGGGCAATGTTTGTGATTCTAAACGAGATGTGTATCCAACTAAATAATTACTGCGAGCGCGAGCAGAAATTTTTGATATACTTTTGATCTGATAAAAAAAAGGATCTGTTAATGGCTGCTTGCAGTTATCCATGAAGACGTAAAAATCTAATAATGCGAGCGCGAAGCGCGAGCTCAAAAATTGTGACACTTCTACCTGAATAATGAGTACATAACTAAAAAATGATGCGAGCGGAAAAATTAGAGATATACACCTGAAAATGAAGCATACTTTTCGTGTCTTGTTTCATGAAAAGGATGAGTAATTAGATATCTTCTTATATAAATAATGCGAGCGCAAAGCGCGAGCAGAAAATTTTTAATATTGTGATCTGAAACTGGATAATAATTTAAATAGAGAACAAGCTGCGTATCTGAATAAACATGCGCGCGTGTTTCAGATTCCGATCCGACCTAGAATCTGGGCATTCTAAATACCTTTTATCATGAAAATCAATAAAGCGAGCGCAAAGCGCGAACTTAAAATATTTGATATTGCGATCTGAAAATGGGTAAATTTAAGCTCTGTATTTCAAGCACTTTTTAGTAAAATTGTGAGGTGGATATGGATCAAAGTGTTCACAAAGAGCTGATATGTTTCATTATTATTACTTTGAATTTTGACATAGGACCGGGACATTCTAAGAACACTATGTCATCATATGAAAATAATGAATATCTTCCTATTTATCTTTATAAGCGCGAGATGAAACTCGAAAAGGGGACAATTTGGTTATCAAATTAATATCTTAATTATCATTCTAATAAGCATAATGGGAGCGCAAAATATGTTAAATGGCCTGAAAACTGGACATTTAAAGCACTTTTGTAATCATGAATAAGATGCATGAGTTAATTTATTTTCAGCAATCAATCTGTTAAATGGCCTGAAAACTGGACATTTAAAGCACTTCTGTAATCATGAATAAGATGCGTGAGTTAATTTATTTTCAGCAATCAATGCGAGCGCAAATCGCGAGACGAAATATTTGATAAACTGTCATGAAATGGGGATTTAAAGTTGTTTGTTCATATTAAGATATAGCTCCAATCAAAATGCGGGCATACAGCGCTAGCTGATACGTTTTGACAATCTGATACGTTTAGGGATATTTTGAGAACTTTATGGAATACAGGAAAACAATAGGTACCTGACAAATCAAATTTTGCGAGCGCGCAGCGCGACCAGAAAATGTTAATATTTAGACCATGAAACATAATTTTTTACATAGCTCTTAAAAAAAATCAAATTGTAAATCAAACAAAATCATGAAAGTTCGATTTCCCAGCTTAAATGTGTTTGACTTCAATATTTGATATTTTAAGCACCATATTGAGCAAGATATGTAAATCACCTAAAAGGCAATGCGAGCACGAGCGCGAGCGAAAATTTCATATTGTGACGTGAAAAGATTTTTTTTTATTAGGCCTAATTTCCAAGTCGTCCCCTCATCTTATTTTATTCACTCGTCTTCCTCCTCTTGTGTTTCCCTTTCTTTTTTCTCCTCTCTTGTCCCTTCTTTTTCTTTTTTTTCTTTCTTTCCCCTTTTTTCTTTTTTTTGCTCCGCCAATAGGGGGGAGGGGGGGGGGGGAGCCCGGGCCCATCGGGCCCCCTGGATCCGCCTATGTATATGTATATGTATATCTTATCAAATTCTATCACAAAATGAGGTTTCCGTATTAAGAGGGTCAAATTGGTATGCCAGTACTACGAATAAGGTATCAATAAACATGGTGAATTGCTTTTTCATATTATAATAAATCAAACTTGAAACATTCGATAATCTCTGAATATTAGCCCTCTAAATTTGGAGTACCTTTATTTTCGTACGAAATATTAGACGTTCCTTTTGGATTATGATGTGGATGGATTTCAATGTCCATGGAACTGTAAACTCCGAAATATCCTTCAAGCAATATCAGTAACATCTTGAAAATGTATATCCTCTTCGTAGTACAGCACTACAGCTAATATCAAAAAAATATTACTTCAGGCAAGAGAGAGAGGGGGGGGGGTCGTAAATTTGTGATTTTACAAACAAATTCACACGGGATACGTTACATCTCAGAGATGCGTACAGATGAAATAAAATGAATTAAACTCAGTAATAGAAAAAAAAATACATCAGAGTTGGACAAAAGACAGATGATGTTTTTTCTTGATTGAAAATTGATATGGCTAGAGGAAAGAATGGAGGCCAATGGACTGGGAACAAAAGTGAGCTTTCTTGGTATAATATGAAGAAGATGATGGATATTAAACGTCCTAATACTAAAAATCCTAAAATACGTGCGAAGGTAGAGACAGAGAGAGAGAGATAAAAGGGGAAAGAAGGGGAAAAGGAAACAAAATAAAAGAAGGAATAGAAAGATAGAGAGAGAGATTAAGTCAAATCCCTATCGGTTATGCCATTCTTTTTTAGGCTAACCACTACCCATGAGTGGCAATTTTCAATTTCCACGAAAGTTTGTTGCTTATTGCTGTGTGTCTTGTAATATAGAAAAGAAATATATATCAGAAGGCAAGTTTCAACATTTTGATGCAAGCGTCCTTTTTTAGAGAGCGTCTCTCGAGCATTCATTATTCTCCTGTCACATGAATGTTCTATAAAGGAAATATTCTATGATAGAAATACATGAGAAAGAAGACATCAGGTTTTATTTTTGATTACCTCATTTTCTTGCTTCTGTTGCTCCTCGTAAGGATTGATATCAAAATCATTTTCCCAGGTAATAAATAATGTAGGTAGAATATCCAAATATGGTTGGATTTTGACCCTTTATTCCCCCTTTCGGTGTATGATGAAGATTTGATCTAATAATAACAATAATAATAATGATAATAGTAATAATATTAATGATTATGATAATAATTATGATAATAATAATAATAATAGTGATAATAATTATACTGATTATAATAATAATGATAATATAATAATAATGATAATAATAATTATTACAATAATGACTGATTGCATGCTCAAAGCGCTTCACACGTGATTCATAGTTCTGTAGCAGCTGTTAGGCGCACAACAGTGACTGTTGTTTCCTACTGGTACCCAATTAGCACCTGGACGACAGTAGCAAAGTGTGGATTGACGCCTTGCCAAAAGACGCTAGGCCATGACGGGATTTGAACACACGACCCTCTTATTACAAGGCGAGAGTCAGAACCGCTACACCACGACGCGACGCTTCCAGTGAACGTGTGTGAACATTTGATGATGTTCACACACGTGCACAGTTGCATATATTGACAAACAACCCCACACATTCTCATGTGTATCATATAAATACAAGTATCCTACAAAGATACACACACACATCGCGAAACCCCAACAAACATCCACTCACACAACACACACACACACATATTCACATCACATACCCTTAGTTACATATCACACACTAATACACACACTTTTTACCGACTTACGTACATGTATCGTAACGCGCTTATACTCAAACGCACCCTGACACTCAACACACTCCCTCACACACACTTTTTACTCACACCCCTAAATGTATCGTTACGCACATATACTCAAACGCAGGCAGACACTCTGGGCGTTGTGGCGTGCGCCTGTAATCCAAGCTATGCGGGGAAGTTACAAATTGATGCAGAGGTTCGAGGTTCGAGGTTCGAGCCCTGGTCACGTCTTTCGGATGGTGACGTTAAAGGTCGGTCCCAGACGTAAATAATCATATCTGATTGATACACGTCTGACAAAAACTCAAATACACACACACACTCGACACACTCGCGCTTGCCACACGCATGCTTGCCATCCCCCACACCCACACCCTCACTTGTGAAACAGATTTGATGACATCTAAAAAGAGCCAAGCCTCGTTGGTTGATGTGCTGCACAGGTTACAATGACGGGAAATTAAAAATTGGAAAATCTGAAATGAAGATGGAAATAATCTTGCCAATGGATATGCCATTATGAGATGTATGACTGATATCATAGTGATGTGAAACTTGACAGTTATTTGCTTATTAACGCTGTTCAACATCCCCATCTAAACATCGCGTATCAAACCTAATGCAAAAACATACATAATATGTCCCAACGTTTACGTGATTAAAAAGTAGAAATACAAAAGTAAGGGGAGAATTAAATTCAAATATTTGCAAGTTATTAGTCTGATCCATCTCTAATTTTATATTAATTTGAGGCACATTTATAAATCTGAAAAACTAACCATAATTACGATATTATTAACTAATTTTTATTATAATAAAACATATATATCATTGAGACGTTCGTTACCTGTTCTATTTCTTTATCTATTTCGTTTGATACAAATATCACCAATCGCTGTATTTAATGAATAATTCAGTTTCATTAGGTGATGACCCGAGTACCCGGTTTCATTTTCCCATTCTTCCTCATCTCCTCGTTTCAATCTTCCTTAAAATAAAAATTACAGAATTAAATAAATATTTTTTTTCAAAGATATATAAAAGTAATCCCCGCATGCTCTGGCACGAAACTATGGGGCATATTTCGTGTTCTTTCAAAAGTATTTTGAAAGACTGTTCGTCTTACCAAGGCAATTTACTAAGCCAATGTATAACTTAGGTTGTAGTTCTTGTATTTCTTAAATATAAGTTAAGAATTCGACAACGGTACATTTGATCAGTAATCGAAAACACAGGGTCCACATCTGGAACGCCGGAACTAAGTCAACATACTCATTAGACATTAGTGGAACCATATTCGTTACGTCGATTCTTTCGGTTTTTATGCAAAATATCACAATGATAGATATTGACATTGACGAGACATGAAAAGTAAATAAACCACTAATATGGCAAACTCTGATGTTAAGAACGAAGGTGATGACATTTTAAAATATCCCGTATGCTCAGACACACGAGTGATATCTAAACTGAGAGATTCAATGATATGTACATGAACTATTTTTTTCTCATTTTTCTTATATATTTATACTATTTGGGTTATTGTCGAATTGAAAGTGGGGCCCTTTTGAATGAATCACAATATATCCACATGTTTAACAGATGAATAAACCATCGTTTTCATTGCATGAAGGACAATGTACATTCTAAATATATTGGGTAAAAGTGCTCCATGAGAGTAATTATGTGTCCAACCAACATTGGGCATTTCTTTGGGCATTTTTATTTATCCAGTGTGATGAAAATTTAGCCCATTCTAAAGTAATTGCTGCTTATTTTTTAACCCTACTGGGCAATATGCTTCCTGCATTGGGTAAAAATTGCCCCAAATGGGTTGGACACATAATTACCGTTGTGGTGTTTTTTTTTTCAGTTTATGATTAGTAATACACAAAAGAAAAAGTCAGAGAATTGCGTTACTAGCTCCCTCATGTGCATACATCATATATTGTTCATTAAAATGCATTTTTTATATCAAGTGAAACTTTGAAATCTCTCAGATTTTATATTATCTCTGATATTAATGACATTTCCAGCGGTATGCTCTTTTTTAATGTTGACAAACTAGTGTTTAGGATATATATATTTTTTTGTTACTTTTAAAGATACATGAAAGTTGTTCCAGTAAACACTTATGTCATTACAATGTCTGTAAAAACAAGTTTAATTGTCACCATATAATCCTAGATCTAGATCCGGTACAATTGTATAAACTGAACTTTGTCAAATCCTGAAATTAAAGCTGAAAAAAAGATAACACCGAAGATCACATTCACAGTTTAGAATAGGCGGGACGGTGTATTATTATTGATTGGGAAAATACCCGATATTTTGATGAAATGCCATGCTTATTTTGCTTACTAGTAATCAATTACAAAATTTTTGCAGACTCATTCGGCACATTTTTTTTTCAATTCATACATACAGACATTTCGGTGGTTAGTTTATTGGATTCTGTACAAATTCATTTTCAATTCGTAACAACTGGAATTTAGTCGCAGCTGTTTAACTGATTTTTTTTTAAAATGAAACATTTGCGATATCTGCAAAGCAGTGTTTTTACAGACCCAAGGCAAATTTCCCGAAAGTGATTTAAAAAAATTATTTAAAACTAATAGACATTTCCCGGAATTTTCAAATTTTATTATGTAACAAAAATCGGACAATGTCAAAGCGAGCCTAAACTTGGTCAAAGTGACCAAAATAAAGGAATCTAACCTTTTTTGTTGAATGCAAGAAATAAAAACAAAATTACAAAATACGAGCGCGGAGCGCGAGCTGAAAATTTTGAGCTATGAGGCAAACAATTCTTTAAATGTATCATGAATATTGAAAGTTGATACGTTTAATTGTGATTTAAATTTTGTCATTTTCTGAGTTCCCGGAATTTCCTGGATTTTTTTCACTTACCGAAAATTACCTGAAAGTGATCCGGATTTCCCGGAATTTGGGAAATTTCCTTCAAACACTGCTGCAAAGTCATATTCAAGAACATGCAGCAGTACGAAGATGATGAAGCTCTTATGCGTATAATGGCGTCGACCGGAACTTAGATAGGAAATAGCGCCATCTTTGGACATAATCATACCAGGCTTTCAAACAGAGGCGATAGATTCCTGGTTAACGTACAAGTGCACTCTCGTTTTAGAAAATTTATACTTTGCAATCATTGTCTTTGGTGTTATGAGAACGATGGAAGATTATCAAGAGGAGAAAAGTTTTATAAGACAAAAAAACCAACAAACATAGGGTTTGCCTTCAGACAGCACACTTATTTATTTTTCTGAATGAAATATTTTCTCTGAAGTCAATAAAGTTTGGAAGATTACTTGTGAACAATACTCTCCTGTCTCTCTATTATCTCCTAACTGTTTAATGACTCTCCTTTTAAAATCGATTTATCTATCTATCTACGTTTCTTTCTATCTTCTGTTTATCTTCCTTTCTAAACTTTCGTTTTATCCTTATTTATTTTACTATCCGTTTTTTTTTCAGCAGCTCTTCTTCTTTCCATGCAAAAAAAAAAATAGAGTGTCTCTGAGTGTCTCGTTCTCTCTTTGCCCATTCTTCTCCTCTATCCCTGTCTTTCCATGTCCCTGATCCTCCATCGACTGGGCCCAACCTCCTCCCAACGATGCCCGGCTCAGCGGGACCAGATGGGGAACGGAATCGGGAAATCTTCCGGTCATCCGGCCGTCCAAACACAACCTGAATGAAGCTGCATGGCTCGATGCTTTATAGGAAACGACAGAAGTTGAACGCTCGGAAAGTAGAAAAAAAAAGAATTTCGGTCCTCGGGGATTTGGAACGCGCGCGAAGCCAAAAATTGTCATCCGCGAGCATTCTCGTCCATTCTGGTTGGCATGGTAACTATTATATTCCCCGAATATATACACACGTCGCCTTTTTCTGGATCGGCTCTCACTATCTGCTTTGGAATCTGCAATTTGCTGATAGTTATGTGATCCCAAGTGGATTCGCATTAAGGACGAAATGACAACAAAAATTTAGTAGGATATAGGGATTCTGCAGATGCTACAGAAGTTGTAAGTAGATGTTTGGCATTATTAAAGAAACATAATATTCATACCTTTCTTTTAGTACTTAGGGTAGAATCGATGTTAGGATCAGATATATATATATATGTATATATATATATGACAATATTATGACAATATATAAATATGTATTGTTGTCATATTCTATTTGAACATTTTTCAAGAGTCTGTAAAACGAAAGTCACCTACACGTAGTTTGTTTCTTCCACCTCACACTCTAAAAAGTAAAATGAAAAATAATTCGCAGGGCTAAAGGCAGTCATGGCGTATCTGTATTGTATTAAAGGGTGACTTGAATTAAGAGAAATCACCAGTCTGTGGAAAATGAGCACGAGGGATTTGTATTGTATTGAATAATAATAATAATATAGGTATATTTACCCAGGGTAGCCACTTTAGTTTCGAAAACTGTTCTCTCAGCGGGCCCTGCTATTATTATTACCCCAGCTTTAGCTGAGCTGCCTAGGCGCTCAAGCATTCAAGGAATTTCTTCCTACCGGGTACCCATTTACCTCACCTGGGTTGAGTGCAGCACAATGTGGATGAGTTTCTTGCTGAAGGAAATTACGCCATGGCTGGGATTCGAACCCACGACCCTCTGTTTCAAAGTCACACGACTAATCCACTGGGCCACAACGCTCCAATGCAAAATTATATGTAGTTATGATTACATATTTCGATGGCAAAACAATGCAATGGTAAAGAAATTAACCCAAAGATCATGCATTATTGTAAGTAGTGGAAATCTCAATTCTCAAAGCGACAGCTAGAAACGCTGATAGATAATGTCCACTGAGTTCAAAACCAATAGTATTGGACTCCTTGGGTACAAACTTATTTTGAACATTATTTGGACGGTATTACTGTGAAGGATAAAAATGACTATGGTACGTGTATTAGAATGGGAGCGTGGCAGAAGTGTGCCTTCACAGTTTGGGGCTGATGAGAAGTGGGGTTATACAAACTAATTTGTAGGAGAGAGAGGGGGGGGGGGGGGCGACGTGAAAGAAAAGGAAGGGATACCAATTGAGAGAGAGAGAGAGAGAGAGAGAGAGAGAGGGGAAGATAGGTAGGTAGTCATGTTAGGCCTATATATATAGCAAGAAAGAATGAAAGAAAGAAAGAAAGAAAGAAAAAAAAAAGAAAAAAAAAAGATAAATATGAACAAAGATAGATCGATAGATACATGTATATATGGATGGATAGAGATAGATAGATAGATAGAGAGATAGATAGATAGATGAATGGATGGATCAAGAGAGAGAGAGAGGGGGGGGGAGATAATATCACAGATAAATGGATAAATAATTAGCTAGATAGATATAAACCAACAAAAAAAAAACAGAGAAGGATGAGGTGAAAATGGGGGAAAATAGATTTTATACTGTACAAAGTGCAACAACATGAAAAAGCAAATACGACACACGCCTTCGAGAGCAATGGAATAAATTGACAGAACAAAAAAAAGATGATTAAAAAAAATACAGTGGTAACAGAAAAAAATATCGATTCAGATAGAGAAATATGAAAAGGTAATTAAAATAACTTGAAGATAAAATAAACGGAAAGAGGGAGAGAGAAGATGAAGAAGAATAGGAGCATGGTCTAACAGAGAAAGTAGAAGAGGAGCTGCTACACAGATGGAGGAAGAGAGCCTTGTCGCGTGCCACTTGACACTTTTAAAACACAAAACAAAATCTCTGGAGCTCCCTTTGTAGGAAGCATATTTGTCCAGTGAGTGGAGTCATGCAGGGAGTAACTGTTGTCATTACTAATGGTGTCTTTCTTTCGCTTTCATCTATCGTTTATCTTCTCTCTCTCTTAAGTACCTCAAGAGATTCTTCGCAAAAAACCTCCACCGTCGATCCCCCGTGGATGAAGGAAAACGGAAGGCTTTTTCATGAAAATTGTCGTCTTACCCCCAGAAGTATTTTACACAAATTCTTCCTATTGAATGCAAAGCTTCTGCTCGTTTTTACTATTCTGTAATGCCCGAACTAGAATAAACGAACTTATGCTTTGATTCAGATCTTAACATCAGCCTTTCAGACAAAACAAACTTTTTGTTTGATAAGTAAAGTGATTTTTTTTGGGGGAGAGGGTATTTTTTCATCATAGTCGATGGTAGGTTCTCTGTTAAAGGTGCAATGTTATAATCATGACCTCCTCGTTGAAGTTGAATTACATTCGTCTTATTCAAATTTCAGGGGTTCCCTGAAATTGAAGAAAAGAAGATAGCAAACAGTCGTCATGATATTAATTTTCAGATACAAGTTTTGAAAAAAAAGAGAAGATATTTGCAAAAATCAAATCACTGTATATCCCCTTCATGCCCTTACGGCATAGTTTGCAATATTTGGTTCTAAGCGCCATGAATAAAGTGTATTTAATAAATGAAAACTTATTCCAATTGAAGAATTGCTGTTTTTACTCATAATGTCAGTCATTTAGAACGACGGTGGTTAAACAATTTTTTTATTATTGCACAAAGACATGCCAAGTTATGAAAAAAGAAAATTCACAAATTAGCTGAACCAAATCTTTCTTCAGGTGAATGGGAGTTTCTGCCCGAGACATAATTTTCATGTTCTCATGGCCCTCGTGCTGGGGGCAGCCATCTTGGGCGCACCAAGGGGTATGGTGTATCGCTACAGGGGGGCTTCTCCACTTTCAGCTTTAAAAAGCAGCTAATTGGACTAATTTGATGCAATGCAGACACCTCAGCTCTTGTAGAGTGCCTCCAATATGGTCTTGAGTTACGGCAACAGCATATTTCGGCATTTCTTAATATATTTATTTTCATGATGCTCCATGTATTATATTTTCAAATCCACATACCCTATTACCAGTTTGTTATGTTGCAAAGAAATTATTTAATGTAAATTGTAAGGTGTAATTGGTAATACACCTAGGTTTTTATATTGGTAATGTTTTATAAATCAATAGTTTGTTTCTTTCCAAGATTTTATGTGCAAATTGAATTTTTATCAAAGATATGAAGGACATTTTCACAATTAAATTAAGGAACGATTGGGATGATCTTTGTTTTAATGAAGAACTTAAAAAGGTATCACATCTGAAGATTGAAAAGAGGAATAGACAGATAATGAATTTCTTTGTTTTAAACAATAACAAACTTTGGACAATTATTTATATAGATAGCAATATGAACTAATATACGGAAAGATACATGTACATATATAGATTAGATAGCCTAATATATAGAAAGATAGATAGATATATATATATAGATAAAGAGATGGATAGATAGGTAGATAGATATTTAGGTAGATAAAAAGCCTGTGTAGATCTGAATACATAGAAATATTTATGAATAGGTAGGCAAAATCTACAGGTAGGTAGATAGATATTTTAAAAAAATGATGAATAGATACTCTAAATGACATTTAAATCAATTTAGATTAATATATCCACTCTTAGAAAAAAATATTAGGTTGTTACACATTTGAATCTACACTCTTAAAAATATTGGGTAAAAATGTTCCATGAGGGTAATTATGTATCCAACCAACATTGGGCATTTCTTTTGGGCATTTTTATTTATCCAGTGTGATGATTTTTTTTTCTCATTCTAGAGTAATTGCTGCTTATTTTTTAACCTTACTGGACAATATGCTCCCCGCATTGGGTAAAATACTGACCCTAATTGGTTGGATACATAATTACCCTCGTGCTGGTTAAAATTTTGCCCAATATTTTTTACAGTGTACCAACTGTTGGTTAAAAGAAAATTGCAGGTCAAACGAATCGAGATTTTTTTTCTGAACCAACACTTTGTAGATTCATATGTTAACCAACCCGACAGGTTGGTCAAAACATTTCTGAGAGTATAGCTATAGGCCCATATACACTTTCATGATTATTTTTTTGTTTATAGTTCAACTAATCATTATCCACAGGCAATTTGGATTTGAAAATCACTGTTATTAAGATGGTAGATGAATTCACGGGTGGATAAATGAGTAGATAGATTGATATAATAGGTATAGATAGATAGATAGATATAGTAAACAAATATATCAGGCTTTGAGAAAGTATAGTGGAATTATTTATCCGAGGTTGGTCTGGCAATTACTATTTTTCCCGAGGGGCGAAGCCCCGAGGGAAATATAGTAGTTTTGCCAGTCCAACCGAGGATTAATAATTCCCACTATGGTTTCGAATGAAACGCCTGATATATTTGTTTTATATCCTACTTTTAATAATTTATAACCAAAATCTATGCGCTGAGCATGCAAAGTCCTGTTACTTGCGTTGAATTACCTACTTTTCTCCGAGCCACCGCGCTCAGCGGAACGCAGATTAGTGTCTGCGCTGACGCATCGCGCTAGACTTGCGCGCCCGGGAGAGAGAGCGCGCAAGCCGGTGCGCCGAGATATCCAGTTTTGTGAAATAATGACGTCAGAATATTGGTATATCCAAAAATATATCGAGGTCTGACGTCACGCAACATCATAGTTGAAATATATTCGGTCACATGATGCTACTTGAACCAATCACTATACAGGATTTACTCTATGTAGGATATAAAGATAGATAGATAGATGGATATAGATGAAAATATAGATAGATACATAGATAGATAGACATATATATAGATAGATAGATAGATGAATATAGATGAAAAGATAGATAGATACATAGATAGAAAGATAAATATAGATGAAAAGATAGATAGGTAGGTATAGATATATAAAGATACATTGACTGATAAAAAATGGAGGATATATAAATAGAAAGATAGCTGGATTGGGGGAATGATGGATATAGCTAACAGAAGAGGAAGGGGTAATAACCCACACGCTCTATTGGTAATCTTATCCTGTTTCAGTGAATCCAAAAAAAAGAGGACGCCAGAAAGAAGAGGGGATGGAAGGGCATGAGCAGCAATCGAATTCAGAGTCAAGGGAAAAACGTGATTAAGAAAAACGCCCCAGAAGTTGACACAAAGATATAGTAGACCAAGAAATAGACTAAATTAGAGCATCTCGGGTATAGCTTTAATCATATCACGCGTTCGACAATCAGGGGTGCCTGAAGCCCCCCGAAACCCGACACTTCTCCCCCGTTAAACACGACGTTGGATTTTGCGCGTAATTAAAATGGATTAATTCTTCAACAGCCAGTCCTAAACCTTGCATCTTGTTTGCTCCTCATAGGCCTAGGTATGCTGAAGTAACATGGCGATCCATGCCAGACATGCTGGAGGAATTGAAGTCATCGATCGCATGCGCATGGAGTTCTCCAATTAATATTTCGGTTGGGTATGAAAATGATATATTCATTTCTGCACAACATACATGTAGGTTTATTGCAATGTTTAATGTGAAATGATTTATAAACTAAGAAGTTGGTGAGGTAATATTGTTCATTTAAAACACAAAGCCGTTTTTCAAGTTATGATCCACTTTCTACGACAACTTAAGTATGGAGTGCCAAATGTAAACGTTTTCCCAAAGTGCATCAACGGATTAAAGTAGCAGTATTTCCAAGTGAACTACCCATATCAGTTTGTGTAAAAAGGGAACACAATTTTATTACAACAATTTTCAACGACATGGATGTTAACTTACATGCACCTTAACACTCTTAAAAAAGGGTTTAGGGCCAACCCCATATTGGGTAAAATGGGAACATGCATTTTGGTTGGGTAAAAAGATACCAAATATTTTGTAAATTTTGTTGATGTTGCGTTGAAATTTACCTTTAAACATGCATTTAGCCCAATATGGGGGAAAATACCCAGCCAACATGCATGTTCCTTTCTACCCAATATTTGATAAAAATTTTACTCAGTGTTTTTAGAATGAAAAGACAACGATATTATTCAAAATTCAGCTGAGGCAATTTGGAATGGCAGCAATTTGCCATATATAAATAAAGTTATATGTACTGGGGCCCGTTGCAGAAAGAGTTGCGTTTAAAAGCAAGCCAAAAAAATCAATCGCAAGTCCCAAATGCGCGCTGTTGATTGGTTGAAATCGATTGATTGCAACTCTTTCTGCAACGGGCCCCAGTTGTGTTTAAAAGTTAGTGAACCCATCACAAAATGCCACTGGCGTAAATCCGTGTTGATGGGTGGGGGGGATGACTGAAATATTTTGGCATTTTTTTGCAATCATGTTTTTAGATATGCAAGGAATTGCCATTGATATGTCCACAGTGGCGTACCGTGGGTCACGGCATGGGGGGGGGGGGGGCACCAGCAAAATGTTTGAATCACTGAGTGAGTGCGCTAGTGAGCGCGCTCAGTTGCCAGTTATACTGACCTAATAGAGACATTTTAAGGACAATGTCATTAAACTGATATGTATCTCACTGATCAAATAATGCGAGCGCGAAGCGCGAGCTGAAATTTTTTTATATTCACACCAAAAAAGGGACATTATAATCAAATTTGTGTAATCATGATAGGTACCTGTCTCGCTAAACAATGCAAGCGCGAAGCGCGAGCTGAAAATTTAGATAATTCAGACCTGAAGTGGGGCATTCTAAGGTTTTTTTGTAAGAATTAACTAGGACCATACGTATTTCATTAACCAAATGATGCGAGCGCGAAGCGCGAGCTGAAAATTTTTGATATTCAGATCAGAAGGGACATTTTAAGGACTGATTTTAGGAATTTATGAAAAGCAGACATATCTCACCAATCCACTAATACGAACGTAATTACGGACAGGAAATGTTTCATATATACGAAGACATTAACATGGGGCAATCACTTTTTGAGTCGTGAAAAAGAAGCATATGTCACTACATAAAACAATGATAACTCAAGTGCTAGGAAATATATTTGGTTTATATTGACTTGAAAACGGGATGTTTTAGTACAACAGGATTATATATCACTTTAAACAGACAATGCGAGCACCAGGAACCATGAAGACGTAAGCCCTGGGCAAATTATGTTTCATAAAGTTATGATAAATATGTTTCTTATTGAATGTAACATAACATAATTATAATATAATATAACATTATTACATTATAATGAATAATATATTTTTCTTTCCCACTACGTTTCTCTTCCTTTCTCCCTCTTTTCTCATTTTCCCCTTTCCCCGTTTTTTTTTTTGGTCAGCCGATGGGGGGATGTGCCCCCCATGCCCCCCGTAGTTACGCCACTGTATGTCCATATGGCAAATACCCCTCCAATATTATTATCTTTTTTACCCCATGATGGTTTAATGGTTTTATTAGAGATTACATTAAAATTTTTTTGACATTCCATCTTAATCCCTTCCCAAAGACACCAACATTGATGAATTGGAAGAAACGGGGGTTTCTCTTCAATGTTATAATAAGGACATAAGTATTTCGTTTGGAAATGGTGAACTGGCTCTTAATTTGCATTTTATGATTCAATAATATTGTTTTATTTGTTAAGCGGTATTTTAGGAAGAATTTTCACCAATTAAACAATTATCTCTTGTGATTTTTTTTCATTTCTTTCGTAAAAAGTGGGGGGATATTTGTACAGGCCATCCCCCCCTCCTCGAAAAGTGGGGGGGGGGGATATATCCCCCCATCCCCCCCGGGATTTACGCCAGTGCAAAATGCACTCCTTCATGCTGAGTGTTGAATGTAGACAACGACATTACAATGTTCGGCGAGCACAGAGAAACAAACTTTATTGAATGTAACATTTTATCACCTGACTTCACAATTAAATATCTAAAACAAGGCAGGACTGAACCCTATTTTAACTTGGCTATTTCAGACCAGGATATTCTGCTGGGAGGGGGGGGGGGGGTCAAATTGACCCCTCGGATCTCGGTCACTGATAGCGCAATCGCCACGAAAATTTGCACGCGCGTAGAGCCGGATGTAAACTGCAAGACTGTACAGTGCGTCCCAGAAAAAACGAACCCGAGATTTAGCGATGATTTATCATAACTTAATCGTAAATAAAATAGACAAATGACCTACCAATGTAAAGCTTAGAATCTCCTCTTTCATCTGGTATTACTTAGATTATTCCTCATTCACGCATGATTGAGCAAAACAATTCGAAGAAAGGATGCCAAAAACTCATTTGGCGGGGGTTATCTGAATTTCAAAAAGAAAATCACATAACTAAAAAGTTCAATATCTTTTCTTTGATACCTAAATCACAGAAAATGGTCAAGTAGTAAAGAAGTTATGATCCCTCGAAACAATGCTTGTATTTCCATAATTTCATTAAATAAAGTTTCCCACATAAGCTATCGCGCGGTAACAAAAGACTTAATGCATGGCTGATCGTCAACAAAACGGAGTGTCGAGTGAGTTTGAACGCTAGCCTGTAAAACCTCTTCATTTTATGAAATTATTGAAATTCAAGCCTTGTTTCAAATAACCAGAACTTTGTTAATTCTTGACTATTTTCTGTAATTGAGGTATCAAATTAAAGAGCAGATATTGAACTTTTAAAAAATGTGGTTTTCTTTTTAAAACCCAGATACGGCCCGCCAAGTGACTTTTTGGTATCCCCTTTTCAAATTGATTTTGCTCACTCAGGCGTGAATGAGATATAATCTAAGTAATTTCAGATGAAAGAGGAGATTCTAAGCTTTAAAATGGTAGGTCATTTGTCTATTGTATTTGCGATTAAGTTATGATAAATCATCGATAAATCTCGGTTTCGTTTTTTGTACATTTTCAAAAAAATTAATTGTTTTCAATTTTTGATTAATTAATCATGTAAATAAGCGTATGAAATTTGCCCTCAATTTGTTGTTTTTGTGTATGTTTTTTCCCTTTAATTCACTTAATATAACTAGTAGAATGCTTATTTTTTGGTGAGAGTATCAAGTTTTACATTTCTAACAAATATCGACCAAAAATTGCCAAAATGTAATCAATTTCTTATGTATTCTTTAATTATTATGTATTTATTTGTTTATTCAAACCTTTATTTCTTATTGTTTTTCCCAATGAACTTTGTTGGGGACCCTTTTGCGATCATAATTATCATAAAACAAACCCATTTAAACTAACAAAATTAAGAATAATCATTTAGGATTTTTGGTTGAAAAGACACAATTTGCATTGACTTTGTACACGGAATCACGTTTTTGAGCAATTTTTGGTCTGACATGCGCTTACGAGATGTTGCGTAATTTCAGAATCGCGTACCCGGGGTCGCAAATTTGTACCGTGTTTACACTTAATCGGCATTTGAATCGGCTCGTGGTTCTGAACCGCGAGCCGATTCAGCATCGGCTTTTTCATAGCGTGTAAACGCGAGCAACTTGAATCGGCTCGCGGTTCAGAACCGGCAATTTGCACCACCAAAGTAGTAGGTTCTGAACCGCGAGCCGATGCAGAATCGGCTGTTTTACTACGTGTAAACAGTAAGCCGATTCTGCACCGGCAATTTGTGCGCATTTCAATTACTTTACCATTGTGACGTAATTGTAAGCGCACTGATCCAGCGTTGTCTTTATTATGACGTATATTGTAGGTATGCGTATCATTTCAGGTTTTTGCATCGGCTCGCGGTTCTGAACCGCGAGCTGTAACAACGTGTAAACGCAATCCAAATGCCGATTCTGCATCGGCATTTGGTTCAGAACCAATTGCCGATTAAGTGTAAACACGGTATTGGTCTCAAAAGATGCGCAAGACTTTAAAGTATAAAGTCAGCGAGCGGCGCGGTCAGAAAATTTCGCGCGACGGCGCGGCGTAGTGACGAAATTTGTCGTAAGGGGGGGGGGGGGGTTAGATATTCTCTGGTGTTGGGTTCACTAACTTTTAAGCACCACTTTAGTTATTTGAAAGCCTTAATTGATGTTGGTAATGTAAAGATGATTCACTTTCGAAATGTGATTTCATTGTCAGAGTTATATCATGATATCCGTCAGGGACGACGTCAAGATATTTCGATGGGAGGAGGAGACGACTTAATTTAATTGTTATCATGCCCACTTTCAATACTTCTGAATAAATGGTGCCCACTTTTTATATAGAATTCTAGTCATTTCAACTATGATAAATTCATTTTCGAGTAACAATTTTTTTTGTTTTGCTTGTCAAAGTTGTTCTGACCCAAATCACCTTCATTTCCAGGCAAATTTTTTTTTGATCGAATTTTGATTGTTTCTGACCAAAATACTGTCATTTCCGAACAAAACACTGTCTTTTTCGAACAAAACCTTTTTTTTTTTTGGGGGGGGGAGGGGGCTCTTTATTTTTTTTTACAAACCAACACTCCCTCTTCAAAATCGTTTCCAGGCCCTGTCATGAGCCCAGTACCCATCGAAGGCCACTGATTTACTTATTCATATTTTATAGTTAACACAAGAAATGTTTTTTTTTACGCGCAATTTAAAATAAAGGCGATCATTCTTCCGATCGTGAAGAGATTTTCATTTTTTTAGGCATTTTGATGAAAGAGATCATATTGAAATCTATCAGTATCAAAATTTTCATAATTATATAATAGCCAATTTTTATAAAGCGCTTTTCCCAGAATGGCTCAAAGCGCGTTACAGCATATTATTACCCCGGTCATTGGATTCATTTCAATTTCATATTGTATTTTGATCGATTTGTCAATGGACTTGCATTTGCAGTACAATACATGCAACATGCACAACAACTACATGTTAGTATAATAGTTTCTCACATTTCTTTAGTATACCTATTTAACAGATAACAATTTAAAAACATGTCTTGATTAAAAAAACACCAACATGGACATTTTGTGCGAAAATGTGTTTTGAGTTATATGTTGATCTCTCTGCTCCAATCTGACTACAAAAATAAAGTCATTTTCTTTTTGAAATTTATGTCAAACGGGGTCCGGTTCCTAATTATACACATTGATGAAAATCAACAAAAGGATATTGATACATGATAAGCCTATTATAAATTTATATTCAAGGTGATGGCATACTGTTGTCGGCGAATATTCTAGATTGAAATTGGTCAAACAAGTCGTCTCTTTGACCATTCACAGGGAGTATGTTTTTGCTTTGACTTATTTGCACACTTTACTCTCCCAAGTTGGATCGAACTGGAAATGTCGGATAGGGTACCACTATGAGAGAAGCTACAACGAATAATGAACAAGAGAATTTGCATTTAGCATCGCGGGATTGAAGTAAAGTACGGATTATTATGATTATTATTATCGACTGCCTTTATTAAGCGAAATATCTGACATACCACTCATGCACACAGAAAGCGTTGTAAGTACGTGATGCCGAGGAATTGTTGGCTTTGCTTTATTATGATTCCTTTTGTTTGCATGAGTTTTTCTTTTATTTGAGACGATTTTTTTTCTTTCACCCTCAAACTATGGTAATAGCAACGGTAACTTGGGACCGTGACGGCCTTGGGGCCCTTTAGTCCCACACAATGCGCGTGTTTTACGAGGGTTGGCATGTCGCCGCATTCCTGACGGCCTCCTCCCCGCCACCAGACACGCGCTGCGGTCGTCCTCCCGTGGTCCGTACGTCGCACAGACCCACGCCCCCATATTCTCTCATATCCCCGCAGAACCATCACGCCATATGGCGTATCATTGGTTGGGTAAGATAGTGGGGGTGATTTTTAATGACGTTCCCCTTCTCCTCTTCTCTTTCTATTCCCCCTCCTTCACTATATTCACCAAAAATTACAGGGACAGATGTAGAGGCCAATGGGCTTTACAGTTCAGGAAAGAATAATAAAGGTCGTGATTCATTAGCTGGTGAAAACAGGGTTTTTTTATAAAGAAAAGAGAGAAAGGAAAGAGAGAGAGAGATGGTATAGAGAGATATAGAGCAAGTGCCGTTTTTTAGGGGGGTGGTGGTTTTTGCAATGCTCTTACAAAACGATTATATTGTGGATAACATCAACAACAATAACAGCAATTGTGACGAAAGCAAGTACAATAATCATCAAATGCAAATCATCAACAACAAAAATATATATACATGTATTTCAATTAGTCAAAGAAGATGGCATTCAGGTAACATTATTTGTAATTATAAGCTGATAGAATTGTTGAGCCGTTCTCGCACACATTCTACTCATAGCTTGCTCTTTCTTGTTCATAATTCCGGAAATTGAAGTTATGCATATAGGCCTTTTGCACTGACAAACTCTTCAATAGCTTACCGTAGATAAAAAATAATGCACACCTGTGTCATTTGTTGTGTCTATTAAATTTGGAAACGCATAGCAAATTGCACAAAACTTTTGCCATGATAAAACTCTGGCAAAAAATATGCCCGATTTTTTATTCTTTATTCATGCGTGGTGTCTTTTGCATAAAACATTTGCCATGAAAAAAAACTCTGGGTAATAAATAAATACATGCCACTGAATCTTAACACATTGAAACTCTGGAACCCCCCCCCAAAAAAAAAAAAATAGAAAAAAAAATAATAATAATGATAATAATAATAATAGATAAATAAATAACAAAATGCCAGATTTTTTATATCTTTATCATTAAGCAGGTCTCAGAAAGGCATTAATTATTTCATTATTTTGATATAAACATTTTGGGAAGACGACAAGTGGTAAAAGCGGTAAAAATATGACTTATCAATTATTTTTCTGTTCACCGATCCCCCTTGCGCTGCTGCCTTTGTATAAAATAAACGGTTTATCCATCGAGAATTTATATCAATTTGTTAACTTATATTCTGAAGAAATGTTTTCTTCATATTTTCTGGGAAGCTTTCTCTCGTATCCCTGTTGATAATATTTATCTCCTCTCCTCATTTCCCTTTTCGTCCCCAACATTTTTTTTTAAATGAATAAAAAAATCCAGGTCTTGTCTCAAGTCAAAGGAGATACAAAAGTATTTTGGTAGGGGTGGGGGAACGGGGGTATTATTACAGTTACGTGACCCACTACATGCACTTGTTTAATTTTTATTCTTTTTTCAATGTCCCCTATATCTCCTATTTCCCCCTTTTTCCACTTGAAAAAAAAAACACTCTTCGAGGCTCGCTCCCATACCACCCCGTTTACAACGATCATGTACCTTTTTATCACCTTCTCTTGTTCTTCTGCCCCAAAAGTCACACCGAATCGCAATGTTTGGTCAAGAACGCCAGTCTGTCTGTGTTTGATTAGGATCGTGAATGGACCTAAGAATAAAGAGGACCAGGTCCTCCTCTTGGTCCATAAGACAAAGCCTAAAAGAAAGTTTACGTCGTGCGCTTTGGGGGAAGGAGCGAAATTCACACCTTGCGATTCAGCCACGTCCCTCTTGTAAAGCTGTATCCATAACGGAAAACATAGTAAAAGGTTTCAGAAAAAATGACTGATGGGAGAAACGGAGAGAGTGAGATTAAGAAATGGGGAAGAAATGAAGGTGAAGGAGGTGTGTGTGTGCGTTTAAGATAGGGAGGGGAGAGAGAGAGAGGGGGGGGGGGGGGCGAACACATAGAGGATCATGCCAGAGAGAAGAAGGGGAGAGAGTTTAGAATACGAGGACAAACTAGGGGTAAGGACAAAAGACAGAATCTTAAAAATGAGTAAGGGATAGACCTAGATTTAAAAATACACACACATATTATGTGGATAAAATGCCAGGAATTGCAGAAAAAAGAAAAGAACTTAATTGATATTGGATGAAATTAAATATTTGAAAATAATCAAATTAAGTGAAGAAAAAGAGGAAAATTATATTGTCAAACTTAAAATAAATGAAAAGGGGACAAGGAAAGGAATGAGGTAAAACGATAGATGGAGGGAATGAGAAGAAAGAGAGAGGGAGGGGGGGGGGGTGGTCGATGGATAAGCTGTTATAACCACAGGTAGAGTCTTCAGAGTTAGCTGAAATTAAATTGTGTTTTCTATGTTTGTTTTATTAAGCCCATAACACGTCGTCTTCGTTGGATTGTTGTTGTTAATTATAAACAAGATTACGATTTAAATCAAAGTTTGAAAAGTGGTTTATTACACAATAAAAGAGGAATTTTCCTTTCAATAACAAATCTCACCTTCAAAATCGAAGGCACATGTTTCAAATATCCCCCAAAGTAATCTCTCACAAAAAGTTACAGATATATATTTTGAAAATGAATTATTTCGATGATAAAAAATTTAAATTTGGGTTACTTTATTGAAAATCTAACATTATATACGGTATACATATACTTTATCTGTTATATGCTTTTGAATTTTAACTCAAATTGTTAATCTTTAGACTTTTTGATGAGTTTTTTTTTAATAAGACCGAATTGAATTGAATTGAAAATCATACACATACATGTAGGTCTATTCGAATTCATAACATTCGCAGTAGCCTTGTCCTTTATTCGAAGGCCCCTCTCCCACGAAGCTCCTACTATTCTTTCGTTTGATACTGTAACTTGTAAGACGTTGTTTAAACATTGCCCCTGTACATATTGGATGGATGTGGTTACACTGTTGAGATCCTATGTTAGTCAGGAAGCGAACACAATGAGCTTACAATCTAGAGTGATTTAATCCCAGTGTTTTCAAACACATTAATTAATCGTTAATCAAACATTAAAGCAATAAAACAGCTTGTCGTTCACGTAACTGTCAAATCAGTCAGAGTCAAGTTCGTTGTCCGATAACTGAATTGCGATAGGCCTATTTACTAGAAAAAACAAGGTTTTACTTTGGTCCTGAACTGTTTGCCAAGATGCATATCAGCATTACCAGTGAGAAGTTTTTAAAATACACACACAAAAAAGTGTTCAAGACATACAAAAAGTTTTTTGATGTGCGCCAGTACTTTTCATAATTATAGATTTTAAAAAATGAGAAACAAAAAACTTGTGCAGACACTTTCAAGATATCTGTGACTGAAAATCACTACTTAATTTTCCTCCTGGGGAGTCTAGTCTAATTGCGACACATTTAGTGTATGGTGTTTCTTGTCACTTTATTTTCCTCTTTTTTTTTAAAGCACAAACTGATGACTTTCGGGTGCATTTTTTTAAATAAATGGGACCTTACAGCACATCTTTGAAGTAAAAAACAAATCATGCCGTCTTAAGCAATCCAATATATTTTTTTTTTGCGTAAAAATCAATGGTAACCACTGTAGGACATATATAATTGTTCTAAAATGTAAATAAACTCATTGATTTTGTTTGAAGAGCGTGTCAATAGCGACCCTTCTTGACCGATTTTTCACACCAGTTTCAAAACATTTCATTTTGAAACATCAGGCCCAGCCAAACTGTTTAACGGTTAGCCCAAACATAATTACACAGTATAAAAATTAGGATCTTTTGAAAAGAGGTATTTTGTTCTTTTCTGGGCAGGGAACTTTGCAAATAAATTCTCGTAATTCTAGGAAAAGGAGCATCAAAGGCGCATCATATTGAATGGGTAAACGAAAAGGGTGTTTTCACCAAAAAATAGAATAAGAATTTCTAAAGGGGGAAAACTTAGAAAGTAAGAACATTAAACGAAATGAGGTTAAACATAGATATAATAATGTGAGTATATTTGAACGGTGTAACGTGATTTAAACTTTCCAAACACGAAGACTAATTAGAGAAAAACTGTTCGGGAGAGAACCCTCCTAAGTTTTGGGCAATCAACTGGTTAAGACTAAATAATTTGTAATTATAAAATGTATAACAGGTGGATTTAAGAACACCCGCACTATTATCTACTGATTCTTATAGAATTCATTGTTCAACAAACGATGTAACCCGTGTTATCATATGTAGCCTATATGGAGAGATAGGAAGGGCACTGGGAACGATTTTTTTTTGCTGGATGGTGAAGTAAATTAATTTGACAAGCAAAAAAAAAGTTTCATTACAAAGTTCATACCAAAGTGAAGGCCGTTTCGGTACCAAGAAACTTGACAAGCAGAAAAAGGGGTTTCACTACAAAATGAAAGTCGTTTTGGTACCAAGAAATTTTCCAAGCAAGATAAAGTGTTTTTACTGCAAAATTGTTGGTCAATTTCCTTATATTTTTCCCATTTGCCGCATTTCCTTTGGGTGCTACCTATGGAGAATAATACACGCAGCACCCCCTGTGAAAATCTAGGGGGTGCCGCTTCACAGGGCCATGAAAATAGGGGGGGGGGAGAATCTTGATCTAATAAATAAACATGATCAGCATCTATAGGGATACATATTTGTTTATCAATTTACGCCGTCGTTTCAAATTATATAAATAAAGGTTCAAAAAGTGAAGCCTGCTACTTCATTTTTGATAATTTCAAAAGATTTCCTAATAAACCCAGAGCATTTCTTTTGATCATTTTTATCATCCAGTGTGATGAAAATTTTGCCCATTCTAAAACAATGGCTGCTTATTTTTTTGACCTTACTGGACAATATGCTTTCCGCATTGGGTAAAATACTGCCCCAAAGTGGTTGGACACATAACTACCCTCGTGCTGGTTAAAATTTTACCCAATATTTTTTACAGTGTGGAAACGGCCCATCCTCCCAAACATGCCCAATGAATAGCAGAAGCATGAACGTGCGTCTATATGTCGCCGTTGGCAAGCTACATCAATCGTTTGTTTTGTCATTTAATATTCAAGTCCACCCCAGAAAAATGTTGATTTGAATAAAAAGAGAAAAATCAAACTAGCATAACGCTAAAAAATTTCATCAAAATCGGATGTAAAATAGGAAAGTTATGACCTTTTAAAGTTTCGCTTATTTTTCACAAAAAACGGTGATATGCACAACTCAGTGACATGCAAATGAGACAGACGACGATGCCCTTCACTCATTATTTCTTTTGTTTTTTATTGTTTGAATTATACAATATTTCATTTTGTGCAGATTTGACAATAAAGACCAACTTGACTGAACCATATAGTATAAGCAATTCTAATTCCGCGTGTTTAGGGAGAAAATGAGAATATTTCATATAATAAAATACAAAGGAAAAGTGAGTGGATGACGTCATCAGTCTCCTCATTTGCATACCGACCAGGATGTGCGTATAACTGTTTTGTGAAATTAAGCGAAACTTTAAAATGTCATAAATTTTTTTTTTTATATCCGACTTTGATGAAAATTTCAGTGTTATGCTTGTTGTATTTTTCTCTTTTTATTCAAATTAACATTTTTTGGGATGGACTTGTCCTTTGAAAATGATTCGAATTTCCTTTTGTATGCAATATTTACCCTTTCATGCAGAAATAATATTACAAAAACAGTACAACACAAATTAAACGGTACTAACTACCCCCCCCCCCCCTCGAGCAAACACCTTACATCCTTACTGGAGGCATGGGCGGAAATCTGTCCCCAAAGGTAGGGGGGACCAGGGCCTGAAAAAAATTGACAAGCAAAACCAAAAAAATTAGTCCAAAATACATGTATTATTTCGAGTGTGAAGTGATGTATTTTTCTCCATAAAAAAGACAAAAAATAGTATGGGGACATTAGATATTGTGTCCCCCTACTATTGTTTGTAGGGGGGACACATCCCCCTGTCTCCCATGGGATTTCCGCCCTTGACTGGAGGCCTATGCGATTAAGTTAATCCATATAAATAGCCAACAAACTCAGTTATAATTATTTCCACACGTTAAGGTATACAGTATCCTCTTACCGACTTTTTTTTACTTCACAATGGACCAACGTTGGTCCTGGGATTCATCCTCTTTGAAGTTGGTAATGAGTCTTCTTTTAAATCTCTTTAAAATAATCCTTCTTGCCCCGCCTTGTCGTTCTCCATAGTTCTTAAACCCCTTTGTAATATCTTGAAACAGGTTATTGTTGAGACCCTTGATCTAGTTTGCTTACCTAAAAAATGTGTAAGGTTGATGATAATTCAACGGTTTTGTGGCCCAAGTTCGGGTTGTCTTTTCAGGGTGTTCGACGGAGCGAAAAACGAGCGAACAATGCAGGGTAATAGACTTTCGGCGGCTTAACGGGACGGGATTGTAACTGTTATTTTCATGCAATTGCAAAGGGTCGCCCCATTTCATTCCCCCTGTTTTGTTGTTGTCTTGTACAACCTCACACACCTCTTAAAGGGACAGGATAGCAATTGAAATATTAGACTGAATGAATACCTTACCTGTTCACTACAAGTCAGACGTAGTTAAAAAAAAACCTTTAAATTTGAATTTGAAAAGTGTTGTAACGTGAACACTTATTGTTATAATAATTATCCATTATCTTTTAATAAATTAATTAACTTATTTTCATTCCTTAATTTTTTTCATTTGAATATATTCTTGTCATAAAAATATCTTTCCTAAACACTTTCTTTCACTAACTGTAGGCCTAACTTACATTATTTTATTTATTCATTTAAAATTATACCCATGAACTAATTTATTGAACAATATTGGGATGTGTATCTGTGTGTTGCACTATCGGTGAGCATGTATCCAACCCAACGCAATCTTATAGATTGATTTTCCAATCTTAGGAATTTAGAGAATACGACATTCGACGAAGTCCGGTGATAATTATGAAATGGTAGAACGGAAACAAGGAAATATGGAACTGAAGCGTTGCGAATTCCCCCCCCCCCCGAAATGACAGAAGCTATTTTAGTGAAACGTATTTGATCTTTGAATACCAGAATACTGCTTGGTGCTGAGACTCTTCCAAAATTATCCATACAGTTTATTCAACATCTGCTGAGAATATACATTTTTAGAACTATACCGATGTTCACATAGATATGTGCCAAAGATTAATGTACATTCCGTTGACACCAGGGGGAGAGGGGGGGGGGGTTATAACATTCCAGTCCATCTTCTTTAACTATTTTAATGTGCCATTATGTTTTGACAATTTGACACTTTTGCTCTAAACTTCTAAATAGCAAGTGCTTAACGTAATTGCTTATCTGTGATTTATTGGGAAACAAAATCACAATATTTGCTATAGATACTATAATTAAACAATGTTTGAGCTCTAGGCATGCAGAAGAAAATGATTCCTACAAAAATGAAGTGATATCGAGGGTAGACGAGTGGGTTTGAAGCGGGCGCTGTTCATATCGTCACCATTGCTGAACGCGATGAAAGAAGACAAAGTGGGTAATGCCTCCGAAGACTGGTCCACGATCCATTTGGGAACAAATCGCATTTTGCTTATCTTCTAAAAAATAAAATAAAATGTATATTTTCATTTGCGGTTCAAATTAATTATAACAATACTAATATAAATTTTGGATGATCGCAAGCCTTTATTTTTTAGTATAGGCCCAATTGTTTTCAAATTTTAGCCAATCGTACGATTGATATGACGTCATACCGAATGATATTCAATTCCCTTTTATTCTAGTACGAATGGTAGCATAGTCGGATGTTTGAACAAAAAGTATTCATACGATGATTTAGAACTTTACATAGTAAGATATTTCATGTTTCAATATTCGCATCATATTTACTAACTTGTATTTCAAAATCGGATTGCAGCCCATGATGAGAGATTAAACGAAAAGGAAGGACAATATGACAAGCGAAAAAAAAAGATATCTCTCAAAACTGTTTTACGATTGGAATGAGCAAGATATATATATATATAGAGAGAGAGAGAAACCGAGAAGGTTAGTATTAGAATGAAAGGTGACATTTACTTGAATTCAGTGTACCTTCGACTCGTGGTGAAAGAAAAATATCCATACACCCACCCATGTTACTGGAAAGGATATTGCACAGACCCCAAGACCTTGGAGCGTGCTCGGTTTAAATCATTCATGTTCCAATGACCCCTGTTATTTTCAGGGTGGTAACCAAAGTGATGTATAACCAACAATATTAAAGAAAGAGAGAGAGAGAGAGAGAGAGGGAGGGAGAATGGAGGAGGGGAGAGGGGGATATGGAGTTAGAAATGGAAACAATTATTCAAGAAACCACCCAACTCGATCGTACCCTAAATAACACGCAGACACAATACAAATCTCAAGACTGTAAATTTATACTGAATAACAACCCCCTTGTCCGAACGATAACGAGCCCCTCGTAAATTTAGCAACTTTTATGAAAGAAAACAGGATAATTCAAAACAAATCAAGATGCCTACCTCGATCCCACATGTGCTTTTATTGCATAATAACTGCAAGCGACTTGGGGTGAGCAACGACAGTCATTGGAAATTTGATTAAAAACTGAAGAAAAGAAAAAGGCTTGTTTACATTTGTCGTTAGATCGAGATTAACAATTTGATGGTCAATTAAGGGGACTATATTCGAGCCCAATCACTACACAGTTATGTGTGAGGTGGTTTTATTCAAAACAAGTCATGAAGAGGGAGAGAGAGACAGAGACAGAGGGAAAGAGAAGGTGTGGGGGTAGATATATGGAAGGCCGACAAAGAACATTTTAAATTTCGCGTTCATTCACCAACATAATTACGATATATCCTGTGCAACATTTGACACCTAAATGTTGATAGCCATTTATTATCAACATTCAAAAGAAAATCGTATAATCATTTATTAGCCCCAAAAAATGTGGTGAGGTAACTGTACATGGTAATTGACTATTTCCGTAGGACACATACATTTTACCCAATTGATACATTTATATTGAAAACACGGAAATCTCTTGAAAAGGGGATTGAATTAAAGACTTGTTAAGGTGATTTTATTGAATTAAGGTAATTTAGTTGAGGGCATTATCTTCATGAGAGCCACGTTACATGCTTTATTTCCTCCAAAGTGTAATTCATATTGAAAAATATCATCATCTATTGGGATTGAAATTTAAAAATAAGTATTAAAAAAATGACATATAGCTCTTATGCAAACTAAAAAAAAGAAACTACACATTTTTGGCACATCTACACCAAAAATTTGTTAGATATACTCTAATCATTATTAAAACATATTTCTTTTTGTAATGAATGACAAGTTCTTGTTGTTGGTGCTAAAGCAATTTGTAATGCAAATGAGGACGATCATCTCTCATCTGAGCAGCATACGGCAGGCGATTGCTGGAAAGATTGACGATGATATCAGGAGCGACGACCACCAATAATCGACGGCCATAGGCTGGTCACGTGCAGGAGAATTCAACCAATGAGCGCCCGAGTCCCGCAAAAGGGTTTTTCAACAGAAACGTCTGTCAGCTAAGTGATTTTGTACGTTTGGTCTTGCCTGTGCGCGCGGTGTGAGAAGAGTGGAGGGACCAACCCCCTCCCTATACATAACCCACGATTCACTGTACGTGCTAAACTGTATTTTCAATACACTCGACGCATTGAGGTGAATGTGTGTGTATATAATATTGTCCGACCCAATGAGCCTGTTGTATATGTGTTTTGTGGTGGAAAGTATAGAAAACGGACCCGCTTGAGCGAAGGCGCTGTCACTTTCGAGGGTGATGCTCATGGGTTAAGTAGGCCGGTAGATGCGGGGCTAGATTGTCGGAGCATCTCGCACGGAACCACCTGAGCACCCGGACAATTTTTTGCATTATCTCCCTCTGCCATCTCCATCTCGCTCTCCGCCACCATCACTACCACTTTCCTCATCAGTCTGATGTCAGATCGCCAAACAACCACTCCAGCGATAGCATCTCCCCTTCACCAGTAATTGGCTACTTGTTGGTGAAGAGGCTTCACTTCAATCGGATTTAACCCACCACCTCTCGGTCTAAACATCGTAAGACTTTTACTTTTCATCCTCGGTGTCTTCGTCATCCCTGATCGGTCGCTGGTCGGCTGCCGTACCGTAGACCAGACAGACTTGAGCCGCTCCGTAAAGGAGAAGAATTAGGGGATCCAATGCTCATCAACTCTCTCCCCCCTCCTGTCGCACACCCATCTAAACTGGAGTCAGAAAACACAGTTTCGTCTTTGGATCTAAGGAGATTTTTACCATTCGCCGCCATGGAAGAAATCACGAAACGTAAGTCTGTTTTTTTTTCTTTCACCCGCTTCCACTGGTCCACTCGCACCAATATCTGTTCACTCTTAATTCCTCGTTGCAAAATATCCTGCCTTTGATTTCTCTCCAAATCTTAAAACTTCTACCAACATACACTGACCATGTTGAAAGGTACGATCTTGCATGGACCTGTCAGAGTAGTAGGTCCATGGTTCTTGTAAAAAAAATTTTTTCGAGATGTAACGTAAATGGACAAATATAAACTGTAGTGCTCAATTTTCAAGCATAATGCTTCTTCAGCAAAATTAATAGAAAACGGGATGTTAGCGTCACTCATAGCAGAGTCGTGTATGGTTATTTCTTGGAGATAGTTTAATTCAGTATATGATAGTTAAATTGATATTGTTGACTTGGCGCGTGTGGCGAACAGTTGAATAGAAAAATAGACTTAGAGTTTTGCAATTTGAATATCATTCATCATTTGTCATCTTTAGACCAATATATTTAATAACCAAATGAAATTCTAAAAGAAGAAATGATAGCTTAAAGAGGTGCTAAGGATGAGCCCCAAAGCTGCATGCTATTTTATGAATATACCATTATGTTTTTAATTTCACCTTAAGTGGAAGTGATAAAATAAAACGATGTTTCATTAAGTGAAATAACTACATGATTCTCAGTGTGTCATACTGCAAACATAATGATCTTCAACGGAACTATGATTATAAATTAGATTTTTCATTTCCAGACAATACGAAGTAAGATCAGTAAAAAAAAAATATATATATTATATATATATAATGATGGCGTCGGTCATCATGACACGGGCATTATTTGATATTTCATATCGTGCTCATCTATTCTGTTTGTACAAGAGAACATCGATTACTGAGGTAGATAAATCGAGAGCAGAGGGCTCAGAACACTGCAAGAGTGCATCATCTTATTATCATAATCATGATAATGAACTTACTTTATGACAATGGTGGAGCGAAGCGTGATAAAACGGCCATTAAAATGCATTTTTACGACAGCTCTGCATGTTACTGACTCACGAACTCCTCAAAATTGTGGGAGTGCATTGTTTATTTTAAATTTTCATTTTACTATATACAAAATGCAAAAGTAATGCAGAACTATGTCAAGTCCTTTCCATATTTTGCGATTTGGTTTATTTTTTTATTGATTTTTGTTGTAGAAACAGCATGTTTTATTAGGTAACCGCGTGAATGTTGAACATTAAAATGTTGCATATACTAACGCCTTATAATTAATATGACATGAATCCTTTAGAGTAATAATAATAATAATAATAATCCACATTTATATAGCGCTTAACACACCGAAACGACGTCTCTAAGCGCTTTACAGATATATTATTACCCCGATCAATCTTCAAAATTCCCTCTCAAATAATAGTCATATAATTGTTTCATTCGTCTTCATTGACTTGAAAAGCTATATCTCAATAACAAAAATAAATTTGCATAGATGCATATATACCTATATGTCAAAAGTGCTTTATTTTCGTATTTAATTTCAAGTCCCAAACAACAGAAACTGAAAAAAATTGAACTTACAAAAAGCATGAAGTTTTAAAATGGAAAATGCGAAATTATGCACATGTAGCTTTCTATTAAGCTCAGACCAAATTTATGACAATGATTTTTAACGGCTTCACAAATGTACCACAGACTTTCATAGATTTTTTAGTATTCTTATCTACCATCTTCGAAATTTGATGTAAGAGGAATATAATATTGAGATTAAGATATAACAATGAATCAATAATGTTCTCTTTCTTCGGTTGTCAAGTGTCAAAAATGTTGCAAGTCGAGAGCAAACTTTGCCATAACTAACTATCTAGAAGTACACAAAACAACCTCAAACTGTCCTTACTTATTGCTAAAACAAGTTTGAAAGTCCAAATCAAACATTAGTCCAACCGCGGTTTTAATATCAATGATACATGCTTGGTACTTAAACATAATTTCAGACAATTGCTTTCTTAATATGATGTTTTTTTACTCACAAAACCCGAGGCCTGAATCTCTCTCATTCGATCACCTCTATTTTCTTCTTTTTAGTGAACTGCAAGCCGCGGCGGGCCTCGTTGTGTGTAGGCTGCGGAGGAAGCATACAGGACCAGTACATCTTGCGGGTTGCACCGGACCTAGAGTGGCACGCAGCTTGCCTCAGGTGCGCCGACTGTAGTACTTATCTCGACGAGACGTGTACATGCTTCGTAAGGGACGGCAAACCCTACTGCAAACGGGACTATCTCAGGTGGGTTAAGTAAACACTCTACCATCGAAGAAAGTCAAATGTATCAAATGAATCATCTATTAATGTATGATTATTGATCTTTGGGAATTGTGGACACGTTTTGATGTTCACGTTTCTGCTGATAAAGTTGACCTAAGTATTTGAATTAGTGACAACTTATGCTTGTTGAAATTTTGATCCTCCTCGTATTGGTTATGTAGGCATAGTGTTAAAACTCTTGAGGAACGCCATATTTTTCTCCTCGCTTCCCTTAAAGTTTCTGTTTATTTCAGTATACTGAAATATCGCACATTTTACCAACAACACATTGTTTGGTGTTTTCATGAAATATTTTAGTCTAATGACAATTATATCTCAACAATACTTGATACCATTCTCTCGGCATAGTAAACGTAGTCTTTAACTAAACGTGTATGCATATATATTAACCCTTAAGCTCGCACTCGAAACGAGATCAACCACAAATAGCAAACAAACAAAAAACATGAAAACAATTACATTTTGTCTCAAAGGCTTTTAATATCGACGAGTGTCTTGTGGCAGAAATACTTCAAACCCGCATTTTTAGCAAAAATATCACTGTCGACAATCGTGACAGTGATTTATGGAAACATTTGAGCATTCCAAGACAAAGTACACATTGTATTTATTGTGAAAAGAAGTGAAAACGTAATTTATAAACTGCTGTAAACTTTCATCTTATTTTCACTTTTTCATAATTTCATGCCATAATTACTAATGTTAAGTGTTATCATGGTAATCATATTCGATTTTTTTAATTATTCATTTAACTCAAAACTATGATACACCAATCAAACCCGATACATTACTGTATTTCAATTGAATGGTAAAAATATCAATGGTAAACCTACCAACTTCTTAAAATAATTAAGATGATGATGATAATATTAATCAAAACCACATTAAAGTTCGATAATAAAGTACAGACTACCCACGAATATGACGAATGGCGTCACGAAGTATGCATATTGCTATTTCATGAGAGCTTACCAAATACTCCGATATTCACTAATACGCAAAATGAAATTGTATCAGTGATGTTACATGCATTTGTCGGAGCATGCACGATGAAAAATGGGTGTTGAATATATAAAGGAACAATAATTATTGCATTTACCACAACCAATACTATGCTTGATTTGTGAAAGGTGTAAGTATGATTTGCCACACCGCCATTTTGTAGTAACATAGACAGGTGTATGAGAAAATTGGGTCTCTTCAATCACTTACATCAGCATAAGATAGAACTGCTATCAAAACATGTGGACATCGGTGATTTGATCCCCACCCAAATCGGACACCCCAAATATTAATCGCGAGATGAGGGGGTAAGATGGGGACAAGAGTGGAGCCCACTTCCACCAACCGTGTGTATTTCTACCGTTGTCCCAGGATGACAGATTGGGTCATTGGTTTATCATCACACACGCACAGCCGCCAAATTAGACTTTCTGTGTCCTTCGTATGTGGCGCTCATTAGTTTTTTGGGGGGTTTTCCGCCACGTAATAAAGTACATCGTCATATAATTGTGAGTGTGTGTGTGTAAGGGTGGGTGTGTATGTGTACAGTACCACCCGTTGGACGACAGACGACCAGCGGGTCGCGTACAACTCCACCCCCCAATATATACCCTTTGACTTGGCTAAAAATCGAACAGATGTATAGCGCGCTTATCGGGTTTGGGCCATTGGTTATTGTGTGTTCTGTAGGGTAAGAAGAGGCGAGTTTGGCAGCATACGGGGGACATGGATAGCGACAGTTGGCAAAATAAAGAGCAGGAGGGGGCAAACATACACCACATACACGCGCTCCAAGGGAAAGTGATGTGTGGGGGAAGAGCCGATAAAAAAATGCTAATTTAATCTGGCCCTGTGGTATGCAAAGATGATTTCAATTAAAATTGTCACTTTAATACTCGTACATCCTTATTTCAAGAGGAAAATGTAATTTGTATTTTTGTATTAACATGTAACAAAAAACTTATTGACGATAGAATATATTCTATTTTATGTCAATACCCATTCAGAACTTGCTGAATTGTGTTCCAAAGTGTATTATGAAAAATATATATGATCTTATATCTTCTTGTTTCTTAATTAGAACTTAAACTATACGAATGCCTGCTTTCGAGTATTTTCAAGAAAACGTCAGATAAGACCAATTGGTTACGTGTTTTTATGCATGTCAGATCATTCAGAGACCTTATTGATCGATTCATTTTCATACCATTTTATGAAGGGATCAATGATTGACTTCATGCACATTTGAAAATTTGATAATTTTAAATCACATTTTGGGTCATTACTAGTTCGAACAGGACTAAGATTCGGTCAGTCTTGTATCTTTTTATATGCATGCATAATAGTGACACGCATAAAACGATACATACCCCGTAAATTGACTTTCGTCCACCTTTTGCACAACCATGTCCATTTCATAATTATCTTTTTCTACGAATTCAAAGCTAAATGATAGTAGTTGCAGTAAAACACTTATTTCGTGAGAAAGTCTGTAAAACAAAGGTTAAGTATGACTATATCATCGTGGATCTAGATCTGGTACAGTTACATAAACTGAGCTTTGTGAAATCATAAAATATAAGCTGAAATACGATCACACTGAAGATCGCCAACACAGATAGGCACACGTGGGACAGTGTATTATTATTGCTTGAATAAAGACCCGACGGAAGTGACCGAATCCGCGCTTATTTTGCTTATTTCTCAGCAATTACACAATTTCTTCCAGAATCCTTTGGCACATATTTTTTATTCATACAAACAGACACTTGGGTGGTCATTATATTAGATTCTGTAAAAAGTCATTTTGAGATCGTTACCAGAACTGGAATTTATCTTTAAGAGTAGGCCAAACTACAACAGTTACCTATCGGTCATGTCGGTATCCTCTTCTACCTCGTTGGTATCGCACATATCGGATGCATATAATTATAGGGTACTTGCCGTTTTCTCTCCATAACCAGTCAAGTGTTGTTGACAAAACCCCTTGCTTTATTTCTCTCTTTTATTCAGTGCATGCTATCCGCGTCTCGACAAGTCCTTTTGTACCACACATGGCCCAGAGATGACTCAACCGAAATCTTGAAGTCGTTTTCAAGTGCCCCCCCCCAAGAAAATCTACCTGAAAATACCAAAACAAAAATGAAGTTATAAAAAGTTGTTTTCTTGATGAGAAGATTGCATCTTACCATTCATATTCCTTCAGCAATTCTAGTCTGAGGCTGAACTACGCAGGTTTTAGTGTAATGGACACCGTTGCTATCATATTGAACATGTAGGTTTAATTAATGTCATTAGGTATAGTTTGATAAAATGTATTGTCAGGAAGAAATGGGCGGCGTCTACCCAATCAATAGTGATGACTCCCTCATGTATTAAAATATGAGACATATAGTTATCAAAGCATACACTAAAACATGATAAAACTAGGTAAGAGAGTCATAATTTAAATAGACAATTTGTTCTGAATCGGATCCATTTTTTGGATGATTGTTTGTTATTCCCCTGTAATCAGCGTGTAGTCAATGGCTGCAATTTTCACACTACATACTTGATATTAACCCGCTCTTCAGAATTACTCCACTGACAATTCATTGAATTTTTTTATTTATTGGTTTGTTTAATTTCTTTCTCAATTTTCAACATAGGCATACAAATCAGATACAGAGAAATAAAATCGGTTATAAACAAAATAAAATGAACAAAATAATGAGTTTACAGTGGTAAATGTGTAATACCAATACAAACGAAATACAATGAACTCAATCATTTCTTAATTAAACAATTAAACATTTAAATGTTTTATTCATTAATGAATTAATTAATCAGAAAAATGGATTTCCGTTGCAAATGTCCATGGTAAATTTTCAAGAATCAGTCCACCCACATCACCATTTCCCTTGAAATAATACACATAATGCATACCGATTAAATTATTCAATATTTCCGATTGACACAAGTTGATTGATCCTTTACAAATCAAGGTTAAACAGGTTGGCGCCTATGCAGATGTATCATATTTATACTGTTAATTTCACTATGAAATTGTCAAATTTCTGCTTATGGATTTCATCCCTGGGTCATACAATAACCTTGTTCGTTGGAGAACGTTGTGAAGCTGCATAGGTTTTTAATCGAGAGGATTTAAAGGAATGCCAAGGTTAATATACTGCCAGTGAACCTGATTAAGAAATGTAAAGCTTCTACGCACTGCGACTAATTAATTAGTCCACCTGGTATCGAATTGTCCTCCTGGGTTTTTTTTTTCTGAAGAGAATTTGATTAGAAAGTGACTATCATTTCAAGGTGTAGTGAGAAATATTATTGTTGATAATAACTCAAGTCTATGGATGGGAGAATTTGATCATCCAACCGACGATTTTTGATAATGTATATGTCATGTATGTGGTGTTGCCTTTGTAGCTTATAATATCATTTTAATAATTCTGGAAATTGTATCCTACTAAAATATTCAATACTATGCAAAGTAATGGTTGATGACATTTAGGTCTTATACCTTTACCCCCACCATGTACCATGTCCACAATGCCTATTACCATGTCAAAATCAAAATCAATTTTCAGATGTTTCCATCGGAGCCATTCCTCGAGTCAGAATTACAATTCTTCATTCTTTTATGAAATGTAGTGATTAACCTGATAGTGTTTAAGAATGAATAGCAGCTATTGAAAATTCTACATCGAGTGCATGACACCGTTTCTTGCTCAGCTCGCAAGATGAACAAATTGTGTGTTTTTACCAACTCCCTTAACAATTAACCTTCAATATCTTGCACTTCTGCTTTTACTCTATGACCTTTAACCTCTTAATTCGAGGGATGTCCTTCTTTCACTCTGTCTCCGGATTTCACATGGTGATGTGGAAAGTAGCTCGCAATGGCGGCCCATATACATTGTAACAATCTAATCAGAGCAACCTCGATAAAAAACCCACAAACTACTCAATAGAAAGAAGGACTTGTGGGACGGAGCTGTGACCTAAAAACGAGCTACAATAATGGCAAGCGTTTTGTGCATAAATAGCTCGAGTATTTGTTTAGCCGAATTGCCGAGAAAGGCGAGCGGGCCGGAGTCCCGGGAGCGAGGGCGCTGAACCCCGCTCGATCCATTGATACACGGGCTTTCCTCTCTTCTATAATGTACGGAGATTCCTCAATGGGATGATTTCGTGACGTGAGCACGGGCTGGGCGCATATATTCTCCTAGCCCGCGATAAGTCACGGAGATTTTGAGCTCCGGTGAAAAGGCCTACGTGATTTTCATAGAATAAAAAGAAGGCAAATGTTGACCGGGTATTCCTCCGACTTCTAACAGGCAGGAACAGCAGGGGAGGCGTGAAAGAAATTCATTTGATTTTCTGTCCCCCTACTGTCTGGCTCTCCTTTCAGTCATCTTTTCCCTTTATCGTTTCCATGGTGAGAGGTAATCCAGGCGAGTTGGATTGATTAGCCCATGTGGAACACGGAGGGAGCGAGTCAAAATCTTCTTCAAGTAGGACTCCTTTCCTCTTCCCTTTCCTTCAGCTAAACACACACGAAGAAAATCGTTACCCGCGCTAACTTACAAGCAGACGACAGAAAATTAAACCTCGCGCGCAAAATGGTCTGTACAAGCCTAGGGTGATACACCGGGATGTAATAAGCGCGTGAATACCTCACAAAGCCGATCAATGCCTTATCCGTGTCTTCTTCCTCATCCATCCCTTCTATTTCCTCTTCTACATCTTGTTCTCTTTCATCCTTCATCTCATGGGAGACGTTTGCTTGGATGCGAACATGGCTTACCTTCTCATTACCAAGGCGATAAGTGGATATTCGCCGCTTGATTTCAATTCGCGGCAATCTAATTGCGTCCGATTGCAGGCGATCGGCGTGGCAACCCAATCTCTCACCTAGCTGACAATGCCAAGACCTTGCTAATTAACTCACCTGTATGGCTGTATGAATCCCATCTAGTCTTCTACTTCCAGACCCTTCATTTAAAAAAGTAATTATTCCGCCAAAATTGCTGCTTTGTACCGTCTTCTTTAAAAGAATGAATTACGCTACTTCCAGGTCATTGCATTCCATTTGTTTCACCGGTAAATTCAACGTCCAAGAACAAGCTCATTTCCTGGTGTGCCGTACAAAACTGCTCGCCAAAAATTGGTTGTGTACTATAATTCTATCAATTTGAAAGGTATTCTTATTTCACGGACATTTGGTAGGTCCATGCTTCTATCAAATATTTTGTGTGTTTTTTTATTTTAGTAAAACATTTGTCTTAGAACCACAGCTTTATGCATACATCTTTTCCTTCTCGAAAAAAATACGTAAAATCTTCGAAAAGATATTTTAGTGACAGAGCGAAGCGAATGACCATTTTATTTAAAAAAAAATTAAAAAACAAATATGCTCACCATTGGGCTACTCTTTGTAAAATTTTGAAATAAAAAGGTAGGGTTTCAACCTCCGCAGGGCCATGCTAAGTATATTAATAAAAATCAAATTTTAAGATGATCAATGTGATATATCAGCCTTGTAACATTCCAATTTCCATTTAAAAAGTACCAAGCTTATGCATTATTTATGAGTAGTAAAGGTGTGCATATTTACCAAATTCTATTGAATATTTATTCATGATAAGGCAGATAACATTAAACATACCCCACTACATGTATATCCCTTTTACTTCATTAGCGTGGATTGCTTTTTCCCTTGACTGACTTGAAATGTAAATTTGCAAGCCCTTTGTACCTATTCCTTTGGCAATAAATTAAATTTCCTCGAAATACACCACCCAACCATGGTGAAACCGTCATCACCATGCAAACTGCCAGCCGCTGAATAAAACAAACCCCCGAAAATGTAATGTCTGATATCATCGTTCCATAAAATGTGTATACCCAATCATGAAGTTGCAAACAAATGAAACAATATCACCCAATTCAAAAGGCTCTGTGTTTGTAATTATACCTCACACGCCCCGTTTATAATTAACCCCCTATTGTCTGGCAACTTCATTCATCGGCACTTGAATGTAGAGCGATAGTGCGAAAATTAGTTCCGAGTAAATTTTTGTCAAGGACGGACATACGTTTATAATGTATGTCTATGCGATTTATCAATAACGCTCGTAATAATTGATCGTATGTTATTTCCAAACCGTATTACGATCGTCATATACGTCATTAGGAATTATGCCAAGTGCTATCTCATTTTGTAAATGGTCATTGTATATTCATGGACTAGTCCTGGGGCTTGCATGGTTAATTTCTAACACTTCTAGATATCCAAGCTCCATTGAAGACATGCAACGCCGGGGCAAGCTCTTTCGAATTTATTGTGTGGGTGTGTGAGTGCGTGTAACTGTTGCAACAATAAGAAAGTATTAATTCACAACCAATGCCGATATATCTATCTTCTTATTCAAATCATCAAGACTGAAAGCAGTAGATATGTGTGTGTTTGTGGTCGATGGGTGTGTGCATGTATATATATTTTAAAGGGGGGGGGCAGAGGTGCATGCGTAAATGCATGTACCCCTTTTCCATATTATATATAAACTATTATCATAAAAGGTTTCATTTCTTCCTGTTTGATTAATTGATATGGCTTTATCGATGTTTAGTTTGAGATCCAATTTAAAAAAATCATGGAATTTTTTTACTTTTTCGTTAAAATCTCTGTCAAGAATCCACCCCAAGTTGTCAGTGTTAATTGAATTACCGTTTATACCTCATTCAATATCCTTATGTTTATTACATAGATGACGTGAATTGGTAAAGCCGAGGTAGATTCTATGTATGTTGGTGGGAAAATAGTATCGTTGCTTATTCGCTAACAATTCTCTTCAATTCAATATTCATACACACTAAGAAATTTTTGAACCCTAAATGAACATTTGTACCAAACTTTAAGGGTGTAATCTTACACCTTAGGTGGAAAAGGTGCAAAAATGCACCTTTCTTTTTTTATTTGCACCAAGAAATTCTCGTTTGCTCCCTAAAAGGTGCACATTTGAACCTTTTGAGGTGCATCGTAATACTTGACATTAAAAATGGTTCTAATTTGAACCCTTATTACATGGTTCTTTTCTGCACCCTATAGGGTGCTTACTATAACTAATTGCACCCTTAAAGGTGCACAAATGAGCAAAATAACACTGATAAACACTCCTTGGTGTACTGCTATTATACCAATCCCTAGGGTTCAAATTTGAACCCCATATTTATTAGTGTGTAGGTAATTCCTATTGGTGATTAGAAAGGAATGACTGTGTAGACCCAAGTCCTTCAATTTTTACATTTGATATTTTTCTTGTTGTTTTTTTACCGTAGGTTATTTGGTACAAAGTGTGCGAAGTGTGCTCAAGGATTCACCAAGAATGACTTCGTGATGCGAGCGCGGAATAAGATCTACCACATAGACTGTTTTCGTTGTGTGGCTTGCAGCAGACAGCTTATTCCTGGGGACGAGTTTGCGCTCAGAGAAGACGGTCTATTTTGCAAGGCAGACCATGAGGTGATGGAGAGGCCTGGGGACAGGGACCAAGCACCTAATGTCAACCATAGAAATTATATTAATGGTGAGTTTAGGCCGAATATAGAACTGACTATGATTGTTCTTCACATTGACTGAATTACCAAAGATGAAGAAAGAATATATCTTCTTAAAATCCTTATCAGGAAAATCTGGCGATTTACTTGCTATTACTGGGAGAGTTGGGTCACGTGACCTTGTGATGGTTTAATGAGTTACGCCTTATGCGCCATATTTCTATATTTGAACGTAAATATTGGAAAACAACACCCCCGTAGCTTTGGTGTCATAGCACATTCTGTTGATTTAATTGATTACCAAAAGATGATGTCAGTACTGATAATTGGAGACGTATATAAAACTTTTATGATATATCGTTGTAACATTATTTATAATTTTTAATTTCTAGAAGTAATTGTGCGTGTAATGTACCTTCGCTCGATTGACATAAAATCCAACGTGGAATCGTAAAAATAAGTCGTAATTATGGCTTCGTAGCAACCGAAATATTATTAAACAACCTTGAACTTCACTTACTAACAAATATCTTGATCCGAAGTAGATCACGTGATATGGGAGGTTCCCCAATCTGAAATAGAACTAGAACAAAAATGTAGTCAAATTGCGATTTTGAAACATATCAAGTATCTGCATTTGACAGTTAACACCGATAAACACGGTATTAGATACCCCGCTTGGATGCAGGAATCCTTAATTTTCTGGTCAATTTGGACTCTAAAGGATGAAACCTAATAATAGCCAATACAAACAGAATCTGGGTAGTACTTCCAAAGATGCGTCATCTCGCTATCTCCCAAATTGTATTCATATTCAGATTCATTGCGGGATGTCTTCGTTACCGTATTTTCTTTAGCACGAAACGGGGGAAACGGGACGACGCGTTTAGATTTCAGCCATTCGTTCGTCAAAATAGGGCTTAAATTGAAAGGGAATTGCAATTTTTTTACATTATTATTTCGATGCAATAGTTTATGATTCAATGTCACCAACTTCACGATCCGAAATCCTTCTCCTCTCTGTCCTAACCCCTTCTGCTTTCATTATTCATGTAAATATGTGTTATGGGTGGAGGCAAATGTTGAGGATTTTTATTTTTTCTACGTTTGAGCCCCTATCTCTCTTTGTCTCCTTCTATCTTCCCCTAAATGTATTTTAAGGGTACAATTATATATGACCCTGTTACCTGTTCTTAAAATTTTCGAAGGCAGATCAACCATTTAACATGTCAAACTATAGATCTTTTAAAAGATGAACTACGAAGAAAATGAATATAAAAATAAATAACTAAATGAATTCATAAATGAATATGTAGAGCACATATATAGTTCATATTTGTTAAGTTTACAAATTGATACGAAAATGAAATTATGGTAATCAATAAAAACATTAAATTTCTCAATTACGATAGGCTTTTGTCCAGTATTCCGCTTCTGTCAATATCATGAGCCGTAATCATATTAATAGCTCTTACTCTGAATTTTATTTTGAGTGAAGCCTTGATTTATGGTAGTGCTACTATATGTCCAATCTTTATACGGTATATCTAGTTTGTTCTAAGCCTTCTTCGTTGTCTATTCACGCTCCAGCGCTAGGCCGATCGATGTGCTGAAAGTATCAACTGTCAAAAATGATGTCAATTATTTTGACTATCGATATTCAAGCAACATAATCAGTGCCCCGTCTTACAAACTCTGTGGAAATCCATCAGGTTCATAATTTTTCTTGCAGGAAATTTGCAAAATGTCCTTTGTAAACAAAGGCGAACACATCAAATTGCCAAGAAAACAATGAATTTATGAAAATACATCATATAATCTAAAAAAATATCTTGAACAAACATACATTTTAGATGTTGATGTTGCTGGCCGTCCATAATTGTGGTTGATCGGATCTATTGCAACTCTTTGTAAGACAGGGCCCAGGACATCAGTAAGTAAAAAAACGGTGTTCTGAGCAGGGAATGGTGTATCCCGTGCGGGTCGATGTTGAATTTTTCACAGTACCCATCGTTCGATGACGGCCTTTAAAATCATCATTGAGCACATCCCTAGCCTACTCGTCCACGCTGTGTTCAGTGGATAGAAATAGGAGAGAGATGTTATTACAAAATCGAGTTTGGCGCCCTGTGGGTATGCATGCTTCACTCGAATGAATCGAGAGATTCGTCGAGTAGTGACGTTTTCCAAGTCCTCCTGAGTCAGTGACAACAACCAAATTAGGGTTCTCTTTAAAGTTAAAGATTGCGTCCATTCCTGGTTAAATGATTCATCCGTAGAACAAATCGCAACCATTGAGAAAATAGATGTTTTCAGTAATGTAGATGTCATGTTAGATGTTCAAACATGGTTGTCCACGGTCATTATGACTTGACTCAGCAATAATGGAATTACATTACTATTATTCAGCTCACATAGAATTAGGTTTATGGGATAACGCATAATTATGACCCGAATGTTGATTGAAATTCCTAAAACGAACATGACGAATGCTCAGTATAATTTTGAATAATTAGAATATTCAAAACATTCCTATCAAATTATTCCACAACGATCTTCTTTTCTTTAATTGAAGAAAGATTAAAGTTCCCTTTACATCTTTCACTAGCTCTTTAAACTTACCTTCTGCCGTTTCCCCCATCCCCGTCTTCATGCCCTCTCCCGAGTTTAGTCATCCCCTCAGCACAGGGCCTCGTGTTCACCTTCCCCCTCGCTCGTGCCGACATCATGCACGAGCTCCTTGACGATTTTGGCTTGGGGCAGGACTGTGGTCGACAGCATGTGGAGTAGGGTATATCCTAGGTCGTCATCGTAGGTCGTGGACTCGCGAGTGAACAAAGGAATAATTTGTTTTACAGAATAGAATCCTTGTGTTCATTGTGCTAGAGTTGTCTTAATAACTTGATTTGAAACAATTTAACCCACAACAATTTGACTTTATAAATGCCGATGATGAAGATGGAGAAAGAGGAGATATAGGAATTAACAAATTCTTGTCTGAAAAAGAATAATAAGTCATAACAGTAGTATTGAGCTAAAAGTAATACAAGGCGTGCATTTAACATGTCCACGATCATGACGATGTTTAGTACAATCGTAATACTATGTTAGACGTCATGTGGACTGCCCGATTGCGAAACTTATACGGGAATAGCCACCATCATTTGATCCGATTTAATTTTGTTTGATTCATTTATTGAATTAAAGTTAAATATTAGACTTTCAACCTTTTACATCACCACCAAATAATAATTCGATTTGACATCGAACAATAATTCTCATTCTTTTAAATAATTGGATCTTCTACAAAAGCCCCGAAATACAATGCTAATACATATTGAAGTTATCATAGATTCATGCGGCCGTTTCGATGCTTTTTCACGTAAACCTTTGCTTCCATTCGTCACATGACTTACTCACGGCGAACAGCCTTCTCATATCCTCCCATTCCGCCTCTCAATATTTTTCCCGTTCTCCCATTCCCACTCTATTTGAAAAATCATTTTACTCCTTGATTGACATGAGAGTGGGTCGTCTGAAAAGTAAGACACGACACCCAGACAACACAACAAATCGAGACATAATAATCGGTGGTTTCATTCAAGCGACATTTCATAGTCCTGCTGCCACCTGGGGGCCCTTACACACAGTCCTTGCGGCCGGCATTTTCGGCGTAGTGTTACCTCGTCGAGCCGCTGTGTTCATGAACGTGCGGGCGACAGTATCCTGCTGCACACAACTTGCACAGATTGATTTCACCGAGCGCGAGTTGAACGGCTGTCGTTCATTGTTACCATTCAAACGGCTTCAAAGGGGGAAAATAGACTGAATTTGCAAGCAGGGAAAAAAGTCCAGCTTAAACGAACAGACTGCTTCTCTGCTTCTCAATCAAAATACACCAGCTCATAAGTGAAATCATTCCCACTGCGCCTAATATCTTTCCAATATTATATCGTACACCTCGAAGATACATGCCTTCCGGGTATGAGCCCGTCTTCACCATCCCAGCCTTCATTGATTTATCTTTCTTTTGCTTTTGCATCCTCGCGAATACCATATCACATTCCTCCCGAGGAAATTCGAGGATGATTATGGAATCGGTGATTTTTGTCCAAATGAATGAACGCATTTATCCTATATTTCTCTCAGTATCAATGGCGGGAATGGTATATAAAATTACGACTCCTTACATAGACATGACTTGCTCTTACATTTCCTTCGAAAATGTTCATATATCTTGAGTGAATTTGTCATACTTTCGAAGAGTCAATGTCCTTGCGCTGTGGAATCCCCCTATTCCCATGTATATAAAAGTACCAAACTATTTGTCATAATGTTTTTATCATGCATTGCAAACCATAACCATCGGAACATCTGAGATCACAACCAAAATTCAGAGGTAATCATTAAAATGCTGCTCAATGCTGATTCGGCAACGCAACAATCAATCGACATTGTGCATGCAGGCAAGGCTAATAAAACATGTACTGTATCTTGAAGGTCATGTGAACTTATAAACGAGTACATTTGCATTAACAGAAAAAGAAATCTACGATAATGGCGATGGACTCGACAGGTATCGATTATATGATATACTGGTGAAGAAAACAGAGAGAATAGTGTAAACTGTATCTCTTTATCTCAAAATTGTTAGGGATTTCCCCCTCAATTGTCACATTCGTATGAGTATATAAAATTCCCCCTCAACTTATGTAGATAGACGCTCAATTACGGCTGAAGTATCCACCAATCTTGCAACCAGAATTGATGAAAGGAATGAAAAGGACAGTTTTCACGCGGTAATTCTCACATCCATTTGTAAATGTCAGTTCGGATCTTTACGTTATGTCAGTTTCAAGTGACGCGAGAAAAGGCAGAATCAGCTTGTGACTCGTGGAATCGTGAAAACGCAGCATTAAGTGTGGAGCTATTGGTTTGATATTGGGGACTATATGACTTGCAAAAATACATGCACCGATACTGGTAAATTAAACAATTTGGTATTTCAAAGAATCGAAATCGACATTGCGGTTCTCGGTATCTACAGTCATCTGGCATTCGTTTTTTTTTTTACTAGTACATTCGGTCAAAAGATGCCATTAAATGATAAATAATGTAAAATTACTGAATATATTCAAACTTTATTTTTGTATGCCTATCTGATTAGATATTACAAAAGCAAGAAAAATAATAAATTTGGCTCCTTGCCATTTCAAAAGTTTGTTGTTTCGGGCATGTCCTCTCATTCAAATTTCATTAAGTGTGTAATAGAAAAAAAAAAAAAAACTATATATTATTTATATACAATATGAAGTAATATAATATTCTTATTATATATTTTGGCTGTTTTTTCTGCAACAGTAAGAGAGTACACTGTGTCTACATCTACATGAGATGATAAAACGCTTAACTTTTTTATTGTTGGCGCCGCATACAATCTGACGACGACCACTTGGTTATTTCCCCTTTCACACTCATCCACATGCATACCCCATTAGGGCACAAATACCCTCTTACACACACACACACACACAGCATACACACCCTCCCCCACTCACACACATACATCCACTACGAAATCCCAAAGAAATACACATTTACACACACGACTGCACGTCACATCCCTCTTTAGTACTTTTATCTCACCCACCCTTTATTCCCTCTCTCTCTCTTGCTCTCTTCGTCTCTCTCTCTTCGTCTTTCTCTCTCCGTCTTTCCCTCTCCTCTCTGTGTATAAGCACACGCCATCTTCTAGTCGCCTTCTTTCTCTCTTTTTCTTGAATTCTCTTTATATCATGCTCGATTATTGTTGCTTTGCTTATTTTCAAGTACTTTTAATTTCCTAATTAAGCCTACTCTCATAAGCATTGTACTAAACTCTCACTCCATTTAACCTTTCCTCTGTGACTGTCTTTCTCTGCTCAAATTAAGTCTTAGAATGGTAAACTCTCTCTTTCCATTCTCGGTATTTTTCATTTGCCTTCTTCCCCCCCCCCCTCACTCTCCCTCCCTCCCTCTCTCTCCCTCCCTCCCTCTCTCTGTGACTATGCACTTCATCTTCCGCATGTGAACATTGTTAGCCTATCCCTTCTATGTCTTATTTTCTCGCTTTCATTTTCCCTTTATCAGCGTCTCCATATGCCCCTCTCATGCTTTCGTTCACAGTATCTATATCCCTTCCATTCTGTCTCCTTCCCGATTCCACCATCGTCACCACCATCGCCACACCACAGCTCTCCATCCACCTATAAAGCTCATCGCGATTAGCTCCCATCTCATGCTTCACATCTGCCTGTAAACGATGGGGCGGTTTTTCCTCGCTACCTTAATGCATATACAACAAACCAAATTAAATCTAACGTAAACAGCGAAAAGTGAGCTTTTCATCCGACGTCCCATTGGGCGCATTATGGTTTACGTGAGCACAGCTCAATCATAAATTTTCCCGCCATTTCCACATCTCATGCATGTATCTTCCCCAACCGATGAAGCCATTGAAACATTTTATTTATCTTGCATCTCTGTCTCTTTCACTCCATCATCTACGACCATCTCGCTCTATTCATATATCTTTTTACCCCTTCCCCTTATCTATCTCTCCCTTCTTTCCAAAATATTTCCCTTGTATTTTCTATGAACAACCGATTTCCTGTAGTATTCTTGAGTTTTAGTTGATGTTGTGCTTTGTAACCATATAACATGCTCCTTTATTTATACCAATATCCTCCATACTAGTTGACTTTCACCATACACTCATATAATGGACCCGTCTTGTCATAATGTTTGCACGACATCTCCCTTCTCTGTACGCCGACTCACGGAAAGTATGAAATATTTATTTGAATATTGAATGTTCTGCGCCGACAAGCTCTTTCGTATCTAGTCACACATCTCTTATCACCACGTTCCATCTCTCAATAATCATTGTTATTGTCAGTGTTTCCTCTTCTTCCTCTTCATTTCCACCTCTCTCTCTCTGTCCCTTTCTATCCATCGTTCTTTCTCCTCTTGCCCTAGCCCTTCCCATAAAAGCGAGATGAGCACGCATGCAGGTAGGCGTGAAATCATTTTTCAGCTTGAAATTTTCCAATTAATTCTACCAGCGCGATCCGTGAAATCTAGTGCTTATGGGGTCATTAAAGATTCATGCACTCATCCCAGGCCCGGGCATCTTCTTTCCACTCTCGACTCAATGGCACGGAGGCGAGACGCGCTTCGATGTCAAAGCTACCGGCGATATATAACAAGCGTCACATGTGAAATTTGTCTAATCGTGTTTTGTTTGCCGTGTTTGCGTAGATATAAGAACTAGAGAAAACATTGTGTCTTGTTGCTTTACCCACGGTGAGCGAAAGACAAGAGGAAAAACATACCCAAAACTAACAGACAAAGATACGTTGCACTGGGTCATCAGGACAAATATTGAATCTCCATTAACTATATATTCCCTAGAAGATAGATGAAGAATAATTTTTGTTGATTCCGACAAGAATACTATAAAAACAATGTAAATATATATCCTTGGATGAAGGATTGATTTAAAATTTTAAAGTTTAACAGAGTGCATTTTGCCTTGTTTATAAGATTTCGATATTGATTCCCCCAACATGGTCTAAGAATATCTATATTCCCTGGAAAATAGATGAAGATTTTTGTTGTTGATTCCGACAAGAATACTATACCAGTATATATAAAGGATTGATTTAAAGAGTGACAGAATGCATTTTGCTTGCAAACGAGAGTAGGTGATTATCATTATTAACATGTCTTTACTATCATAAGCTGAGTTTAGTTTCAATCACGAGTATAATGTGTTAACCCACAAACTTTGCGTTGTCGCCATGCTATTTAGCACCACTCTTGTGCTTTGGTCGATATGTTTTGTTGCTAGGTTTGCATGGATATGATTATGATCTCCCAATCCGCCTCGATTTTCTCCCCATGTCCAAATGTCTCGAGTGTATACACTACTTGTTTACGGGGCGTGTATGAATTATGATATAGCGTGACCGATGATGCAGAACGTCGTCGCTTTGCGAAGATGAGACTGGTGATAATAAGTAGCTTCAATTCGCGCTCTACTTGCCAACCGCGAAAGAGCCGGGGTTCATGCTACGGAACACGTAACCGTTTGGGGAATACGGGGAATACTCTCATTTGTTTCGTGTGAAAGTACTTTAGGCAGCCTGTTGTAAAATTGATGGCTTTATTGCAAAAACCTGTTGCTTATCCCAGCGCCCTAATCAAACCCACTGTTATTCGAAGTCTGTAAGATATGTCAATATCTTGGCGAACAACTGGTAGGAATGGATGAGGAATGGTAATGTAAAGATGAAATGCTCATTTTTTTCATTTTTATTGAATAGGCCCAATGGAACAATTTGATTCTTTCGATATTGTTTCCTAAAATAAAAATTAGTGTAGGCCAGTATTTTTTTTGTTATTCAATGTGAATAGGGAACGCTTGCTAGACAATCCTCAGACACTCCGCAGAAAGAACTGGTGCTACAAGAACGAGATCCTCACATGTCCTTCTTTCCAGGAACTGTCAGGGCATGGAATGCTCTTCCATCCAGCTCCATCAATGCCTGAAATCCAACAGCCTTCCGTCAAAGCTTGACGGAAGGCAGAAGCTAAACCGCCAATACTTTTCACTTGCACCTTGTAAATGTGCACACTGTACCTGAACCCAGCTACTCACACACGTTGCACCAATCATATCTGCAAGAATCTTCCAACTTGAAGGAGGCAGATCAACCCAGAAGAAGAAGAAGAAGAAAACTAGAACTGCAATCGTTTCATTACGATGTGCATGCATTGACGTGTCTGATTTAGAGGTCAAGTCCACCTCATAAAAATGTTGATTTGAATCAATAGGGAAAAATCAGACAAGCACAATGCTGAAAATTTCATCAAAATCGGATGTAAAAAAAGAAAGTAATGACATTTCAAAGTTTCGCTTATTTTTAACAAAATAGTTATATGAACGAGCCAGTTACATCCAAATGAGAGAGATGATGATGTCACTCACTCAAAATGGCGCATGCACTGTCATGCATGGATGATTTTAGAAAATGAAATAAGAGGTACACAATAATGCATCATGGACAACATGTCTACCAAATCGGAATGAATTTGGATGAGGAGCGGAGGCAGGGGAGGACTAACAAAAATTACATGTTAATCAAAGTGGATTTTGGTACATTGTGCCCTCTATAGGAAGTTACATTCTCGAGTCAAACAGATTTCGTCCATTTTTAGACCAAATGGCCGCTCAACAAAGAGAGAGAAGGGAGAGAAAGACACAGAGAGAGTGATATGAATAAGCATACACATTTCCCTGACAGTTCATTAACGTAACTCAGTGTAAAGTATACGTATCAGAACGATGTGCATGCATAATACGTTATGCCATAGACATTGTATACAATTCTGTTATTGATAATGTGTGCATTCTGAGTAGTATACCATTTGTTCAGATTGGCTTATCTTGAAATTTTCTGTTGTAACCTATGTCATATTTGGTATCACTGGAAAGAGCATTCCAATGCAGTGACATTGATACCACTTTTTTTTGTGCGCAGGCAATAGACCGGAAGTAAATGCCATATAAAGAAAGACATTAAAAATGAAGGTTTTGCACAATAATTTCAAGCTGACGTCAGATTTTTGTCGGTTTCTGTTACAAAAGGTTGGCGAACGGTTGAAGTATATATCAATACTCATATCTGCCAAGTTAGAAAGGATAAACTTCAATAATAAGGAAATAAGAGCATGTTGAAGTTGTGCTGGCATTATAGTGCATTTTTGCGTATTTTGCTGATTTTCGGGAGCATTTTTCAGATATTTCGTCAGTGGTAAGGTATATATTTTTCTAAATGGCATGAAAGGGCATATCTTGAACACCCTAAATCTAAAAAAGGGTACGGGTTTGGCCATGCATGACGCAACGAGGAGCATTCAAAGGTAAGCGTTTTTGAAACTTTAGAGGGCGCTATTTCAATACCGGAAGGTCAATGATGCGTGAAAAATGACTCGTATGTATGATATGTTGCCAGTATTCATTCCTAAATATATGAGCTCGAATTGCAAAAAAAACAGAAAGTTATGGCCATTTTACGATTTTTTGACTTTACATTTCAATAAATATGAAGTTTTTTAAGGAAGGCTATTTCGGATTTGAATTTAGGGCATGAAGCAGGCATTTTTAAGGTCAGGTTATACGTCGCAAATGATGAAGCAACTCTTTGACTATCTATAGCCATTTGTTAGAAGTCTGTAGCATGCAGGATGCGGGAGTTAGGACGAGATTAGTAATGGTATGCAAATGGACTTGAAATTTACAAAATGGCGCCTTGATGGTCATGCATGAGTGATTTTGGAAAATGGAAGACGAGGTGCACAACTAAGGATGCTGGACAACATGTCTACAAAGTTTGGATGAATTTGGATGAGGGACGGAGCCAGGGTAGAGCTAACAAAAACCATGTGTTAAACAAATGGGATTTGGTGGAAGAAGAAGAAGAAGAAGACGACGGAATAGGAATACGGAACAAGAACAATGCATTGTCGCCATTGGGCGTCAATGCAAAGAAGAAGAATTTGATACTTGGTTGGGCATTTTCCGTAGAAAATACTACTTCTACCTCTCCTTCTAGAACAAAAAATACAGTTGCTTCTTCTGCTCTCTGCGATTCCCGTGATCTTTCTCTACTGTTCCTATTGCAACAAGAACTGCTGCTAGTACTTCTACTATCATGAAAATTGCCTTAATGTTTTATTAGTTAAATAATGTATTAATTAATATATTTATTTATTCGTTTATTTCAGTAAAGTAAGAAAATCATCTTGGTTTTCTGAGCCCTTATCTTTAATGGAAAAGCTAGAAAAAAAATTGATGAATGGCTATAGAGAACTGCAACTGTGGCTGAGCTTTCTCTTCGCAACATGCAACAATTTCTCGTCATCAGGTAGTTCTTCAATCGCTTTTCATTTCGACAAGCATCCACGATGCCGTCCATTCCCTTTCCTTTCCTGTCCATGCCAACCAGATTTCTATAGCATATCAAGACTTTTCAGGATTGTCGTTGAACGTCAGATTTTTCTGTGGATTTGGAACACAGACTGTGACCTCCGTTTTGTGTCGAACTGAAAAGAATGAATCGGTGGCCATAGGAAATAGTCATCATGGTCACGGCGGAGTAGGTGGATGAAGAGTTACACGAAAATCATTTTTTACAATTATAGTAAGGTAGAGAGGATGGAGAATGAGGATATAAAGATATAGGAGGGGAGAGTGAGGATATATAGATAGAGGGGGGGGGGGTTAGGATATATAGATAGAGGAGGGGAGAGTGAGAGAAAGAGATAATGGAGCGTTAGGGAAAGGAGATTAAACTTTATGGAGGGCATAGTTTTGTAGGTATTAAGAAGAAAATTATGCATTGAACAGCGCGGACTTCGGGTATTATAAGGAAATGTTATTACGAAGCAGTGAGATGAAATGGGATGAAATTCTTGATAAATGAAACATGATGATAGAGAAAGACAAAGTAATGCAACAGTGAAAACATTCATTAAACCATACTTTTAAATCATTCAGCAGATATCATGAAGCAACTGTCAGATTTCTTTTTTTCTAAAAATATGCGTGGAAAAGTGATATTGAATACACGAAAACATAGAAGAAAAGATTTTTGTTTTTGCATGATTGGTTCTTTTGAAAACGCAAAAGGTTACTTATCCTACCCAAGATTTCATTCAAGATTTATTGAAGAATTTCATCCTACTCGGAATTATTTATGACATGATTGGATGCTTGTCATGCTTATTGATTTTTAAAACGAAAAATATGAACATGATTAGAGTATTTTTTATAAGCAATATGGTTTCATTGAGAGGTCACGTGATCACATCCAGGTCAGGTGACTATTTATTGGTAGGGTCGAAAGAACTCTCAACCAATAAACATACAATCATTGTGTAAATCAGTCCCAATCTATGCGATGCATAGATTTATGAAAAACCTGAATGGATTTCATGACTGGCCGATTATCTCCACATGCGTTTTGTATTCCAAACTTTTCATGAATCCGAGATTGGTCGAGAAGTAGGGCACTTTTTATCTCTCTTCTGTATTTAGCATCGTTCATATCTTCTCTTCTTTTATTGCATTCCTTCCAACCCCCCTTTCCAATGTAAAAATCGCCATTGATGACGTATCGTTTGTGAGAGCGAACTGCAGGCCCTATTTGAAGTCCGTAATCATCGGATGTAATGTTGGTTCCATCGACGACAAAGTCGGATCCAATATTGAGTTGATTTAGTGGAGAAATTAGATTATGCCGAACAGAGTTGCCCAAATTAGTGTTGAGATATGCCGATGGTATAGACGCGGGTTGGTTTTTGAATAGTAGCTAGCAATCATGTGGGGGTTGAGTTCCCCTTTTTTCTGTCAAGTCAACCAAAGTGCGCAGGCTCCAGTCGAGGCTATCTTTCTATAAAAGAATGAAATGTAAAATGAAAATGTAAAATTGGTATTCAATTAGTTCATTCTTTCCTCCCACGATAGGGCATCGAGAAAAGAGGAACATTTTAGGTCGGGTTCATCGTCGATTTTAATGAGATGTACTCTTTTAAATTTATCCTAAGCTTAAAGTCATGTACAATGTATTTTGTCACAATACAAATTTCAATCAAATTTCTTTCAAAAGTTCAACATTGCACATTTCATCCTCCGTTGAATATTTAGGCTGACTTTTGTTTATTAAGCCAAAGATTGTGTAATAGTCTGTTGAAATCTTTTTATCCACATCATTCTTCATCAATATCAGCTCAGCTATTGTATACAATAGAAGTTGATGTGGGGGAAACAACAGCAAACAGATGAATCTAGCATTGAAAGGTCGATAGCAAAATAAATGGTTACATTTTGTTATTTAATCGTAACACCTGATCAGTCGGATGTATTCGGCAATTCACTTTCACCACAACAGATTGTAAGCTGTTAGGTAGGACATGCCAAACCCACTCAACGGGATCCTCAAACGAGTTCTTCATAGGTTGTTGACCTGTTACGCTGATTTTGAATAAGTTTGGTCACGTGGTCTGCCAGCATTGTACACACCCTTGTAAATGCATGATGTTCCTACAGGCGATAGCTCAGGCGCCATAGAATTGTTACGTCTTGGCTACGAAGGGCAGTAGCACGTTTCTTCAGAATGAAGGAAGAATGGCGGGAATGGGGGGGGGGGAAGTTCCAAAGCAACTAGATTATAACAGTCAATAAACATTTCATTACGATTTGATTGGCGACGAGAACAAAAGTGACAGGCCAAACTCATCATTGGGAAGTTACTGTTATTACTGACATGCCAAATACCCGGTGAGAAAGTGATAAGAATCTACACCGGCTCGTCATGGTCAATAAATACCTGATGAATGTAAGAGATGTAATACTGTTGGACATCATTGGCGGCCATCTTGGACTGCCATCTTGGATATTAAAATGGGGGCTTATTGAAGGAATTTGAATGGATGAAACCGCAGGGTAGTGGACCCAGAGGGAACACAGACCTGAAAAGTTGAAGATCTGATTGTAACAATACGCAACTATTTGCCTTAACTCAAGATTCTGGAAGATTGCTTAAAATCCCTTACAGCGCTTCAATTGCAGTGCTATCACAATGCTCACAGTCTGGTATCTTCCAGCATTTCTGCCAAGCTGATTTCATTTTTTTTCTCCTAGTCAACTGTTTACACAAATGAGGACATAATAATCTGTCAATAATACGTTACTGTTATAAATTTAATACTGGTACTTTCAGCATGAAAGAGGAACACTAACTGCTTACTGTTAACTGTATATACTAATGTTGCGACTTGAGGATTTTTGTCATAGGCCAAGGGTTGATATGTTACCTTTTGTACACCGATTGCCATAATCTTACATTTACGTTTACAATGACAAATTAGTGTGCCTGTATGGTAGAGAACACTGTTAATATAATTTAATGTAACTTATATTTTGTCGTTTTCTTCTCCTACCTTTACAGCAACCCGTGCTGAACCCATGCCGAATCGGACCTCCTCTGTTCGCTCCCATGTCCATAAGCAAGAGAAGCCTACGCGCGTGCGCACAGTTCTAAACGAGAAACAACTCCATACACTACGGACGTGCTACGCGGCCAACCCGCGTCCTGACGCACTCATGAAGGAACAACTGGTCGAGATGACGCAGTTGAGCCCCCGTGTTATCCGTGTCTGGTTCCAGAACAAACGATGTAAGGACAAGAAGAAGAGCGTCCTGATGAAACAGATTGCCGAACAGCAGGCCTCTAAGGTATGTTCAAAATTCAAATAAAAAGGGAAAAACGTAGAAAACAAACAAACTGAACAATGTAAAAAAAAAATTCCTTCATTAATGGGGTAGTTATGACTTTTCGATTCTAGTACGCTCCCAACTAACATACATATTTCCAAACTGGACGGGAAGAGGGGCGTATATTCACCTTGGGACGGTTTACTGATGTAGTAGGATGAGAAATCAACAAGAGTTTCCATCTCGTAGTTCTTACGTTTCTTGTGTTTATACAAATGCTGATGAATTGATTGTGATGGTGATGTTGATATTGATAAAGTGACATTGATGTTGATTTTGATATGGACAGAATAGTTGAATTATTAAGTCATGTCAACCCTGAATCAGAATATTTCATGAAGATTACTTGGCGTTCAACAATATCAAATGTTTATTTTCATCACACGAACTTAATAATTGCAGTTGTGACACCTCTCAATTTTGAGTGGACTAAATTAACATTTGTCAAATGGAGTTTTTTTAATTATTTTGAAAAAAAGCGTTTGATATTTTGAATTCAAACGGAAGCGATTGTAAATTACTGGTCATCCTCAATTAAAAAAAGTCGTTTAATCTTCAAACGGTGGCACGTGCATATCTTTAGCATTATCAACCGTATTTGTGCCCTATAATAACCGGAATATTTACCCTACATCCCGAGCTGGGCAATTTCTACGGTCTAGTTATTTGATGATGTTTGAAATGGGAACAAACATTTGCGTTTCGCCAAGAGAAAGAGGAAGAGAAAGGGAGAGTGTGTGAGAGACTCCTCGTCACACCCCCCCTTCAAATTGACCTACGTAATGAGAAAGCGATAAGACCGCTTAATATCACATTCAACTTGTGTGATAATGACACATTGACAGTTTGTCAGACAGGCGATCGCAGGCACGCAAACGAACAAATTGCTCGCAATATCGCGCCAATAAAAGTGGTAATATTTTGAGGGATTCCTCCGTAAGCCAATACACATCACTAGCAATCAGTCATAGTAAGTGATGAAGTGATGTGCCGTATTAAAATAAAGCCCCAATGAGCTGAGGAAATTGAAACGCAGGATTAATTTAGGTGAGATTTCCGACCCAAAATATATGTTTATTTAAGAAGATGAATCGGCTAATTCCAAGGGGTTTATCAGCGTTGACGCTGCGCTTGATGACATGACACTATTCTCTTAAGTTAACATCTACTCTCACGTAACAGAAATATACATATATGTTCAGAATTATCATAATATTCTTCTTTCGATTTATGTAGAAAGGCAGGGTGGGATTATTTTTTTGTACCCATAAATAATTCATTTCATGAAGAAACCATTTAGGGAAGATTAATTTTGTAAGACCATTTAACCCTCCGCTCTCGTTCAATTTCCCTCTCGCTCATTTATTATTCATATATTGATATAAGTTTCCAATTATTTACCAGAATCGAGGCAGTACTACTCCATGGACCCCCGCCCCGCAAACCGAAAACAGCATCATTACACAGCGTAATATCGTTTTCGTTATGTTAACCAACCATACACAACCCGTGCAAGCATGCATACATTTAGCCGGTCTAATCAGGTTGAAAAATCAAAGCATATTTTTATCGATATTTGGACGAGGTCTGTAAAACACGTCATCTTTGAGTCTTGCGCTAATTCCATCGATCTCCGCCGTTCTGCATACGTAATTGCGGACGGTCTCCGTCGATCGCGGTAAGCGCAAACATCAATGGTAGATTTCATAAGAACCATTAAATCGTTCAGTGACGACCAAATGAGCACGCAGTACAGGCCCAAAAGATGAATTTAGGTTTACAGCAATCGGATGATTGAATGTTAAATTGACGGTACATTACTTGTCTCTGATAGAGGCTTGATGATTCTTTCTCTGCGAAACACAACATGGAACAGGTTAGTGCGCACCGGTATTGCGCATCATATCGTTTATGTATCTAACTCCCTTTAGACAAGAATTAATAGGAATAGTTAAACAACAACAGCAGCGATGTGAATATTATTTAGCTTTCTCAGTGTTTTGTGTGCTCGTCATTCATGATATTGCATAACTTAAAATTGCCCTTACTAATCACAACGTTATCTTAACGTTATGATGGTGTCTTGATCTTAGGTAGATGTGGAAATAGCGAAACTTATTCTCAATATTTTGCATAGCGAAACATATTCTCATTATTTTGCAAACTCCTAATTCATGATATTTCATAACTGTACTGTCTCTACATTGTCCTGAGAAATCAAAACGTTATCTAAACGATATTACTAAATCTCTATCTATGGTAGATGTTGATATAGGGGAAATTGGTTTCAAAGGAAACGAATCCATGAAACAACCATACTACGACTCTCTTCTCTCTGGACAGTGTTTAGATAGCAAATGACCATTGACATTGCGTGTATGGTGAGCCAATATTTCAACCTTGTCCAGTTTATATCAATAAATACAAATCATTTAGCATTGACTGGTATCGATCCAGTTTGTTGGTAAGGTTACATTGATTTCCCCAGGCTCACTTTGTCGGTGGATCTTTTGTTTAAGAATCCTACTAGATTCATTTAGAACAATATTGAACGGGCTAATTAAGGGGCTAGTCGGTAATTATGTAGCTCTTTTTTTCTCCCCGGTGTGTCTCTGCCCTGGGGAGTAATTAATGAAGACAACGCTAAAGAGATGGTCGCTCCAACCAAATACTTTAGATCTTGTTGGCACTATCGAATAAGGTGGTAAATAAATGAATCGTTAGAGTCACATAATTTATGAGGTAGTAGATGGACCATTGTTCATGTGTCGTAAGAAAAGTAGGCAATAGATTACGATATCTTTTAGTGTCTTCATCTGGAGATACTTCAAGTGCTTGGTGACTGCGCATTTCTGACCCCTCCCTCAGATTGTTTGGAATTTTCAAACTAGATTTATTCACGCTGGTCATGTTAATGATTGAGAAAAAATCCCAGAATATTGTATATACGCATTAAGCATACACTTGGACTCAATTTGAAATATACATGTTAGTGAAGGGCCATGAGCCTTGCAAGCTTGCTTACCTTACTAATCATGTTCATTTACTAATTCTTTTAGATAAATCATTGTAACCTGTTTCCATTTTTCTTTTAACAATTATGCTATCAATGCATCCTGGCTTTGATATTCCTTAATAATTATAGTGGGGTAAAACAAGAGAAGCAGAATAGGAGTTAAAAAAACAGGAAACTATCACTAATCATTATTATACAGTTTGCTGCAATTGCTAGAAATATACCTTGACTCATCTTATTTAGCAAACAGACAACCTCCCCTTATCAGTCCCATAGGGATGTCTGTATAACAACAGACTGGAACGACAACAACTGTTTTCTAGGTGGATCGGTCGTCAAATGGAATTAAAGCCCGTGCCACCTCCCTGCACCCTCCTCTCGAATATATAATTACTCGCCTCTCACAGGAACAGAAGCCAGATCGGGGATAAACTTGACCGGGAAAGAAGCACCCCGAGGAAACGTTTAGTGACATTACTCGCTTCACTTGTAATTCCCACTGCTCCACCCGCCCAGAAGGCGCAAAAACACGGATGCAGTACCGATCACATCATGCTATCCCTTACGGTGATATCATCGTCGCATCCTTCCATAGCTGCATCGAGCCCTGTATCAGACAACCACCCCCCCCCCCCTTTCAACATCCCACTTCATCCTTCCTCAGTTTCTTGTCCCTCTCTGCTTCCGTGTCGGCTAGAACAAAGTGATTTACTCGTGAGTGAATCATAAGAACGGTTTGGCAAAACTCCTGTAGGTATGTAGGCTCGACGAAGCTAACCGAACTCTAGGGAAACCTCCTCTGCACAGGAGTGTGTGCTATTGATTGTCTCTACACCTCTCCAAGAAGATGACACGAACGCGGGGATCGGTCCTCACTTGTCACGCAATGAAAGCGATTGATTAATGAACTTCCTTAACGCAACATACCATGCCGTTTGCCTAATATAGAATACACAGTATGAAAGTCGACTCAGAAATTCCGACTCGAATTTGTGAAACTTTATTTCTACTTCTCATGGAAATATATTCCTTATTGATTTGGTACGTCTTCAACACATGGAACCTTCCTTTGCAATACACATCTGCGAATTATTGGAGATGGTTCTCTTCTGCAAATTTTCTAGATGGTGGGTCGGGGTGGATGATGAATTTCGCTCCCCCAAATCTTGGTATCTCTTTCAACTTGAGTGGATGAGTAAAGTGTTGTTGTGCAGTCAAGGGTGACTTGGTCCGTACGCATCATTGGAGTAAAAGCATTGACAATCCAGTTTCGATTCGAACGTCATCCTAGTGACATCCCCACCATTTTTACACTCCATCTGCTACACCAACCAACCTCGTCTCCCTCACCGACTTCCAATCTCCCCACCTCCCACTGTCACCTACAAGCTTGGCTCAAAGAAGCATTAACCTCTACCTGGTCATATTTAAATCTCAGTTTAACATTTTGTCACGGTTGTGGTGATGATCATGAAATGAATCCGAAAATGAATCCCACAACATGACCTCCTGGGTGCCTGTAATTATGTATATGTCAAAATGAATCTTGACATCTGTTGGTCACCGGGACTACTGGAGATTAGCTCCAATCGCATTACAACATTCAGGAATTATCCACTCTTTAACATGACCGGGACGTAAATGTGTTTGGTGAACTTAATCATCTTTATCATCTCGTATCCTTTGGAAAGGTGCCCCATTCAATTGCTGTGGGCTGAAAGTGCATCAATACATTTTCCAGGGACCAATGGGGATGCCTTTGATAATATTTCTCGATCAAATGGGTCCTCCTCCATATTCATGAATTACATAAATACCTCTCCGGTATTCCTTAGTTCCTTACTGTTGAATACAGGTGTCTTGTAAATAAAACATCAGTGTAAAATATACTCTCTGGAATTTCTGAATCCAGAAACTAGTAGCCGATAGCAAGGTAACTTTCTTAGCAAAAGAAATCTAAAATGTTTGTCCAATAGAGGTTACTGAAATTTCGCCACGATTTCATTGATCGAAGATTAAATAAAAATGAAATACGTGGTCGTCCAATCTTGAATAAACAACTCGGAGGAAGGAAATTGGGAAGTGACATTGTTTAGATACGCATTTACTATTCGCAGCCGTATTTTACATATAAAATGAAATAATAAAAACCGCTCAACAGAATTGAACTTACTTTCTCGTGATACTGTTATCAAGAAATCTATACTAGTATTTAATCGTCGGAATGGTTTAAATGGCAGATAATGTCTAGTAATCTTAGGTTAATAGATTGATATTCATCATTTTAATATTCAATTTATAACATTATACGACTTAAGGAAGAAAAGGACGAATTCCCGTTTTGTGGATATCGTCTCCTTCTTAACTGCCGATATCCCCTATAGCTTCGATAAAATAGTTCGGTCGATGTGAGGGTTTTCATCACTATGTAATAGAATTTCGAGAGAATCATTTCAGATCCATACATGATCGCCAATTGTCTATAGTAAGGAGAGCCAACGAATGAAATACTTACCAACAGCCTTCATTTGCAGACCATTTTCGATTTTTGTTAATACAAAAGCAATGCATTGGCCATACAGTAGACATAATTATAATGCTATACCGGCTAACTACTTACAATGTTATAGTTTTCGAATCTTGTAGAATCGCAGAGTCACAGATCATCAAGAATGTACATTTGCTTGAGATTATGTAATTATCGATTTTGTCACATAATCATATTGATTTTAGATAATCAAAACATGTGTGCTGTGTCTACCTATACATCACTTTCTTCGTACATAGATATTAAATATTAACGTACTACATGTAATATTTGGTCTAACTCAAATTTTACAAGAAGCGAATCTGTGGGCTATAAACGTGTATTTTTAAGTTCCGTCCGCAATAATATTAAAAAAAATATATATATTTTGATATAATTTTGACATAATCTACACGAATGGAATCTGTTTGCTGTAAATCATGAATGCTATGCTTATTCAAACATGAGTTTGTTTCATTTTGTAATCGATTTCTATCAAGCAGAAGTATATACCAACTATCATTATTTTCCAAATCACTAACATTTGAGATGTAACCATGCACGATGGTGGTAAACGGATGACGAAGGATACAAGCATTCTCTCGGGTATCGTTTTCAAGACTACAGGCATCTTAGTTCATCAGCCAGAACAAGATGAAATCCGGTTTTGGATTACACCGAGATCGAGAATTAAGCAAGGGTCTATTTACAATCGAATAGGATAAGCGGTCGAAAATTAGAAATTATAATTACCACAATTACCGCGACAACGACATCTGTGTCTGACCGCGCATACTGTAATGCAACTATAGCGTGCCCCGCGGCTAGCATTGGGTATTTTTTCTAATCATTGAAATAAAATACGACAAATCAACATATATTGGATGGTATTATATATATTGCGGGAACAAATAGGGACATCACTATCCCTAACAAAGTAATTAAGTTGTTTTTATTTTTGGTAGTTGCAATGTACCTGCTAAAGATACTTGAAAGACGAAGACACAATACATGTAAAATTCATATAAATGTTTTACTACGGAACATACTTTTAAGCCGTGTGACATGGTGAATTGTAGGTCTGATTTTAACAAAGGATCCCAAGCTATTCACCACTCAATAATATTCTTCATCATGAGGCTCGTGTCTGAGTCATGTCACAGAGGCCTAGTCCATGGACAATTTGCCCTGACCACATTATAGTTATTTTCCCAATACAAATGTCATCCTTTTACTATGACATTGTGTATATACTCCACATGACGGTGTAAAATAAACATTCCTCTACTATGTCGACTCGCATGTGTCTCTGCACATACACACTTGGGAGAAATAGACTTGAACATGTTCTTATTCATTTGACCTGAATCGCGGGCAATCTCCTGCACTGCTCCCAAGCGCATGAGGGTTCTCCTTTGTATTTTTAACATGAACTACAAACAGTGTTGGGCTCTTGAGGCTGCGCTAACAACACTCGACATGGCGAACACACATCGTGTACCTTCCCTCAGGATATACAAGGGTGATGCGAAGAAAAAAGGACGAAGAGATGTGTGTGAATTTATGTGCGAGGACAGCGAGGTTATAGTGAGGGTGTGTGTGTGTGTGTGTGTGCGTATGTGTGTGTTTGAGGAGGGAGGGGGGTAGTCGACGGCAATCCCCGTCCTTCGTTACACTACCCAGTAAAAAAAACCTAAAGCGACATCGTACCCAAGGGTTCGGATCTCACCAAGGCATGCCAGGTGGATGACTGAAGACTGACCCGTTCGTTCTTGTTCCAAAAGAAGCGGGTTATGTAACGGGCTTCATTGGCCTTTGAATAGGTTACGATACTGTTGTACATGTATTATCTGCTGTGGATGTCAGTGTTGTCCTCCTGAACCACATTGGGTTAAGACAACCCTGAAGTGGTATGATTTCGATCCAGGGATAACGGACCACTGTAAGACCACGAGACCAGTGTTCCAGAAACTTGGTCATCTTAGGCCTGTTTGGTAGTAGGTTTTGGCGTCGGGTCGACTGACGTGTACAAGTAAATGGGATACAGTTTTCTCAGCATCCTCCCGGTCTCAACACCAGCCCTGCCTGTATACTATTTACATACTCCATCAAAATAGCTATAAATTATGAAATAGTTTCCAGAGAGTCAAATCTATAAATCTTCTACCTTATTGATTTATCGTTATGCTGGTTCTTCACAGTTTGGGATTGACCTTCAGCAATCAATTTCATTTCTTTCGAATCAAGCGCTGCAGGATTTAATATAGAGGAAAGCAAAACACCTCGTGAATGGCCTCTTGACTCTCTGCTCTCATTCTTGAGCATGTTCTCAATCGGATCAAAACCTCCACCACCGAATGGGATACCACGTGATACCCAGTCTCTTCACTTGGCTTCTGAGGAACCTAAGCCCACAATACTAGTTTCTTAGAGGAGACAATTACACGACGACGGGGCTTAAATCTTGTTAACGGCCTCCAACATGCACCATCCCAAACACCTACTTCATCCATCTCCTTTCGCACCTCAATTACCATCCCGAATGTTCCATTCACAAAAAACACAGAACCAGATTGAATCCTCGACTCTAATACACTCTTGTCCTCCTTTTTCTATCACACTCGTTCTCCATCCCCGTCTTACCATCTTGTGTTACGCCACACGAGCCCGATGAACAGCGTTTTGGCGGGAAATAAAACTCCGCTCTCGGACAGATTTTCTCTCTCCGCCTTCGTCGTCTGGCCCGTAATTACGACATTTTATATCGGGGTGTATACATACAACAATCATGGTGGATAGCGCTTGTATAGAAAGTGGACACGTGTTCGAATTGCGTGACGCTCAAATCCTCATTTACCCAACTGGAGTTTTCCTTCTAAATGCGATCGCTCACATAGTGGAATTACCACTACCTTCTTGGCGAAATTCAAGGAGGGGCGGCTGAGGGGTTGGGGGAAGCGAGAACGCAAAAAAATAAATAAATAAACAACAAACAAAACACACACTGGAGTAGGGAGAATAACACAAACCAGTAGCCGAACATTCTGTAAAATTAGGAGAAAAGTATCTTAAGCCCAGTTGTGATAAATGAAAGCTTTCCCGTCCCAATGAAAGTGGCAATGTAAAAGGATTATCATGGCAAGCTGACTTCAAATTGTGAAAGAAAATATTGTTTCCGAGATAATCAAGCACGTTAAGAATAAGAGACGTACATTATTACTAGTAAATTATGATATAAATGACTATTTCTTTGCTTGAGCCTTGAGCATGAATACACTAAGAAATGGTCAAATTGTCTCATTTGTAAAACATGAGAGTTGATATAACAAGCAATTCAGATAAGGACAGTAGTACACATGATTATAACGATATGCGTCACGCTGCCATCGGAATTGCATGCCGAAAGGCAGATAAAAGATGTCAAACGTCAAAGTATATTAGTGAACCAAATTCACACCGTAATCAACTTGTTTGCCTTAATGAAACTGTAATATCATTGTCGACAGTTCAAATTATCATCAAATATGCTTCGGAATGAATTATCACACACCCAATTGAAATTACTTATATTTTGCCTCGTCCTCCGTTCAATTTGCTAGAAATGGCTAAACACACACAGTAAATTATATCCCCGGTAACGCATGAGCATAGTATTCGTAACAATCTATTGGCATGAGTGAGTGTGTGCATGTGCGCTTGTAGTGTGGGTGGGTTCTAATGAGCGTGTATGGTAATCTAGGGATTATCTTTAAATTGACCTTGCATTCATTTCGTGCTGAAACGCGTCACAATTTATTAATTTGGTAATAACCTTAACTGGTGGATAAAAACAGGGAAATGTCAAAATGTAATTTCTAGAAACAGCTGATTTTAGATAGGTGAAAGGCATTTGAATCAAAGGTAATTTGGTAAAACCAACATTCTATTTTAAGCGAGCGCTTAGAGACTTCTAATAAAGTAAGTGTTATGCGCTATATAAGCAACTATTATTATTATTAATATTATTATCATTATTACTATTGATATTATTATTATTATTAAAGATGTTATATTGCCCATTGAGTATTGTTGCTGAATATGCAGTTTTGTTTCGATTGTTGTTTACATTCCAGGTGAAATACTCAAACAACACACATTATGCTAGGGCGGATAGGGTAGGATACATCGTCACTCACATTCAAAGCCCCCCCCCCACATAAGTCTTTACAACTTCACAATCAAACTAAAATTGATCAAAAATTTTATAGCGTTTACGTCACATATATTGCTCCGTGTAAAGAATTCATGCATTATAATTATCTAAAGCAGAAATATATTATTGTGCTAGATGCATAAATAGAACCATGTCGAAAAAAATTCGGAATACACCTATCCCTTGGTCTCGTTCTTTTCTTGAATATATTGCAAATTAGGTTGATATATTACCGTACGATAATAGGCAAATATGTCAAAATAAAAGAATCATTAATGAAGTGAGCTAGACCGCGCATCTTTCACACTCTTCCACGTGCGATGGTACATGTATTTCAGCAAATGTGAGGAAATAGTTATCCATGGTTGTATTTTTAAGTTGATATCCCCCTACCCCTCTTATCTGGAAATAATGCGCGTTTACACGCCATTTGACTCCGGCAGACGCCACCGAAGCTTGGTTTGGTCAGTGGCGTTGTGTTTATGTTGCAGCCGCCTGTGTGTCCATATGCAGCGATCGTAAATCAAGGGAAGATACAGACGAAATTTGTCTTCCTTACATTTCCCCATTTACTAGAGCAACATTCTGAGAAGCGTTAACAATTTCATTTGTTTATCAAACAACGAATGCATTATTATCCAGACGGGCTCTGCCGTGGCAAGGTGCAAGCGGATATTGGCAAAGAAATATGGAGGAATTCTATCTGATGTTCTGATGTTATTATCATATTGTCATGTACAGTTGCATTTGTACCTGATTTACATTTTATGCAAATCACTGTAAGTTCTTTATACCATCACTTGGCAAAACGTGAAAATGTCCTCACATTGTATTAGGGTATAGGGCCTTTAATGCACGCACCTACAAATTACAGTATTTTTCCACAAGTCATACCCCTCCTTTCGCTTCCGACTGTGATCTGAATTCTTGAATAATTTATCAATTGAATATTATGTGTAAAGTGTAAGAGGGCATTGTATTAAAAGACGCGGAAGTTCTTCTACATCATTGTCTTAAAATGGCGTCAAACAAGACAGTGCTACTCAGAATAGAGAAAAAAACGCATTCTCGCAGTAAAATACGTGAGAGAGGAAAGTTGAAAACAATTTACTCGCTAATTTTCTTCGGTTCTTAATTGAGGAAACCCAAGTAACTGATATGAATGTGCAAAAAAAGGACAGCATACGCTGTGAGAGAATGAAATCGAGAGAAATAGATGGACAAAATGAGGCCACAGAATTCCACTTTGCTTGCAGCGGCGATCAATACACGCTCAACTACCAGTGACTGAAAGAGAAGTGATTTTGTGCATTGACTGGTGAAAACGATTAATTTTTCAGATGACCAGGAGAAAGGATAGAATTCTATTTTCCTCGCCATTTATGAGGACATGATCTCATTCCATATTCTGCGTCGGGTATTTGTATCCACACTCTCAGTTCTTTAGTGCTTAACTGAATATTATGGGCATATTCTTCTTCTACCTCGTCCCTCTATTTTCTGATTTTTGGTTATTTCGATATTACAATTTTCCATACTATCTGATATGTATCTATATTTATTTTTTAGTAATGAGCAAATGAGATGAAACTGGTAGACCTGCAAGAGTTGCTTACACTGTAAAAAAGTAATGGGTACATTTTTTTACCACCACGAGGGTAACTATGTGTTCAACAAATTTGGGGAAGTATTTTACCCAATGCGGGATGCATATTGTCCTGTAAGATTAAACAATAAGCAACAGTTACTTTAGAATGGGCAAAACTTTCATCACAGTGGATAAATAAAAATGCCCAAAAGAAATGCCCAATGTTGGTTGGACACATAATTACCCTGATGGAGCACTTTTATCCAATAATTTTTAGAGTGTACGCTGGTATGAAATACCCTTCCAAATTCAAATGACACAATATAGGAAATCATGATGCATCCATAGCACCAGAGCTATCTATTTTCCCGTCTGTGTTCAGAGTGGCCTTGTGGAGACCTTTGCATATGATTATAGATGGTTCAATTTGTAACATAGAAAGGACGAAAGGCCCATCATTCCAATTTGGTTTACCTCTGCGTCTACGCTGTCAAAACAATGCCAGATTACACATCATACCTAAGCTCGTGGACTAGCGGCGTATGCAATGAGAAAGGAAGACAAGGAAAAACAATGAAGAAGTAAAAATGGCACCGACCGCCATTTGTCAAGCCGATGACAGTGGGGCTTTGCGTAGTATCATCCTCCATTTCATCGAACCTATTTTATCTGCCCAGGGATAAGTGTATCCTGCCTGCTGCTGGTAACGAACTATGTCCACCGATACTGTTCGAGAGGACAGACCTGACACAGAATAGAATACCACTTTTCTGAATAAAAGTCATGTCGGTTAAAATATGCAACAACTCCTTGTAGCATGTGATTTCATATAATATGATAATCAGCGATAGAAAGTACTACATTTTAAACAACGAGCAGTTAAGGATGCATGCTCTACATTCAAAAGTCGCCTCAAAACTTATTTGTTTAAGCAGTTTTTGATTGAGACATTCTACATAATAGCTTTAATCCATTCTTCTTTCTTTATCCATTTTCCTATACATGCGCTGTACAAGCATCGTATCTTTATTATTATTATTATTATTTATTAATATATTGAATCGTTTCTGATTTATCATTCCAATATTATAGGCATGACGACTTAAAATCGCCAGCTTGTACATCTACCAACATCATGTCATAATTAGAGTGAACTAAATTTCAAGTTGAAAAGACTGATCTTGTTTCTTTCCATTTTGTATCATGCATGGTTTGGGTATTTAGCCCCAATTAAGCAATGCATTGCAGAACAGTTTTGACAATAAGAGGTAATGTTACCTCACGAAAATCAGACTTTCATCTCAGTTCTTTGTGGTCTGCAAAAGCATCCATTTTGTTTGGATGTTCATCTCTTCTTAGGAGGTGAGAAAAAGGCGCCACTTTTTCACATTTTATTCTCGCACTTGGCAACGGAAATCTAAATGGCTTTCTAATAGCCACCGATTCCCCCAAGCCGGATAGACAGGAAGACAGAGAATGAAGAAGAAAGTGGTAAGCATTAGAAGGGGACCGTGTGTTTTTAGGCGCTCTGTATAATCAGCCTTTACAAACATTTACTTAAGTCGAAGAAGCCAAGATTAGCAGTGTGTGTACATGCAAGCAAGAAGCTTCTGTGAGTGTGAGTACACTGTGCCTCATTAAAACGACAGCTACCCGATAACGAATTTGTATGCACTGAGCTCGTGGGGTGGTAAACTGATACTCGAACCCAAAGTCAGGTATCTTTTACGATTTTGCTGCCCCTGTATTTTACTCTTTGCTATCAGTTACAAATAAGAGGATTAACGTGATGTACAAGAAGCAAAAACAGTTGGACGACCCTAGATAATCATTACATGTATAAGTACTTGTATAGGTACATGTTCATTGATGAACAATAAATTCCTGGCATTTGAAAGATTTTTTTAAGGAAGTTCCTCTATGAGATTCTGACTTATCCGATACTGGGCCTGATATTTATGTACAAGGTTGATTTGTTTTGTTGTTGAACAAGGCACGGTAATGCAATCATGAGGAACAATCAGCACGAGATAAACTAATTGTTTTGTTATGAAACAATTGAAAATACTTTAAGGACGATTTCATCTAAATACCAATGAAAAATTGATTTCGATTATATGTCCATGCGATTTTTTTTCGATATCGTGTAGGGATGCCCGTTCGTCATCTCTCCACACGCAACTGAATCAAACGAAGAGTTTACTCAGGCTCTTTGGCCAAACCGCGTGCGAGTGCGGAGAATGAAACGGCGATCTCATTTGGTTGCCGAATTCAGCCTCTATGTTACCCTCGTTGGCGATTATAGAGCGGATAGAATCTCGCGTTACTCTCCTGAAGATGAATGAGAAGAAAAGGAGAATGAGATGAAAAAGGAGGGGAGTAGTAGGAAAAGAATTCAAAATGCATGAGAGGAGGATGGTAGGCAGATGATGACAGACAGAGAGATAGAGAGTGAGAAGGGTACTAGAGAGAGGGCTGAATAGAAAATCATATTCTATATTTCATATTTTTAAATGTTTATTTGTCGTTTATTGTTACGTAATAGTATATCAATATCTTATGTATAGGCCTTGGTTAAACGATTTTACTTTACCAATTTGTATATCTCATTTGTCATGTTTTGGGGGTTGGACGTACATCATTACCAATTTCAAATCTTTACATTTATCAAAGTTTTGGCGTATATTTTGAATAAATGCAATTTTTTTTACCCATTCCCCACAATATCTTCTTGTGGAAAATCATTAGGCCAGTCATTTCTTTTAAACAAAGAAATGATATTCTGTTATGAAAATGGCTTAGTTTGTCCTGGAAAATTAATGATAGTTAATCAAAAGACGAGATTCGGTGTTAGAGAGACGGGTGATTTGTTTTATGTTAAGGCTGCTGGCATCATGTCGTAATGACTTTTAACACAAATCCTAATCTTAATGATTGTCCATTCGTGGTCCATTTATGGTGGTGTGTGTGGTATAAATAAGGAGAGGCACAGAGTGAAAGAAAAAGAGAGAGAGAGGGGAAAGTGGGGGAGGGGTGGGAGAGAAGGTTTCGATGGGCAATACGAAATTTTGTAAGAAAAAAGGATGAGTTAAAAGCATTCGAAACCTGTTAATGCATCCATTTGCATGCGCCCCGCGCGCGCTTTTAGCATTTCTTGCCCCAGTACATTTATCGATTGGAAAGAAACTCCCACTGTCATCCGTGTGTTATGGGTCATTACTAAACGCAATGAGAGGGGCTGTCCAAAAAGGGAATGTTCCCATTTCCAGAAAAAGATGATGTCTATGGTGCCACAATGAAAAAAATAGTTGTGTGCATCACATTCACATGTCTACCCTTCTCATTCTCCCGACGAAGTAATAGATAGTTCCAAAAATATTGAATGTATTATATTTACCATGTTGAGGTGACTTCAACCATGCACAGCCAAATAAAAGTAGATCCAAAATGTACAGGAAAAAAATACAATGTATGCTGCACCAAACAGGACAGAAGAGTTTGAAATTTAGCCTAAGAGGCAATGCGAACCACCGTTATTGACCGCCTTTTTTGCTCTTCTTATGTCACATTACACATCAAGCGGTAATAAGGATGTCTCACAGAAGGGAGTATTCCTCTGCCTTGGTGTGTCTATAATGGTCAGTCAAGGATATAGAACGTCCGAGGGTGGGCAAGACTGGGTCATGCAGAACATGCAAGGAAGGCTTTCAGAGTGAAAGGCAAGAATAAAGGGATGTCTTTGAAATTTTTCCTTTTTATTAGAAGTGGCAGTAATGCAATGATGTTCCAGTATTTTTCGATTTATGAAGAAAGGTATGTGACTTTAGACATGTAAAAATAGTATAACAAAAACCAAACTCCTGAGTATTTTTGGAAATCCCGGACTGATATTGTCACCCTCGTTATTATGATTATTTGTTTTATTTTGGTTTAAAGACTGCTTTGGCCGAATTGCTGTCAAGCGGCCAAGCCAGCCTGCCAGGTATCTCCGTTGCAGCGGAATTGCCTCACCGCCTCTTGGAAGTCCAATACCACAGTGTAGTGAGGTACTTGAAAACACACACCGTAGAATGCCCCAGAGCCTACATGTGTACCCCGCTTTGTCTTTCGCTCTGAAAACATCAATACGAATCTCCCCTGAACGACGTAGCCCGAACAAACCAAACCCCGATCGGATTTCACACCATTTCTTAACTGCCTTTACGCCCGTTCCCCCTTCTTCGTTCGAGAGAAGCTGCCCCGAGTTTAGGAAAATATTTGAGCAAGATGAGCCGCGAAAGCAATCCTAAAAGTTTTTAATATCCCCGGTTTGGTGTCTGTCAAGAAACTCGAGTGGAAACGAGAAAGCCTATTCGATACTGCACCGCCTTTGGAGTGAGAACTTTGAGGGCATACACAGAAAGAGAGGGTAGAGGCTGGTAGAGATGGGAAGAGAAAGAGAGAGAGAGAGAGTGAGAGCAGGAGGGGAGGGATACGAGCACACGACATCCCGACCGCATTTTTGTTTTTTGCTGCATTGGGGATATACGGCATGATATCATGTCACCACAAGTACGTCTCCGAGCTAAATATGACACATCCATGCAGATTTATTTGCAGATAATATATGAACATACGATTTTCTATGAATAATAAAAGACTTTTTAAGAAGTGATGCTAACAGGTCAGGAATAACATTTCAAGAGTTTGACGATGCATCACATTTCCATTCAAAAGCAAGCCAAAATAAGAAGAAATATTTACTAGCATTTTGTTTCTTTCTATGACACGCAATGCCCTCGCCGGCCTTACCGAAATGATCAAAACGCACGCACCCATCCGCGCACAAAAGGTATGGAAATTGGCAACCAACCTAATTTGTGTAATTGGATCTGCATTTAAGCGGAGACAAACCCAATCAGTAGGCCATGCTGGGCAACTAAGGAACCGTGCGTTTAATCTGCAACCAACATCAAGCTTGACCGAAAACACACGCCAAATTTGAATGAATTGTGACATGCCAAATTAAGACATTGAGAGGGACACACTGACATGTAAGAAAATTACTCTGCCGCCTTTTCTTCTCCAATTCTTCGTTATGCATTTATGTCCCTATATCTTCATAAAAGAAAAGATACTAGTTCCTTTAGGCGAAGGAAATCCCCTGATACTCTCTTTTGTCAAGTTTCTTTCATTATTATACTCACGATGAAGGCGATCGTGAATAGCAGTTGATGAAGTAAAGGGAAGAATGAACTTCCGTTTATACACACACCAGCTTCCCTTCCAATGGAGACGCCGGATATATTGTATAGGGAAAATAGAAAATAAAAGAACCAATCCGTTCATGTTTATTCTTTTTTTCACTGTATAAAGACATCTTAAAATCTCCGGGCGAAACTTACAATTCATCCCCTATGAAAAATACCTTTCAAAAGATTTAGCCATGTACTGGTATTTTCACTTTTACTACTCTCTCAGCATCTCTCTCTCTCTCCCTTTCTATTTATATCTATCTCTTCTATCCCTCTTCCATCCTTCATTACACTTTCCCCTCTGTTTTCTCTCTTCACCACACTTATTTTTTCTGCCTTTCCTTTGAGTCTTACTCCGAGCTTTTTTTTTTGCTCTATTTGTCTCTCGGATACTCTTAACTAGCCTTGTCGGTGATTGCGTCTTCATAATCCCGTATATGAAGACTAAATGTGGCAGAAAAATCATCGTCCATTCCATGTTTTGTCAAGAAAAGCGAACTCGGCCAACCCGCCATATCTCATGCTGATGTAGAACTACCGGACGATACACGCCAATGATATCAATATTGCATTCAACAGATTTGACATCGTGTTACAAAATGGAGGGTTTGTGGTTGCACTGAATGTACATTATTTGACATATCAATGGCCTTAAATACTGCCCCCCCCCCCCCGTCCAACACGCATGCACCCACCCATTGGTATTTCATATACCTTACGCGTGTAATCAGGGTAATAGTTTAGAAAATCACGGCTTTCTGGCTCTCCTTAAATTTCGATTACTTTGTTTCTGAACCAGTTAATGTAATTAGTGATTAAAGATATAACTATCACTTTTCTGATGTAATTGTAAAATTATATCCATATTTCTATTCCAGATATGGGCCTAAAAAATACAGAATATGACATTTGGTAAAATTGCTAACGGCTTGATTGCCTGTGTAGCGTTCAGTGGTTTGATTATAGTAGCCACACCCCTAAAATATTCGTCCCACCTATCTCTTTATCCTAACAGCTTCCCATAAGTTTCTCCAGTCATGACTGTGGATGTCAATGATACCGTTTCGTTGTTGGTTTTTTCATGCCCCTTATCATCTCTTTCAGAAGTATGACGGTAGATATCATTACAACTGCCATTGTCACTTGCTTCGACCTTTGGTCAACCTTTAGAATGAACAAAGCACATTAAAATGCCAATCCGTTACACCGATACACTTTCATATTCCAAGGAAATCAAACTGTCCATAAAGTATCATTATGACAATCAGCGATATTACGTTATGGCGTCCTCAACTTAGAGTCGTGCCATACCCAGGCGAAGCACAATTAGCTTCGTATTAGCAAACCATAACTTCTTGGAAGAACCAAGCAAGTTAAACATGTTAAAGAAAGAAGCAGAAGAATATGAACCCAAAATGAGACTGAATAAGTAGAGAAAAGACCAACTACACGACCCATCCATCTCCATTCCTGATCATTCAGCTCTGATTTTCATCAAGATCTATCTGTCTCCATCTTCCATTAGACCCCTGTCTCATTGCCATCATCTTAATTCCCCGCCTTTTTTCCATTCTCTCCCGATCTCTCTCCATCTTCATTCATACCCTTAATGTGGTGTTGAATCCGCACTCTAATCATCCTTGGCCCTTGTTACGCTCCAACGCCAAGTCCCTTCAATTCATCCTTTTATACAACTGTCGATTTTAACCTTAACCCCTCTACGTATGCACCGTGGAAGGAAGACGATGGCGGAGAAGGAGGAGAGGAAGAGACGGGGTCAGAAGAAAGACCGTCACTGTCACTCAAATTTGCGATTGTGTATGTTTGATCGATCCGCAGAAATCTTACACAGGCCAATTTTCGGAATAATTACATGTAGCACGATCAATCAGATGGGCGGTCTCTTGAAGCGCTGCTTTTGCTTCCATTCACAGTCTTCTTCTTATCTCTCCCCGTTCTTTTTTTTCTATTCTGAAGCGGCGCTTTTTCACCTGAATGGTGCGGATAGTCACTGCATTTCCAACCTCCGTCTCCCCCACGTACTTGTATCTCCATACAATTCTGCAATTTTGTATCGTAGTATTGTCTACCCCTTTGAATCCGAAGACAAACAAAAACAAACACATTTTGGTTATTTTGTGGTCATGAAGTCCGAAGGCCCCTATTAAGATCTGGCCAAGTTTCGTTGGTTATAATTTGTCACTATCAGATCTCATTTCTTATTTTCAGGACACATCTATTTTGTCATCATTGGCTTTAAAATGTCCAGGAATTGAGGTATAGGTTCCTTGTGTGTTAATGGGTGCGTTAGTTTGAACATATTATGTGGCTGACACTGAGATATGGTGGGAGATTACTGTTAATGTTTAGACTCTTCGGTGCTCTTAAAATGTTTGTTGGTATACATAGCCCTTTTATACCCAAAATTGATTCATACCCGGTATTTTCATATCAAAGAATTGGAAGTATTGTAATGATGAATTCGTACCATGAATTTCCTGTTAAATAATTATGATTTTAGTTTTCAAGAGGAAATCGCTTTCATGTCCATTCTTTACCCTGAGCTGCCATATTCCAGATATTCTATGATCATATTCCGTTTTTTCCAGGCCAGCTCTGGGGGAAATAACGATATTTTGAGTGAGCCCAGAACATCTCTCCTACCATCCAATACGTTTAGAGACTTCTCATTCTTTTCCCTTCTGTGATTGTGGTTAGAACGTAGCTGGGAGGAGGTCACGGTGAAGAATGGACCTTAGCTAGCCCAAGGGTCCGCTTACACTAGCCCCTCAGGGTTTGCTTACCTGCCCTTAGTGACAACCCACCTGAGAGATCAGTGTTCTTGGCAAGCTGACGACATCAATTTCACTCTTTTTACCTCAGCGACCTCTTTTCCCCTGCTTCTTTCTCGCTCTTGTTCTCTCTTTTCTTCAAGCCCTTTTCCTTTCCAAGCTTTTTTTTTCACCGCTCCAAAGCTCGATTTTTGATGGTTAATGACCTGTTTGCGTAGGAAAAATAATTCGCGAAATTACAAGCGCGGTTGGGGATAACAAATTTATACTTATAAGGGACTGAGGGCTTTTTGCCGCGTGGGTATGAAGGACCTAATTCCGAATCACACTCTTAAGGCAAAGTGTGTGATAAACACCCCTCGTGACAGGTTTGGATATTGAAGAATGTAAATTTCGATGAAAAAAATAATTACATGACCGGTTTCACGAAGGTCTTACACTATAATGATGCAAAGAATTATTAGTCTCGGTTAATTCCCTCATTTTCAGAAAGGTTAAAGTTGTGCATTTCATTCGCATTTTGCAAGACTGAAGATATTGGGGAAAATGAAAAGATAGCATTCATAATTCCAGGATCATTCTACAGTGTATTGGCGCCTTGTCATTTTGCATAGTGACATGGCGACACAATTTCTGGCAACTTTTATTTTCCGTGATTTATCTGTACCCATGTTTCAGAATTCGATCTTCAGGTATATAGTTGTGGCTGTATGACCAACATTCATTTTTATACGCACAACAAGCAACTTCTCTGACTTCCGAGTATAAGAAGTGGTGTCAAAGATATGAATGGGCTATCGTACTACACCGTTCAATGTTGAAGCAATGAGCTGGTAACTCCTTGGTTGAAGCAATGATTGCCGTGGTGAGAGTGAGACCAACACTAGGTCAACACCCGATTCTTCACCGGGACGTCACAGCTAGCTCAACGTGCTAATCTCCGCCACAGAAATCGTGTTAGCCTTTCGTCACAAAGGAAAACATGCCTACAAATTTGCCGTCGGCTGATCTGGCATAAGAACAGAGAAGAGAGAGAGAAAAAAATAAGAAAAAGTCCTTATTTTCTTCGACTCTGGCACGACAAAAGAAAGAAAAATTGGGGCCCCGTGACAACATTAATCATCGCGCTTAGATAAATATTTCCAAACCCGCTGGCTAAAGCTTAACGGATTATTGTTGAAAAACAACGGGGGAAAATGTCCCATGTTTTCTCAAATCACCTTCCCATTTCAAAAGGCCGTAGTGTGCTTCGGGTAAAGGATGCTTGATAGGAATAGTGGTAAAGAGTCATGGGACTCTAATAGAATTTCATAGGTGGAAAACACACCAAGGGATTTGCATCGGAAAATAACAGGTACGTATGGAAACCGATTGATATGAATATCTAGCATGTCCCCTATACGGATCTATACAGTCAGTGGACAATTACACCTTTAATGTGACCTACTAAACATACAGTATAGGGAATTGGTTACACCTTTCTTGAAGTCATTCTGAGTTTCATCTGTTGGACATTGCAACGGAACATTTCCAATAACATTTATGCACGAACCACCAGTATTCCAATGAATGGCCATTATCATTACTAAACGATTAGCTATATTCAAATGTCTGATTATTCTTGTCAACGCCCGCACTGAACTACCACAGACACACCTACGAAACCGACCGATAAATAACATACCATTCGAAACTTTTATCAATCTGGAGTCGGGTTTGTGAGTGTGACTGTAAGACCTTAAACTCCTGAAAAGAACACTCGATCCAGACGTACGTAGGTGGGATTCCATAATGTGAGACATTCCTTTCCCATCTATAATTCAGTATGTCTGTCTGTCGGTTTACAATCATCCTTCGTATGTCTGTTCAAATGTGTGTTTGTCGGTTCCATGTCTGTTTTGTGGTTGTTGAAGATCAAGAAAGCCCCTCAGGCATCGTCCCCGTTCGGTGAGACACAATGTGAATATCACATCTCGTCAGTCGAAGCTTCACCGATGTGCCTATGCAAAATTCAGGTTCATTTTAAACATTCATAGATGATTTACCAAACTAAATGTTAAGGCAGAGACTTATGAAGACAATCGACACGAAATTGATAATAAAAAGCCCTTTCATCAGTGAAACTGTTCATTTCAAAGATGTGCCTACATGAGTGCTTGCTAAATCAAAGGAAATATAGCAATGACTTTTTGAACCCATGCTTCTAAGGGTTACCCATTAGGTATTATGGAACAATACTTATAGTCGTAAATTATCTTCAAACTTCATGAGCTCCTTTATACTCACAAATAAACAAACTTTGAGATACATTAAATTTCCAAGCACATAAGACGTGAAAGCTACAGTACTTTGATTTCTTAATGGCTTTTCGGTAAAATAAGAATAAACCACGACTCAACATTCTGCAAGTGCCTATACAGTCATGTTAAAGCATAAATTTCAAATGATACTGGATTCAATCGTACGTCCTCGTTACCTTTTTCAGCCTTTTGTGCAAATGTAATTTCCTTTCTAATACGTACAGGATGAATAAAATATCATGTAGAATAAATGATTAATGATGAATATGTGTCGCAACAAAAATTTGAATATTCATCTTTAATCCCGTAAAAATATTATTTTTTTTCGGTTGTTGGTTTGTCAGTTGTAGCTCAAAATTCTCGTCTTTGTTGTCAAGTTTGTATCTTAACCGACTCTGGCTTGAACTCTTCCAACATGTCCAATGTGTCTATAAGCATGCAAGTCGACATGCTAGTTGAAGAATGTCATGGTTATTGGGCTTTACCAGACCAAAGTTGCAGTTGAATATATATTGAGACATTGGGTTTGGCAAGAATGAGGACAGCAAGTACTTAATTTCAGTGAGGTAAAAAAAAAACCTTCATTATTACATTACAGTATCTGTATTGAAGGCTGGATACGTCATGAAGAAACCATAGGGGTGGGGGCGTCGACGTGAATGGTAGAGTCATAAGAGTTGAAACAAATGAAGGTATTATGAATAGAGTACATGATAGTGTTTACACATATTCCAAAATATTCTGTCAATGTTGAATTGCATCGAATAAAATGTATTTCCACATCTTCATTATAGCAGACATACATCAGATGCACAGTATGTAATGTATCTTCCTACTTTCTATCGACGTAACTCTTTCTTTTCATTTAACTTACGATTTTTTTTGGTTATATATAGTAACAAATTCAAATGCAGCTTAAATCTAAATGAACATAAGTATTTGATAACAAGGAAGTCAGAATCTTCTCTTAAGTTTATTTTATATTTTTCCTCCTTAATCTTAAGAAGAAAAAGATCTGTAGTTATTTTGCGTTTCTTTGATCATTATAACCCGATATTACCCTTTAAAATCAATAACAAAAACAACGAGATGAAAGAAATCGCTGCTCTCAAAACAACGAGATAAAAGAAAACGCTGCTCCTCTTTTCTTCTCCATCTTCAAAAGCGTCTTCGTCTACTATAGCGTGCAGCATCGCTCGTATCTTCTATTATCGGCGGATAGGAGTGGTGGAGCAGTGGATGGGGAGGACGTGTAATCTCCGCGTTGGTTGGGCACAAAACAGGATTAAATTATGGGCCGACATCGTACGCATGTCCCGATTAGGGGTTCGCTCGCGTCGCCCGGTAGCATTTATTCGACTTCAGTAATTTGATTGCTGTATCAAACTAATTTGAGTCGGGTATCTCTATGTGCATGTCGCTTAAAGGTACAATTCAATTTAGGGCTTATGAAAGAGATAGAGGAGCTGGGGATGTGTACACAAGAGGGATAATGAAGGAGGTCGGCTGAAGTAGCAGGAGATTTGTTTTAAGAATTGACCCTGGAAATCTGTTATCCTTCCTTTTATCTGTTTGAAACGACATGAAAAAAAGATATAGGCCCTATAAAAGTGATCAACTTTGGTTATCCTGGTGATATAGTATAAGAATGTTTGCCAGACCGCATAATGAGCATATCAGAGGAAACATAGTAACAAATCAATTGCATTCTACAAAAGTGACTTTAATGTCCTTACGAGTCTGAAATAGTATTAGTAGTAAACCATTAAAACATTAAGAATGGTGGAGTTGTTGATTTGCTGAGTGAATTAATAGCGGGATTAATAGCTCATGAATTATCGATTGATTGAATGATTTTTACTACTATTAAAACTTTTCATATTGGTCATTAAAAGGATGATACTTCTAGATATCCCTACCGTATAGTAAATAATGTAATGGAAATATTATTAGAACAAACTGGAATCCAATTAAGTCTAAAGTGTTATTCCGGTTAGGGTGTGGTGTAGATTCTTTTACGAGGACATTTTAAACTTAATGCCTAAATCCTTCTTCATCCAGGGTATCGTTTTATAAAGTAACTTATGCACAATTTATCTAACAAATTTGCCCATCAGCCAATCAGACCAAATTATTTTAGTAGCTTTTAACTGTTAATATTATGAAAAAAGAAGAAAAGTTCTATGAAACGGGCCCCTGGTTTGAAAAGTGTGGTTCTCTGAGTCTGACCATAGTGTCAGGTCCCATGTTCAGTCGTAGAAGTCCCCAGAAGTTTACTATTAATATTATTTTATTTTAATTGCCTGTACATTGCATGTGGGAACTGTTCGGGAATGGGAATGACCGTCAATGTAATCCTACCCCTTATCCATTCTCTCCTTGAAATCTGTCTTTGCAGGATCCAAACCGTCGGGTACAGAGCTTCAATGGAGTCCCAATGGTAGCATCCAGTCCCGTGCGCCACGATTCTCAAATGCCACAGGGTAGCCAGGTCGAGGTTCAAAGCTATCAGCAACCGCCATGGAAAGCACTCAGCGACTTCGCACTGCAGAGCGACATCGAGCAACCACCATTCCAACAACTGGTGAGGACAAATCCTCGTAAAATCCTTTATAAATTATCATTATATCCCAGCTAGCATGTATCCCAGTTTCCTCCATTACAAGGGCCCTCCCAATCAAGTGCTTTCAGTTCAATATCCCAAAGACCGCTTTATGAAACGAATGTGTGGGAATGATTTCCCGACTCATGACCTTTTTTGTTAGATGAATCGCAAACACTGTTTAATTAATATTTTTGTCTAATATGTTACTGTAGTTTATAATATATTTGTTTATTTATGTTTGATTCAAAAGTCATGTCATCATAGCTATAATACCCATGGTTCTTATCAAGTTACATACACATATCCGGTGAAACATGAAGGAAGCAGTCTCACCGATGAAAAGTGTAATTTTCAACATCATGAACATGTTCAGGTAGACATGCCATCAGTGACGTAATCGACAATTCGATGAAGGTACACACCTATTTCTGCTAACCCTCGGTAATATTGTTGGCCCTTCTTGTCCTCTCATAATTACCGCAAAAACCGTCGGTGTTAATATTACACCTACGCGGTATCTCTACAGGAAAACACAAGAGAAATGTTGAGACAGCACCAGATTAGAATCATACCGATGTCATTTTAACACTGACTGGTGGTGTATAATGCCTATCTGGTGCTGTTTCAATCCTTCTCAGTCTGGTGTTTTCATGTATAGATACTAGGCAGTGGCGTCAATACAGGCGGGGGTTTTTCAGTCAAAACAATTCATCGATTTCATCTCTAAACGCCCCTCTCTTCTGTCGTGTTACTCGACGTAAACCTATACATAGTGTTTTCCTTCTAATGTTTCTATCCGACTTTCCTTCCACTTTCTCTCTCCAGCTCTTTCTGCCACTTCTACTTTCCCCCTTCCTTTCTCACCGTTTTTCTGGTTCCGTCACCATCTCCCCCCCCCCCTTCTCTCTGTCTCTTTTTTCCCATTTGTCCCCGTATCCAACTGATGGCTATTTCCATTAGTATGCATGGTCTGTTTTCTCTTGTTCTGTCCCTTTTCTGATAGTTGTATCATTATAATTGAGATGCAAAGGGCTTTCGTACAGCACGCCATAGTTCATCAGTCATATAATAGACACTTTGACAGGTGTTACATTACATATTATAGCGGTTAAAAGCGGTAAGAATTTCATATGAATGTCAGTTCAGACAGGATTGTTGTTTGCCTTTTGTATTTCCAAAAGGTTATTTCCTAGATATTCATGGGTGATATTTCTCTCTTAGATATGTAATCCAAACAGTTAAGTCTTCCGAAATCTGCCTTGAGTATATTTTGCCGATATCCCTGGAGTCTGACGAAATAGCTAGCGCTGATTTCTTAGTTATTTAATTTTGTTTACTAAAATATACATTTGTCTTGGAAATGTTAAAAGTATGTTGGTCTTACGGTGTCTAAATTGGCAAATTGACCAGAGTCCTCTGACATGTAAAGTATAAGGGTTGATAATGGAATGATATTCAAATGTATCGCAGGAGAGTCTTAAATGTACTATGGGGGAAAATATGGGAAACCAGATAGCGTTGAGAAAATATAAAAGAAAACTATTTTTTCTACTGTCGTGCTAGTGAAGGAGAAATATTCACAAATCTGAGTAACTAAAAGAAACGTGAAAATGTCTTTGGAAATTCCTTTTTCCCCCCAGCTCGCAAATATCAGCGGTGACTTTGACGAGTCCATTTGTCGTCATGGTAACCGAGTCGGAATACTCACGCCGATGAACACAAAACACACCGTTACTCACCCACACCCACCTCTGGGCTTTTATCTTAACGCACACACTCACTCTAGGTGCTGGCGTACTTAGAGTTAGACCTTTTACTGCACCTCGGAGATATGTTATGCCCGCTTCATACATCATTCAACAAACGAGAAATAAAAAATCCTGGACACATTTGAATTTCATACACATGTACCTGGTACATGCATAATGCTTTGTTACGTGTGTTTGGTTTCATATGGCCTCCCATGATGGTAAAAAATGTCATCACTGAATATAATGAGATTAATAATTCAGTAAGCCTTGGTCGGCCTCCCTAGGGTGTTTTGAAATCGAATTTACATTGTACAACGTGGATGTGTAGGGTTGGTTTGGAGGAATGATAGGCACAAGCTTTTTACGTATGGCAAAAAATACACTTGAATGCATCTATAAATGTATATAAATATATAAAAGAGAGACAAGTGGTGTTAAATGCAGTGGGAGAAAGATGTTAATTTCAATTCGTTCAATTCTTTCGCCATGTCATGGACAATATTTTTTTTTTAAATAAACCCACATGTTTTCATGGATTCAGTGAAATTTAGCGACAATTTCCCAATATAGCAACGTTTATATATCTATTTTTGTTACAGAGTATTTGTATTTGCATATTTATCTATATTTAACTCTGGAAAGATTGTACGAATTGGATACAATGACGTCATACTTGACCAAGAGGAATGAGACCCTAAGAATGACCTCAGAAGCTCTTAAGCGTCCCTTCTCTTCTTAAAACGACAAACCACTTTCCACGATGAATTGAGGAGTCTATGGTTTGAAGTGGTCACATATAATAACAGGAAAGATTTTTTAAGTGGACGGATTCATCGAAATAATGAAGACAAGCAATTTGGAACAGATATATCGCCCGGTTTGGATAAGCCTTCAGGTCGGTCTCAGGTCTCGCGTCTTGAGATTTTCAAAGCTAATTCGTAGCCCTTAACTTTTCTGCTGATATTTCTTAGTATGGATGAGAAATTGACGAGGTCCATGGTGGATTCTGCTGGCTATCAGTCAAGCGAATATGGGGTCTTTTCATCCGCTTCCTGTGTATGACTGAGCTAATATTTAGAGGGATTCATCTTCTGGCGTGGCTTGCATACTGATGTCATCCAAAGGTCTTTCTATATCCCCATTTTTTTTACTCTCTCCCTCCCTCCCCCTCTCTCTCTAGTCTATTCGATCTTCATTCGAGATTGATTTTTATTGGCTTCCTTCATTTCTCTTTGATATCATTTCCTCTTTTTTTAACGGAGGTTAGAAAATGAAAAGAAATGACAATCAATACGGTTCAGGTTTATCCCCGGTCTTCCACCTTCACAGAGCTTTGGTAGTCAGGAGTGGCTTATGCAGGGGTTTCGAAGAAAAGTTGCAGAAAATTCATGTGTCCCCTTTTACCCAATTTTAAATATAAAATCTGTCTATGCAAGGTGTTACTTTTTTACTCGATTTATAAACGATTCATGATTAGAAGAACCCAACCGGTGGAGTTATAATACGATTCTCTTCAGAAGGACATCATAATACACGGGCGTTAAGGCTATTATACATGCTCACACGTAAAGATAGATAATTGGTAGGTTATGTTTTTGGACAGATCCATCACTGTGGCAGACATTCAGAAATATGGTAGGGAGTCAAATTGCTTTGCAACATTTCCTTTTCTCCATTATGTTATACGTTGGCTCAAAATTCCCCCCAACCATGCCAACTGTTTAGAATCGTTAAAGAATGACGGAGGCCTACTTGTATTGTTAGAAATAAAAGGTGACGTCAAATTATGATAAAGAAAAGAAACACCTTCAACTCTTAAGACATTGGAGTTGGATGTGAATTTCAATGTATTTTCTTAAAGATTTCACTGCCGATGTTAGCCAATGTCGATGAAAGAAAGCAGAGCAGGGGAGCACAAATTTTATCAACCATTTCTCCGTCGCGAGGAAGATAGCGCTTTGCCGGTGGCCCAACCACGTCCCTTCCGATACAGACCATAATTCACTCTGAGCAGTCAGAAAGAATCTATCGTACTCCTGAAACAACCAACTGCCCCAATTTGAAGGTCTACGAAGACGATTCAGGGGGGGGGGGGGCTCCACTGCCCCTCTTCGGTTGCCTACCCTATAGCTAAAAAGAGTTACCTATAAATTATGTTAACCTGGGGTCCGTTGCAGAAAGAGTTGCGTTTAAAGGCAAGTCAAAAATCAATCGCAATTCCAAAATGCGCGCTGTTGATTGGGTGAAAATCAAGTTGCGCATGATTTTTAGAGTTACGATTGATTGCAACTCTTTCTGCAATGGGCCCCTGGTCGGATTCATCGTCACATGAAGTAACACATCTAGTAGGAATGACAACGAAGTGCCTTGTGTTATTCTTGCTTTATGTAGGTGAAAGACAACCCAGTGCGATCCCGTCATTTTTGTAAAACATAATATCAACTACACAGCCCCTATCCTGCTTCAAAATTTATGATTTGTCTCCGCACGCCCCTGCATAATGAAACCGATATAGATATACGAGAAAACCGTTGAGGAAAAATTATGGTCTGGCTTCGTGATATTTGACGGTGGCCGTGTTTGGGGCGTGTAGAAACGATGTCTCTGCCTTTTTTCTTCTGTCCTCGCTGTTTTATGCGCTATTTGTTTTGCTCAGGCAAGGGAAGGAAAAGAGATAAACGGTTGATGTAATTTATATGTTTACTCTGCTTCAAATCGGGGGTGAGTCAAAGCTGAATGTTTATCCTAAAAAATGTTAATTTGTAGCTCTCAGATTGACGTTGCAATATAATTGCAGATGACGATGTGGCCCAATCCTATCCTTGGCGGAGGGTGGGGGAGACAATTACTGCGAGGAAACACGAGTATGCTTTAAAAGATGAGAATAATAAAATGAAATAATATTCCTCATTTCAAATATCAAAGTAATGATTTTGATAGATTGCATTATAGGCTGCCAAAAGCGAAAAGCCCATAATGATTCGATTAAATTTTTGTTCAGATGAAAGCGTTAAGTTGTTCATTTCTTTCTCAATCGTCTCTCCATAGCCTTGTGAAATGTTATACATTCATTCTCGACTTTTCTCTGTTGGCTTTCAATTCAATTTTAACATTTTATGATGTATCTAAATCACTGCATCGATGAGGTGTCGACAGATTACAGTATCAGGACATTGCACCCCACCTCTATACATAGAAACGAGCACGTGGGACTGATGATGAGGTGTTCCATACAAACGTCACCCGTACTTCCATTTCCCTTCCCCTTTCCTTTTGACGATGGATGTTATCAATGAGGCAAAACTTGGAAGTCTATCTCTTGCCTGCATCCTCTCTAGTTATGCCTCGTGGAAAGTGGCTCTTGGCTTTTAGTTATGACAAATCTGCTCCACACCGTTGCTCGCCGTTTCGTCCCATGCGGCCATTTTGGATACAGGCGGAAACTCGAATCGTCCTTGGTCACGCTGTGTGGCGTTAAGGTGTCAAGAAGGTGTCGCCAGTATCACAACACACAAGCGATTCACCAATTGGTTATTTCCACCCATACGAAACTCTACCCTCAGTCTTTCCGCACGTAAGGCGGATATGATTTTATTACTCGGTCCCAGAAAGTCATTCAAGTATCGGCCCTGAAGAGAATCCTCCCCAATGATGTGTAAAAAGGAAATACGGAAAACAAAGTAGAAATTCAAGTAACATAAAAAAAAAGGATATTGAAGCAATTGAACAATTCAGGAAATTGCCAATAGAAGACCTAATCTAAGCACTGTGCCGAATGAAAAGCTATCGATATTCATTATTGATGATCTAGCAAGGCCTATAGTTTTTAAGTTATGCGTAATCATAATTCATTACCAAAATTATTTAACGAATCGTCTTCTTTCTCTTTAAGCCCCTCGCAGGCCTATCAACTCCCTCCCTTCTTTTTTTTCTTTCTTTCCCTGTTTCTCCATCTTCCCTCCCTCTCTCCACCTCCTTCGTTCGTTCATTCTTTCACCAACCATGGTGACACCTACCAACAGTCATGACGGTGTACGCCCACCTTGTCTCGATCCCTTGGAAAGTTCCCCAGTCAATATTTCATTATATCGAATCCATCACAGATTTGATTACATTACTCAAAAATATTTCATTAACACCCTTTTAACCTTGTACATGCTCCTTAGTCCGTACCATATTTAATTATGTCACGAAATTATATCATGCTTCAATCAAGACTATTTGATGTGAAATACTCGAACATGTGCATTTGACCATGGAGCTACGTAGCTCCATGATTTGACGAAAAAGGGAAGGGAAGAGAAGATGTATCGCCAAATAAAGGAAAGTTGTAAGACCTAGCGAGTCAGAGTGAGAGAGAGAGATGGAGAGAGAAGCGGGTCTGCATCTTTCTTTCTCCCTTTTAGCCAAATCAATAATTATTTCCCATCTCGACTCGAAACGGTCGGTTAGTCTGATAATGAATTCAATTACTTTACCATTTAGGTATCTAATCGAAATTTGCCCTGTATGGATATGAAACATTTCATTTCAGTAGCTGCCTTTTTTAGTCGCTCGTCTTTCTAGATACTAGATATGAGTCTCAAAATTAATGTACTCGAAATTAATTCGAATCCCTTGGCTTACAACGCGCCAAGCGAGCACTGGATTAATAAAACTGGCATGAGTCCCCCTTGCGTTTAAGTTGTGGAGTTCAGTTTTAAGAATGATGGCATTAACCTACGCGGCGGAACATGGGATTGTGTCCGATATGGTATCGCCGAAATTCCTTCGTTTTGGATTATACACTCTTTATGTATAACATTATTCAAAACTTCTCCTTTTCAAGGTGATTTCCCAGAGGAATTATAACCCTAATACTCTCATATCTCTGTTGAGATATATCCTGATTGGAAATCGAAGTCTTCGCATGTATAGTAAACCCATAAAGTTTGGCATAATTAGGAAATGCTTAAAATGGTATGTCAAGGAAGAAGGCCATTTCCCCATTATCTTTAAAGGAAAATTTATACAGTACAAAAGCTCACAGACAAATTGCAGATTTTGATAAAAGTGATTTCATGCAAGGATTATACACGATTTCATATTCATCAATACAATGACACACGAGGCTGTTCATACGGGTTAGATGATCTGTTTCTTAAATTTACCAAAAACTAACTTTGAAATGTTGGTAAATTTAGTTGTCCTATTTTTAATTTGTAAAATTAAAAGATATCGCCTGAAGTCTTTGAAAATAATATTATGAAAGTTTTTTTTTTATTCAGTTGTAAACATTATCTTTCATGATACATGTACGTAACATGTTAATTCATAGATATATCCCTCAAATGTTAATGAATGTTTATAATTCCCGGGGTCCGGAGGTTCTTTCGTAGGGGAAAACAATTTCTTTTCTTATGAAAACTGTAAGACTTATAAGTGGCCCTTTGAAGGATGCTCATCTGACATGGGTCATATGGAAAGCTAACATATTTAAATGATTAGTTAGGGAACAGAATGTGATCGCGTTTGTGATTCACTGCGTGTTTAGTATGAAGCGCCGCTTGGGCAATAAATCACATTTCCAAAATAGATACCTACAGCATTCTCCCTCCCCTTTATTCTTGTAAGCGGGATACTGCGGGTTCGTTGTACGAGTATCATTTTTTGTGGTCGAAGGAAGATTCGCGGTGACTTTGGAAAGGTGGAGGGGAGAAATAAAACATGAAATGGAGAGGGGAAAAGAAAAGAGAAAGTCTCTGTTTGCTTAGGCTATCGATGCAAATATTTATTGTACTTTACGATCAGGTTTTGAGTTATAAATCATCAAGATCTAGCCCTCGACGTAGTGTAAACAGTACAGCTAAGTAACCCTTGGCCATGCCTGAATCTTCTTTAATTCATACCACCTCATCCTCTTCGTCTCTCTATCCTTATTTCTCTTTCTTTTCTTTGAATGGCTGATGTGGCTAATGTGTTTGGGAAGACATGCTTAAATGTTTTGCATTTGTTTTGCTAGGAGCGGTAGATGAACTATGATGATGCAACGGACTATTCATGCCATTCTTATATCGAAAAATTATGATGAAAGTGATCGGAATCCACAAGAAGAAACCTTCGTGAGAGTTTGGATATTCCCCTTATTTTAGTTGTGGAATTTTAATGTAAATTTGTTTCTTACTCTTTTGTGTAAGCCTAGTTCATGTATATCTGTTGGAAAAAAAAATCGTTTAGTTTTCTCAACATTGTTGGTTCCGTCAGTGATGCCACATTGTTCTTGAAATACCTTAGGAAATTTATAAAAAAGAATACATTGATATGTAAGAACTGTGACATTGATTGTTTTGTTTCATTAAGTTTTGTCTCGCTTGCATAGCAGAGCGAGACTATAGGCGCCGCTTTTCCGACGGCGAAGGCGGCGTCGTCAATATTGGAATCTTAAGCAAGGTTAATTTTTTTGTCATCATAACTTAAGTGTATGCTAGTTCATGAAACTTGGACATAAGGGTAATCAAGTATTATTGAACATCCTGCCTGAGTTTCAGGTCACATGACCAAGGTCAAAGGTCATTTAGAGTCAACAAACTTTGGTAATGTTGGGGATATTTTTGAATTGTCATCATACATGAAACTTGAAAAGTTTATGGATCTAGTTCATGAAACTTGGACATATGAGCAGCAATGTATCCCTGAATACCCTGTGCGCGTTTCAGGAACATGGCCAAGATCAAAGAACATTTAAAGGTCAATGAGCTCTGGCCGTGTTGGAAGTATGTGTTGAATTGACATCATAACTTAAAAAGTTTATGGATCTAGTTCATGAAACATCGACATAAGGGTAATCAAGTATGAATGATTGTTTTGCACATTCTTAGGTCAAATGATCATGGTCAAAGGTCATTTTGGGTCAATGGACATAATATCTTATTATCATATTCGTGTTTTTTTATGTGAATAATTATTCATTAGCTGTTTTCAAAGGCAGCACTGCTGCTATATCGAATTGCGTAATGCAGAGGCGTTCCACTTCTTATTTAATTTAATTGAATTACATTCTATGTATAGCTACTAACATTGAGATGAAAGCTACAGATAATTATGAATAAGAAGAGTTGATGAGGTATGGCATATTGTTGGGTGTTATGATCATAGTGATGCCAGAGACAGTTCTTCAAGAGCTCCACGGTTGCTTTAAGGATATTTCCTTAAACCATAGAGCTATTAGGACTGGAAAGTGCAGAAGGGAACTGCTGCTATCATCAGACTCATTCTATCCAGTGTTAAAACAATGTTTAGAGACAATATGTTCGAGTCCTTAATCCTAAATAAACGAAGGGCACCCTACACGATCATTTGGCAAATCTGCAACACTCATCAACTGCGACTTCTCCCGAGTAATTGAGCAAGATTCGCCGTTTCGTCTGCAAATCACCAGGCCTTTCTTATTTGAAAGCGTCACCGAATGGGACCGAAAGACTCTTGCCTCCCCTCCATAATCATATCTGTATCTGTGTAGTGTGCTGTTGCCTAGTTAGTAAAGTGTTATCTAGTGAGAACCATTCCTAAGAGAAAAGGTGGGACGTGTTCGTAGAAGTTTTCTTTAAAATTGATGTGTATTGGTGTCTGTCGTCGGTCCATCCTTCTGTTCATAGTAGATTAGGCGAAGCGACGCATGGCTCGTTTAGTGCGGTGTATTCTTGTACTAGAGTTTTTCTTTGCCTCAAGGCGTACTGGAAGAAAGTACAAACGATATTGCCTACAAGCAAGGCGCCAAAATGAGTAGGTGACGATGACATATCGTCTATAAGTGTACTTTCAAATTTGGTCCTTTAAAAATCTGCATAAAATCATAAAGCATCGTCAAACTTAGAGTTATCTTATATATAGTGACAGGTATAATTGTATATTTTGTAAGTTATCGATCAAACTGTTAGATAAGAATGTCTGTCTTCCAAGAAAAGTATCAAGCTTTTGGTTTCCCTTGCTTTATTCAAAGTTTCCTCTTTCCTAAATAAAGTATTCGATGTTGGTGTGGATTTTCCATGGTATCCCCGGCATCACAGTTTACTTTACAGGTGTTTATCCCAGGGGATTTCCCGTAATCTTACCTCATCCTTCATGTTCCCTGACACACGCTTTAGCCACTTCAAAGCCACCAAAAGGCGCGAATCGCACGGGCACAAAATCAATTTACGATGCACATCAGGATTAAGTGCGTAGATCGCCCGTTCGCGCGTTCGTCTTTCATCGGTAATCCATCACGGAAAACGACCCGCGCGGGTGCAGCACAATCCCGCCGTTCCCGTAGGTAATTTCCACAGGACATGCACAGCGTGCGCATGTACGCGCATTGTCGTCTGCGAGGGGGCTATCAAATCATGAAACGTACTAAGTCAGGTGATCAATCAGGATTTGCTTCACTGTAAGCCAGGCAATCAATTTACGAAACAACAAAAAAGGTTAAGAAAAAAAAGTGTTTGCAAACACGTATGGTAGCCGTCAAGCATTGACAATGACGAGAGTCGAGAGAAAGCATTTTGCACAAGACCAAAAGCATTTCATGTATGGGGTGGGTGTGTGAAGGTGTAGGTGTGTGCGTGAGAAGGTGGGTGTGTACGTGTGTATGGCAGAGACAGAGGAAGTTGATGAACTTTATCTATTTTTATTGTGAACATGAATAATTTCAGTATTGTGGCTGTATATCATGTATTGCATTTTATTGGTGAATAAAATATCCATTGAATTGAATTGAATTGAATTGAATTGAATTGAAGTATTCGTACAGTGATTTATAACTTTTCACAGTAAGACGTACCATGTCTCAACATTCGCATCAAATTTTACTACGTTTTATACCAAATTCTGGTCGCAGGCCGTCGTAAGGTGTGCCTTGGCCTTAACCCATTTGTTCGATTTTGCCCCCATGAATCCTGAATATCAATTGAAGAATAAGGGGATATTATATGAATAGGAGAAGAAGACGGAATGTGAGGGGGAAACGAGGGAGAAGCAGAAGAAAATGAAAAAAGTAGAAGAGAGCGGACAAGAAACGGAAGAAGAAGTAGAGGGAAAGGATGGAGGTAAGGATAAAGAGTGAAGGGGAGCAAGAGGAGAAGGAAAACGAAAAGAAAGAACAAGAGGAGATTTCAGCTATACCAAGCATTGAACATTCTAGTTCCTTTAAAACGTCATCTCTTCTTTTGCATTATTTTTTTTGTCTAAGTGTCTTGAGTGCTCCATCATTTTACATCTTCAGTTTGTCTTCAAACTACTTCCAACGTGTAGCTACACTTCTGGAAATTGATATTTTAATGTATCTGACTAACTGGCTTGTCCGTGTCGAGGAAAGTCACTTTTAGGCGACAATGTGACGTGTTCAGTACAAACAGCTTGCGGACTATCACTTCCAATAATTTGTGGCTCTCCATGTGCTCAAATATCGAAAAGAAAATCAATCTTTTCCCTCTCTAATGGAAATATGTCTTGATTTCCGAACTAAACTTCCCGTACTATGTCTCTCGTCAACTCGTGTTATTTTTCACCCGACTTACTGACGTCTCATTGCATGTACATGTATGTAATATCCAATCACATTTATAGCGTGTCGATTCCTATTCAAAATATTTTGGATAACTCCGATCCTTGAGAATGAAAAATTGAAACTTTAGTCTGTATCTTATAATAGAAATCTTCTTTACTTCTCTACAAGCAAGCTTAATTGTTGCCTGAAGACGAATTATTATTTTGGGCAAATTGAAATACTATGAACACACGAAAGTAAGATAACCCATGGAGTTATTATTAATTACTTCGTGGACAGACCACTCCTCATCGATTGCTTTACACAGGACTCGGGGATAACCTTGAACGGTTGAGACCTTCTCACATTTCAGGCTTCCACACGCTGAGATCTAACTTGTTTCGCTGAATTATATAACGTTATTAAGATAATACATACGTTTCAGTTTAAAGCTTTACTAAATTCATATTAGTAAAGTGTTCTTCAGATTTGTTCAATTCATAGGCCTGGCGTTCAAGATTCCAAAGGCGTCAACATCTGAAATCAACGGGTAGTTTCCGAAAACTTTTGAATATTCTGGTACTCTCATTGATTCAGTTCTTCTCTATTTCGAGTCATGTTTCTTATCAAATTATAACTTTTGTTTTGTGTGTATACAGGTCAACTTCTCTGAGCAGAGTCTGGGCCAGACGACAATTCTTAAGGACATTCCACCTCGAGATGATGCGGCTCCTGGATCGGGAATGAGTCTGCCCCCAACCCCGGATTCCTCCGACCGGATGCACTCACATCTCGACTTAGAACCACTTAGTGCCAGCGACTAAGTCCATCGAAACAAGCAAACTTATATCTACAATAGAGAGAAGTCAGAGAGCCATCTGCTAAAAACAATGAATGATCTTAGCACTTGACGAGTGGATCTCACTTCCCAAGGGTCGAATTTTGACAGCCGAGTTTTGCTATGGACGTAACAGGAGTTTTAACGCGAATGCTAGACGTTACATAATTAATCATCGTTATTTTACAAGGAATTATACATACTTTCTCGCCTCACTTTTGTACGATTTGGAATCTTCATTTGGTGTCTCTTATTGTGCACTCTTTCGTGAAGCTGTGGACGTAAATGTGGTATATAAATTTTATTATATGAATGTTGGACAGTTAGCTTGTGTATGATAGATGATGACGATGGATTCACGCAATTTCGGGTGCTGTAATAAAACAAAGGAGAAAGCTGACAAAACAGTTTTAACGTGTCAACGAACAATCAACCGGACTTTGTATTCAAAATGACGGGGGAAACCTGAACTTGACATTTCTGTGTGCGTCGGCAATTTTGTTGTAGCGTTTAAAATAGAAGAACGGGAGACAGAGAAATTGCTTCAACATCTTTGGACCGCGAGAAATTCAACTATGAAGTACAGGCGGCAACAGATTTTAGAATCATCGTTCTCACGTCACATCTCTGTATTAGTCTAATACTATCAAATCTTAGCTACGTTAGAGTGACATTGACATTTCAAAACAAGTCATTATTTACGTCGGGCGATCACTTTGTGGGCGGCATATATTATCCAAAACTATAAAATCAAATCACATTTATTATGGAACCAGTTCTCACCAATGAACGAAATAAAAAATGATAATGATCACCTACATTGATATCAAAAGTGTTATGTAAACATTCACTTCGATTGTGGATAGAGGGCATTTTCCTTTTTTTTTTTTTTTTTAAATATACTTCGCAAATGTAGTTTGACGCCATAAATATATATAGATATTTATGGCGTCAAACTACATTTGCGAAGTATATATTGTTATAAGGCTATTTCCACTGCCAAAAGTTAATAGAAAGAAAGTGCCACTTCTCATTCGGCTATCTTATTTATACATAAATTTGGTGAATTAGGTTGAATGTAAATAAAATGAAATAAACACCAACACCGTACACTGCCAATGATTGACACATTATTTCAATATCACTTGACGTAAAGAAAATAATGATGATATCAATACTAAGGCGCTTGTATCCAAATGAACTAGCCTTACCCATCATGGCGTATGGCAATCCCCTCTCCTTTGAAGAATGAAATGTGTGTTTTGTTTAGAACAAAATACATTCAAACCAGAAACGAATACCCATATTCATGAGTTCTGATACTACAATTAAAATTGTGTGTTGATTGGGGGTATTCCCGTGCGTTTATATATGCCTTCTTTTTTTTTTGGCTAGAGCTGTCTAAACATTATTCCGCCAGAATAACATCCATATTGAGTTCCAGAACCGAAAAGTCACCATCACGTGTGTAAATCAGACTCCAAATGATGATGCTCTGCGAATTTTACCCCCATTTTCTGGAAACTAAAGAGATACATGCTTGTTGTATTTATGCGCGTGGTCTGTTTTCCGCATACCGGGGATATTATCTCGATTGCTGAATAAGCCGGGGTTGTTTGAAGTTTCTCTCAAACGTGCTATGGTGCTGCTCCCAGGGGAAGCTCATTTGAATTTTGTGGGGAAGAAAGAGAGACAGAGTGAGAAAAAAAATAGAAGTGTATTTTGGCTCCAAAATTCCTCTTCATGAAAATTCATGACGAAAAAAGCCCCTTTTCTTAGATTCAGTTTTCCCTCGAGCCCCTTCACTAATATCTACATACACACTATGGATTTACGCTGGTGAAAAAAGAATGCAGGGGAAAAGGGGGCATGCAGGTAGAACAAAAAAAAATGAGAGAGCGGGGAGATGAGAGGGGCTGAGGCTGTTAAGAGGGTGGCGGTTATGTTGCCCGTGGCTCACAAAAAAGTTATGAATGGTTAATGCTGATCTTGCAGATGCTGCGTTGTAATTATTCACCCTAAGTGGGCGCAAGGAGGGGAAATATGACGTCACCATAGGGGAATTTAGCCATTCTCTCTCACAACGATACAAGCCTTTATATATATATATATATATATATATATATATATATATATATATATGTACACTGTTGTTTAATACCATTTCCATGTAATATACCAGGATGGGTTATACGCAATCATATGGTGATGAACGAGAGTGCAGCATATTTTCCATGGGGTATATGATCTGTGTTTATTTACAATCGTGACATTAACTCACTTAACGAGGAAAAATGCTGTTTTCTGTTACCGTCAAAAGTTAATAATTTTCCGCCATTTGTCTTTCTTACCTATATTATTTAATTAGTTTGTATAACGTGAGTGATTGTCACCTCATAAATGTCTCGACAGTGCACTATCCATTGACAATGTCATGCAGTTATGATAAATATGTCAGCTTTTTCAAAACATTGACACACATTATAATAACAATGTGTAAAGCATGTGATATTTGGAGGTAAAGGAAGTAATTCGACTGTTTATAATGACGTCCTTCAATGAAAGTGATATTTGGTATAAACTGAAGGTAAACTATACATTCGTAGAATGTAGTATGAGGAGATAATATAGCTTAAAGAAAATAACGATGTACATAGTTTCTGTAGTATTCACTTAGTAGAGGACTACTATTATATCGTACATTTTGAGCATTTATTCTCTTAAAAGCTCATTCATATTAAAAGATTTAATCTGCGTTCCAAATCGAAAGTATAAATCATCATTGTGATATGAAAGCGCACGGGAAGATATTATGAAGTAGCTTCCTCAAGCGAAGGTCCGTTTATGTTATTTATTATTTGCGTGTATGATGAGTGTTCTCACTGTTGTATGGTTCTCTTTGTGTGATGTCACAATAACTGGCAGCAAAACAGCATTAGTATTGTTGGTAAGAGACCTTGTGACGACAGTGTGAACGTTCTCATCCAATGTAATAATTATTATTATGCCCGGGAATCATGTGCATTATTAGTGTTGTCTATATTATGTCTGTTTTATCTATTGACGTTTCAAGCAACCATGTGGTTTGACTATATGATATATTATATATATAAAAACGAGGAAATAAATTCGAATTCTTTTCGTTGAAGAGATGCTGAAAAATTAAAGTACCGAATCGAGAAATTATTTTGTGATGGTATGCGGAAAGATGATGTTGATGGTGATTAATAAAGTGGTGGTGGTGGTGATGATGATGATGATGTTGGTGAAATTGGTGATAATGGTGATGATGGTGATGATGGTGGAATTGGTGATGATGACGATGATGATGAGGAGGAGTAGGATGAGGACGATGATGATCAAAGTGGTGATGATGGTTGTAATGGTGGTGGTGCTGTAGATAATCTTTGTGATAAAGATGGTGGTGGTGATGTTGATGATGATGGTGATGATAATGATGAAGATGATGATGATAATGATGGTGAGGATAAGGCTGATAATGATGATGATGGTGGTGAAGTTGATGAAGATGATGATAATGATGGTGAGGATGATGATGATGGTGGTGGTGATGATGATGGTGATGATGTTGATGTTGATGAAGATGATGGTGATGATGATGCCGATGATGATGATGCTAACAATAATCATAATGGCTGCAGCGGTAATTATTATATTGCTGATTGAATAGGTGGTGATTAGATGACTATAATGTTGCAGATAACGGTTGCTTGGTAGGGATGATAACGAGGAGGACCATAAATATGTGAAGTTGATGTTTCTGCGGCCGCACTAGTTACTACATACTATCGGTGTTCTTTACCGATTGAAAAAAAAATAATGATACTAAAAGAGTCAATAATAGCTGGTGGTAGTCCTTGGTGTAAATTAATATAAATATTTAGGTTGTTGCTCATCCAACATTCGATGTCTTAAGTCTTCAAGAGATATTAGTGAAGATGCTTATACCGGTTCACAATGATGCATTTTGATTTTTTTTTCGACAGATGACAGGAATAATTGCTAATCTGCGAACACTCTTTTAAAATATTTATTAGGGGTTTGATATTTCTATTGTGTATTTTAAATGATAAAATATTTTGGAATAAAATGAAGTGTTAATCTATCCCCTGGTTAAATCAATATTTATTCATGAATTGAAAAGTACGCCCCGAAGATATGGATCTAAGCGAAGGTATCTGTACTTCTCCCCCATGTCTTTTTTTCAGCCCCTTTACAAGCTTTCTGATCGTCACTCAGCTTCCCTATCACTCTCCCCCTCTCTCGTATTCTTTCTTTCCTTTATTTTCCTTTTTTTGCTTTCCCTCTCTTCGCTCGTTTTTTCTCTCGTTCCTTCTCACTCTCCCCTTCCCTGTATTGTTTCTCTCCCCATTCCCTCTTATATATTCCTTCTTATAAGGAACATATCAAAAAAACATCTCCACTTCAAACGATAAAAAAATCCCTAAATTCCTCTCTCTCCCGCCTCTCTCTCTCTCTCTCTCTTGCTTTATCTCCCATACATTTCTTTCTTCCTGTGTCTCTTTCCCAGTGTATCGACTCATAATTTGCACTCTCATTTCTCCCCATTTCCCACAATTCCATTACAATTCAGCATTTACCCCGCGGGTGTATTTTCCGTTAGAGGATAATCATTTTACGGTATTAACAACTTTCGTATCGCACCTTCTCAATATTCATCCTTATTGAATAAAAGCGATATACTCTTCCCAAACGATGGATGATAAATTTCATAACGCGCGAATTATTCCAAACATCCCACTGAAAACAGACACACATTAAAACGAATAAAATTCATATTATATTTTCTGCATACAATTATAAAGCCGGGTTCATCCGAACGAAGGAATTATTACAGATTTAGCAAAGAGAGTCTTATCCAGGAAAGGATAAAATGGAGATAGGGAGATAAAGAGAGATAGGGACAACTTGTTGATACACCTGGGGGAGAGATGCATATGGAAGGCTTTTAGGGATGAGATCCACACTTCTAATGGAATATAAGGTGGGAAGGGTCTAGAAGAGGGTGGGGGAGAGAAGAGATTTTGCCTATAGTCCGTGACTCTGGGCGACATTTTGCCCACCAATCTAAAGGATCAGGTAGAAAATGGGTTTTTTGCTACGAGATAAATCGAAATGCTTTTAGTTGGCAACCCCGGCGATGGCGAGGAGCGAGTGCGGCTCAACCGCAACGAAGCCAGTAACCTAAGCCCAAATCGTCTTGTTTTATTTATTAAAAAAAGTAGAATTAAGAGGTGGGAGTATTTCAAAGTATTAGTGTAATAGCCTTTTATTAAATGAAACGGCAATAGTATACAGTAAAATGAAGCATTAGAAATAAGGTGAAGACGAGGGTGTTGGGTGGGTGACAGAGCTAGTGATTTAGTGATTAAGTCCATTGCCATCATGATCATCATGATTTGTATTTAATCATGCATCAAAGTAATACACTAAAACATATGTAAAAGGAATTGCAACAACGATATTAGTGTAGAAGAAAAAAGATGGTTCTTGAATAATGAAACCTACTAGAAGCTGAATATTTCACAAAATTATTGCTTTAAAAATTGTATTGAGAAATAAAAAGAATGACCAGAAAACAGTTGATTCCAGCAGTAGAAAACAGAAAAGAAAATGTTCCACGCAATCGTGGTAAGAAGAGCTCAATGAGGAGAGCGGGTGAGTGTGAGGCTGGTGCTTTTGAGGGTGTGTTAGGTTGTTGATAGGGTGTGTTTGTGTATGTGTGTGTGTATGATATAGAAGAGAAGGAGAGTAAGAGAGAGTACGGTCGAGTGGGAGAGAGAACAAATGGAAAGTTGCTTTCATAGTTCGTTGTGTATGAAAAATATTTAAAACGAATCCTGGAATGAGACTACATACAGAATACGGTTAGACGGTTATCTTGAAATATTTCTCCTTGAGGAGTCTACATCTGTAGAAGATAGAGAGAAAGGACGAAAAAGAGACAGAAAGAGCTTGGGGAGAAGTAAGTATTTACGGAGAGTGCAAAATGGGTTTAAAGGTTTAAATTGGTAGAACGAAAAGCATTTCTTTGGTTGTCATTAATTACCTTTTTCATCTATTTACCTACCTATTCGTTCATTTATTTATATTTCCTTATACAGCCTTTCATTTATCTATCCATCTGTTTCCATATTTTGATAATATATTATGCATTTTTGATTAATTCATCTCAAGAAAAATCACTTGATTAAAGGAAAATGAAACTCTTGGAGCAAGTTAGCTTTTGTGAAAGCAGAAAAATCAAAGAATAAGATCAACAAAACTTTGAGTAAAATAGGACTAGCAATAAAAGAGTTATGAGCATTTGAATGTCGAGATCACTAATGCTATGGAGATCCTCCCATTGGCAATGCGACCAAGATCTGTGATGTCACACACGTACAACTCTCCCATTTGGACACTGAAAATATACCCCAAAACATCTCTTTTTGCTCATTCTAATCATATGACAAACGATTCATCATTGATATAATGTTGTACGAACCTCTGTACTTGTCATCTCATAAAGAGAACACCTCACCTTGTGATAGACTCTATAAAAGTGAGAATATAAGTGAAATAAGTACTAAAGTAATGAGGGAGTTGTACGTGTGTGATATCACAGATCTTGGTCGCATTGCCGTTTGGAGGATCTACATGGCACTAGTGATCTCAATATTCGAATGCTCATAACTTTCTTATTATTCAATCAATCTTCCTCAAACTTTCAACAATATGTTTCTTTGATTTTTCTCTTTGATATGGATTCAGCTGGTTTCAAGGGTTTCATTCTCCTTTAATATACAATACAAAGACCTTCACCAATAAATTTTAAGTAAGCATAATTATTTGACGCAAATGGAATTCCCTTGTTAAATTATTCCAAACTGATAGAAGAGAATCGTCACACCGTCTTTCATTCCTTTATAAATCTTTATGAAAGCATTTTTGCAACTCTTTAAAATATCATCCATTAAATAATATCGCTTTGCTGCCCTTCAGATGGATGGAAAACCATAAATGATTATTAAGATAAAAATGCTTCGCTATCACAACAGGTTTGCATGTGGCATGTGTAGGGCCAACGTGAATGCGTGCAATGAATAATAGTGCATTTACGCTTTGTCAAGATAATAATCTATTCCGCTTTGCTCACCGAAGAACGCTACCACTTTATATCGTTGAACAGTCTTGAATAAAAAATTGAAATACACACATTTTGAGGGGAGCAAGCAAATCTTAGAAAAGTAATCATATAAGATAAATTTATTTTTTTACAAAACGAGGAATACTGATAAAATTGAATTTGATACTTGAATTAGTCTACATATTCTCTTAATTCACTCCCATAAAGCTCATTTCCAATTAGAAATAAGGACCAAATTGGAGGCTTTACGCTACAGTTTTTACTGTCGAAAAACGCTGAGCGCTCTGTCGCAAAGTAGAAGAGTGTGGAACAGCGAAAACTAGAATGCATCTTTAAGATGCCCAAGGGATCCAGTTCGTAAGAGACAAATAGAGTATAGTATACCAACCTTACAACAAATGGAATAAGGATAAAAAATAAGAGGATGAAGCAAAAATACTCCCAGGAATAAAAGCTAAATGGATTGGTCGATGTAATAGGAGGAAACGAGTGGAATATAGCAATGGGCCATATTCGTATTATGCTTGATTTATATCTTAGTACCAGCCATCTTATTCTTCTCCCTGCATTCCCTCTGCCCTCGTTACTGTAAAGAGAAATGCGATGCAGTATTTGGTGTATAGATTTTGATGGTTTAAGTGAATGCAGTTTAGGGTTTGCCTTTTAGGACGACATAAAGTGGTTTGATCGTTACTGATCATTTTCTCTTATAGGAATGGGAAGTTTATATGTTCTAAACAGGTTTCGTCGTTTTTGCATCATTGTCTCAGTCGATTAATGTCACATCGTTTGCCGTCCCAGACCCCCTCATCCCCCTCATCTTCTCCCACTCCCTGTTTTTCCTCCATCTTTTTGTCATACATGTATCCTTGTATGAATTTCAATTCTTATGTTGCAGTATGTTATAATATGTTATGTGCTGTGTTTCGTGGGATACTAGGTGCAAAATTTGTTTTATTTTCCCTTTCCTTCATTTCTCTATAATGATGACTTTGAATCTTTCCTATAATTAATGCTCTGCATGGCGCTCTCACTCCCCCACTCCCTCATTTCTTCTCTTCTTTGTCTACATCTCCCTTTCATTTAATTTTCTTTTTATTCATTATTTTCTCATCACTTTCTATATTTTTTCTCCCTTCCTTCCCTTTTTCCGTCCTTCCTTCCTTCCTTCCGTTCCTCCTTTCTTTATTCATTTCTTATTCTCTTTCCTTCTCTATTTTTTCTTCTTTCTTACTTTCACAACTTTCTACCAATGGCTTTATTTTCCTTATCCATATTTACCATGCTTATCTAGTTAATATTTTATACACATACAAATACAAATAAGCCTTTCAACTCTTTTCATTATATTTGTTTATTAAATCGACCTTTTCCTATTATTTACTACTGTGTCTTTTGGTTGAGATGGCTTTTTTTTAAGTAATGAAATTTAAATTAATACCAAGTGTTCACTTCCGGATTGAATATACTTAAATATGATTAAATATGGTGTAAAATCAAAGAAACTTCTTCACAAATCCAAGTCCCGTGAACCGTATTAAATAACTAAAAGCAATACAGTAATTCCATTAAACTTGTTTGTAGTTTCTTGTTATCTATGCATAATATTAATGTATTCAAGAAAATTTAACTACTTAGTACTGTCTCATCAATGTTTGGTACAAACTTCTATTACATTGATATTGGCTAGTTCTTTACTAAACGCTTGGGACCCGCAATACATAACACGATGGTTTGCAATTTATTTTTCAGTTTATTCACAATTATGAAGGAAAATTTTCTAATGGTTTCTGATGATTATTTTGGATTAGAGGCATACAAAAATGTGAAATCATGGGCAACCGATTTGAAACTATTTAGCTGCGACGCTCTGCCCAATTTTTTCTTGTCCATCTGTAAAAGATGTGCCTTCATTTATTTTCCCGAAACCACGCACTTGTGTTGGTTTTGGCGATTTCCAATGTTTCATGTTTGTGACCATGTTTATGATTCGTATTCATAGATTTATACCAACCTAGTTAATTCTTAAAGTTTTTTTCAATTATCGATTTTAAAAAAATATGATGTGTTTATTTGTAGAAAATATCTGAACGTAGACAAAGAAAAAACAAACTCAAATTGTAAAAAAAAAAAATAACCTAAAATAAATAATAAAAACCTTCTTAAGGTTTTAAAACATTGATGGTAACGGACTGACGAGGTAATCTTGTAAATTTTGATTGTTGTTTTTTATACTGATTAGATTTTAATATAAAATATCAATTCCTAATATTGGATAATAGATATGAAATATTAGAGTTACAGATTTTGTAAGTGTTCTTCATCTCAAACTTAAATCAGGAGATAACCATGAAAAGCCGGCGTTTATCAGAGTTCAGCCCCAAAACTTTTGCGCTCTGAAATATTTTCGTTCTTTTAACAAACTTCCAGACTCTTTGAAGTACCGCTTCTCTAACATAAGAAACCACAAAAGCCACTCTTGTAGTCCAACTCATTCGAAATGATTACGGTTGCGTGTAATAAGATGTAATAGCCCCTCTCCGACTTCTAATCAGCAGTGTATTGTCTCACAGTGTATATGGTGTCTGTGTTAGAGGGTGGTACAAAGTATAGAAAGAACATTGCTGTTTCTCTGGTCTGTTTTGGCGGCGAGTTCTTTGGATCTCGTGGAGGAGGCTCGCTTTAAGCACATCACTCCTTGAGCTTGTTACACCTGAATGGCTGCCTACTGTGAGAGTAATTGATGAACTATTATCGGCCCAGCATGGTCTCTTCCCATACACGAGTTGTCAACCGCTAACTTGTCAAGCCCAATCAACGGCCATTGTTCCGAGCCGTCAAGTGAAGGCAGAAACTCCTCCCAAGTTAGCCCAAACAATCCGCCGCGACGATCGGACTTTGTGTTGTAAGGTATTGTTGTTCGTGCCGTGCCATAAAGAAGGCCCAGTCTAACGTAGCCCAAAGCGTTCAAAGTATCAATAATATGATTGGTACCAGGCTTACTAATCGATTGACGTGATCAATATTTTAACACGGTATCTTCTGCTCAGTCTTGAACTACATCCCTGGGGCTAAATACAATCCTTAAGGAATGATTGGGTATGGGGTAGCGATAATCTAATGTACACATATTGGTCCAAAATGGTATAATATTATTTAATGAAGATGTAAAATCTTCGAGATAGAAAGCAAGCTAAAGTTCATCATGTTAATAAATAAGTGTCTAGGGATAAATTTCTTTAAACATTCATCGCTAACGTAAATAAAATTAAATAGACAGAGAAATAGTTTCAGGTATAAAAATAAATGTTGTTCTAATAGACATATTGATTAATAAATATGTATAAAATAAAACTGAAATCAAGGACGAATGCTCGCTGTCTCGGGTCATTCGATTTTGATTCTTTTTTTATACCTTTCCTTAAATATCAACTTATCAACAAATTTCAAGTTGAAATACTGTAGAGCCTACTTCGAAGTTTGAAAGCTGATGATGTTATTATTTACAAAATGTCAAATGCAACCAAAGTTGTGATCATATTTTATGTGTGTGTGTGTTTTGTTATTGCCTCATCAATACACGCTACCGTGAAAAAAAACCATTAGTGACATTGGTTGTTTAAAAAAAAAGATCAAACACAATATCCAAGGACGAAAAAATCAATCAATTCATCAATCGATTAATCGTTGTGTAGACAGATAAAACCCGACCAAGACCTAAAGCAGACCTAGATCTAAACGGGGACAGCTAGAACAGCCAACAGCTATGATCTTATAGTCCCACATATAGCTTTTTGACGGACGTTTATAGCCTTTGTTAAAACACCGCGTACAAAGGCCAGATTATAGACCCAACTCATAGTTTGAGCGAATTTGTAGACCTTAACGTGTTTGTTCGTACTTTTCTTCTGTATTAACCTTTTTTCCTCTCCGTCACTTTTTCTTTCTTACCTTTTCCCTTCTTCGCCTTCATCTTTTCACTCTTTCTTTTGGTAAAGCACACACAAAAAGGTAAGGTATGCAATGTATAGCGAGGGATAGCTTGTTTTTCCTCAGTGTTCGTCTTCTGTTTGCCCAAGTTTTAACGCGCTGTCTGTCAGGATTTAGTCTTCGCGAAATGTGTGGTTTTGCTGGAAGCGAGAAGAAAGAAAGCAACAAAAAAAGTTATAGCCTCTTTCTTCTTCACCTCCAGTGCCTGTGGTAATTTGTTCGAAAGTTGAAAAGTTTACTTTGGAATAGTTGATGTACAAAGACCAAAATTATATGTAAACAGTCTTAAAAAGTGAACAGTTACGAAACGTTTATCGAAGGTTGTTGAGGCATTATCCTCGTCGCCCTTGTATTGTTTTGTGATAAACGCTTTTCAGTATAAGCTATAGACATACCCTCATGGAATAGTACCACTTGACACTGGTAAAAAAAAAAAGACACAGTCAACATGGCTAAAGTGATTATAAATTGATCAATAAAGAAAGTAAACTATCAAACTTCATTTTTACCTCATATCATTTACGTACAAATGAAAATATTTTCTCAAACGAAAATAGAATCTTTATGCGATTTGTATATTGATAAACCAAAACACGACATTTCATGTACCATCCTTTTTCTAACATTTGTACACACTACAATCTTGAGTGACACTTTATCTCAACATTTGGCAAAAATGAAAAATACGTGTTGGTTGAATAAAATAAATGCAAAAGTTCTATTTTATGGGTAAATTTACACAACATTGTTTGACCATTACACTGCATTCGGTGTTATTTTAACCAACAAACTGCCAAGTTTCCTCATAGCCAACATTTGGTTTACCAAGGGCTTGTAGATAAGGGACCCTTGTTCCACGATTAAATACATGTACGTAAGTCATAGAAGGAGAAAAAAGGATGAATAATGAAATAACTCTCTGAATATTATGTCAAAATCAGTCACAAATAGATTTTCAAGCGATTGGTGCGGGTGAAAGTAAAACTGCAAGCGTGCATGCACGTCGACTGACAATACAAAGTTCCAACAAAAAGACGGCGTGCCTGTACAACAAATATTGATTGCGTAACATTCGGAAGTCTTCCACCATCGACAACGACCCTAGCTATAGGTAGTCGGTCAATATTGATCAACATCTTTAGTTTGATTAACATCTGGAAGTCAAGCATTGGATGACAATAACAACCATCCTCTATGAGACAACAAAATACTCCTCCCCGCCCCTCCTCCAAAGACCTTTTTGTGTGGAAAGTTATCGTACGAAGTCCTCAAATTATTAAAGGGTACTATTTGGGGGAAAAGATAAAAATACCTTTTAAACAAGGAACTCTAACATATAGGGCTATTCAATAATAAATTATAGGAGTGTTCCCCGCTGGAAATATAAATCATTATAATCAGTTTCAATTTTGATCCTACAATACGCGTTTGAACTTTAACCTAGGCCTAACTTTATTTTAAAAGAGATTATCGGTATGATTTATTGACAAAAACGAATACACCCGGTTTTCATAAAACTCTTCAGGATCTGTAACTGGAAGTATGCAAAGGTGCGTATAAAAGTAATTTTGTTCGGCCCGAAAAACAACAGAACGTTAGATAGCTATACCTTGGACCAAGAACCATATACAGTCCCACGTGGACCCTTTAAACGTAGCCTAAGACATTGTGCAAAGTAATGTGAAGTGCTTGTTATAGCTAACTTCACAAATTAACAGTTTCCATGTAAACGAATGTCTGTTTTTAAGACGGGAGCATCCAGAACGTGATTAATAGCGATTCATTTGGATTCAAATAACATAGACCTAACTTACTGACATCGGATCTAAGATTTATGGATTATTACCATGATTACAGTATTTGCCGTGCGGGGAATGTAAAACCTCGGAAATACTCGAGCATTATCTACAAGAGTGCACGAGATATGCCTAAAATTTGTTATCACTTCCAGTATTCAATTTCATTATCATTACAGTAATGTCAATCATAGTCACTGCCACTGCAATTTTGTTTATTATTTTGATTCATAACACCATGAGCAAGATCAATATCATTTCTTTGATTGATTGATTGATAACGAATTTATTTCATTCCAAAATTTCAACAATTATTTTATTAACTTTATTAACTTAATAGGAATTGAAATTAAGCCTATGTAGTATGCCTAGCAATTGATTCTTGGAACTCTTGTTGGAATGCTCCCCAGGGAGAGGAGAAGGTGCATACATCGTATGTGGACATGCAAGGATCCGATGACCGGGGTAATAATATATCTGTAAAGCGCTTAGAGACGTCGTTCTGATGTATTAAGCGCTATATAAATGCGGAATATTATTATTATTAACTTCGTTGAATATTCAGATTAAATATTTGTTATGTTAATTAACCGCATCGCCAATGGGAACAGTTTAATTCCATGAATAATCTACGGCAAATCATTTGAAACTACTGATTTTCATAAAATAATTGTTATATGTGTTTATATTTTTCAACATCGTAAGCATGGTAAGGAGCATAAAATGTTGATTAGGGTTCCGTTACACAAAGGTTTGCAATTAATTGTGCGCGTGATCTTCACGATTGATTGTACATTCTACTCAATGCAATCAATCGTAAACAAAATGTTGTACGACAATTGCTAAGCTTTGTATTACAGAACCCATGTTTCTTTTTTTTTACTTGAGCTTTGTTTGGATTTCCAGAACTTGGCAAATCATTCATTTGAATGCGGTGTCCAAGCCATGAAATTTCTACACGAAACTGCAGAACGAGGACGGCCCTCTATTGCTGAGAGTTTCGATATCTCTATCACTAATCAATTAAATAAGCTTTTTTAATGACATAATTAACATGTATATTTTTGTTGAAATTAACAGCCAGCTTTTGTGTGATTTTGAATTTCATTTGTCAGGGAAATTACATTACATCGAAGTGAAGTCCATTTGGACAGGCTCTGGACGAGTGAGGCGTTATATTACTCTCGGCCAGTACAGAAAATTGAAACATTTATACATTTAATGTATTTATGCAGATGTTTGGAAGTGTGAGACCAACCTGCTTTTCGAGGCAAGTCGCGAGAGTTCTTTCCAAAACGTGCGATATTTTTGTTTTCGGACTTGTGTGTGTCTTGTTCTGGAACTAGAGCACTGCTGCCCATGATTTGATGGTTTACAAAAAAACTAAACCAGGACACTGGGTCAAGCAAAACAAAAATAGAAAGAAAGAAAAAAAATAACATGTAGCCTACAATTTGAAGAACTAATGAGGAGCTGGTGTCAAAACACTTCTGGATATTGCGAAGGTGAAGAAAAGCTAAAATGTACAGTTTTAAGAATGGACGAACGTCCGTCCGCAGGCAAGGCGACCATAGGTCAGTTTGGCCGTGGCCCGATTTGAGCGTCAACCAGACCTACTGCATCAATATGGCTCCCGGCCCATGACCGGCGTGTCGGCAAACAACAGAGAGGGGTCGTACATAGCACCGTACTCGAGATAAAGTAAAGTGCTGGATTATAAGCCAAACAATCATTTCTCTTACGGATTTAGGTGTGATAGATACACTTATTGCGCCAAGAGAGATGGAGGGAACATAAAAAGGAAAAAGTGAGAGAAAAGGAGAAAGGAACAGAAAGAGAAATATATTGAAAAAGGCATACAGACATGCCACTAAAGTATATAGATATAAACTAAACACAGGCCGTGAAAAAGTTCCACAGGAAGAAAGAAAATAGTGTTGAAATGTTTAAAATGTGAGACGGGGACAAGAAGGAGACTCAGAATAAATTGAAATTAAAAAGAAAATTAAAATCAAAGGTTTTATAAAGGGGAAAGTAAAGTAATAAGTGAAATAAACAAAGACACCTAAAAGAGAGAACGGAGGAGAGGGAGAGATGGGAAGTAAGAAAAAAAAGTCAATTGAGGGAAAAGGAGAGACAGAAATATAAAAGCAACAGTGGGGGGGGGGGTGAAGAGCCAGAGGGCGCATTCTCAAGGGCCTGACACACGTTTCCCTCACTTTGAAGATTATCACACAGGACAAAAAATTGATGGAAAATGCGGATTTACAAAATGGTAACTGTTCCATTTCAGATCTTATCTCACGCCTGACTTGATGACCGTCTCTACTTATAAAAGATTGTTGCTGCTTCTCAAGAGAGTTAAGCCTTGATAAATACCCCAGATTAGACGCCAATCCGGTTACCATTCTACGCTTTTATACCGAATGATATCAGTTTCATTTATAAGAATCTCTATTGTCTACAAAATTTGATACGCCTTTGTTGTTATTATTTTAACATGTTTTTCTTTAAATTTCTTTTACCATTACTATCTTTTACTACTACTTTTATTATCTTGAACTTTTACGCTTTTCCCATTCGTTATGCCATGCAACTGTAAAATATCCATGTTTAGCATGTACACGTCTAATATGACTTTGCGATGTGTGCGTGGGTATCAAAGAAGTGACACAACCCTCGGATCTCTAAATCTATTTATGGCAATTACAACATGTGCTTGTGTGCGGGGGGGGGGGGGGGTAGGGTGTGAGTGCGTGTGTATCATATATGGTTTGCGTCTCGATAGTTGCGTTGGGATTTTATTCCTGACATTGTTAATCAGATATGATTATTTACGTCTGGGATCAACCTTTGATGTCACTATTTTTAATTATGTATTTATTTATTTATTTTATAGATTGAATGCGTTTTCAAGGACCGGGTTTCGAACTTCGATAATAATTGGTAGGTCGCTCGGCCACAGAACCTGTGAATATGTCAAGTCTCCCCATATACAGAGTTTATAAAAATCTGGTGCTAGGCATGCGATATGCAATTGGTGTGCGCTAGAGTGTGTTGTGTATGCGGCTATGGGCTATGGATGTGAGGGTGGGTGTGGGTTCTTGATGGGTACAGGGGGTGTGTGTGTGTGTGATTGGATGTGAGGCTAGGTGCCATTTCGTGTTGGTTAGCACAATTTCGTCTTAAATTACTGAAATATTCTTTACGAAATTTGTAAAATTGAGATTTAGTAGTAATTTTCTCATCTAATATGAATTTCAAGAAACACTTTCATAATCTTTAACAAGACGTTTTCGTTGTTGACATAATGATTTTGATTTCTCCCGATCTGTAATAACCATCTCAACAAAACCTCATCACTTTCTTGACGTTGTGTTTACCAATCACTATTTTCAGGACGCAAACGATCGTTTCTAATCCTCTTAATTAGGTCTAGACCATGCGATCCCTTTCCTGTCAGCTTTCGTCAGCTACGCATCAAAATTCCTTGGCAGCGATAATGATTTCCATTTTTCCTATCGTGCAATTTTTGATGACCAATTTACTACACATCATCTTTTGAAATTGGCTCATCTGTTAAACAGTTGTCTGGATTTCTCGGGATGGATTCGATTATCGAAGTTTACCACACAGAAGGCTTTCTTTGTTTTCGACGCCATCTTCGGAGCATCGAGAAGCTCATGAAGAGTGATTTCTTTCTGAAAAAGTAGGAATCTTGTTCGGCTAAATCCAATCTTAGTTTCCAGCATGTCCTGCACGTCTGAACCTTCCCATGAGGATATCATTTTAGTTATAATTAGCTCGGTCCACGGAGCACCCTCAATGCGGTCCAGGCTCTGGTTCTGTGACGATGAAATTGGTGAAGAAAAAAAGCCAAGAACAAAATTACATTTCGAAATTAAAATTACAGTTATGAATTTTATTCATCTCTAACATGTTGATGTTCCAGGTATCAGGGGCAGTCATATCAACGAAACTGACTCAACCAACCGAATATCACGTAATGTATATACATGTAACTCGGAATTGCTTTCGTTGGTGTAACCAGGGTCCCGTAAACACAAACGTTAGCGATTAATTGTACGCTTGATTTTCACTATTGATTGTACATTATTGTCAATGGAATTAATCGTAGAAAAATGTTGTACGATGATTTCTAAGCTAACATAAAAGTTAGCGATTAATCATACGCTTGATTTTTACGATTAAATTATAATACATTGCAGTAAATCCATTCAATATTGTACAAATATTATCTTTGTTTATTGCCAAGCTTTGAGTTACAGACCCCAGGGTGTTATTTCCGCTCATTATTGTTTGAAATTGCCACAAAGATCAACCAATATTCGGTGATTATTCCATCAATATTTATTGACAACAAATTTTATTAAACAGGACCCACAATGACCCAGGGCCAATAATTGTGTTTGTCATGTTTTCTACTATCCGAAATGGCCAATCCAGAACAAGGATTTGACGAGCATTACGAAACACCTCTTTAAAATGTCGAGAGATTATTATCGTGGAAATTAAGATATACAAAAATGAAGCATAACATATCAGTCATTTACATCCTTTCATAACAAAAATGTTTATACACTGTGTCAGTAAAGATCACACGTTGATCATGTATTTTTTTTTTCTTACACAATGACGAAAAATTCCCATTTAATGAGATAAATCTCACAAATAAGATCGTTACCACAAATAAATGATTCATTAGTTTGTAAGCCGAGATTCGGACGGGAACCGTAGTTTTTCATTATGAATATTTATTTTCATGACAAAAACGGACAGAGACTATCTTCAAATGACAAGGTAATTTCCCCTTTCGGTGCATGTGATTAGGAGACCAATCAAGATATAATAGTGTCGTTAAAAACGAAACAAAAACCTCCCTCAATCCGGTTTACGTTCACGCAAGTGACACTCTCATTACAGAAAAAAAAAATTTGAGATAGATAGCGTAATCATGGTAATTTTGCCAATTACTAATAATCAAACGAAATTGTGTTCTTTTTCCATTGACAAATCACGTCGGAATTACAGCAACAAGCTCAGTAAGCTTAATCATCGGCGCAGAAACAGACATAAAATTGCAGATTCGAGCGGTGCTAGTTTCGGCCCCAATCAGACTTTTTAAACGAAACGGAAGTCGGTATAAGGTAAACTTTTTTTTAAATTTAGATGAGAGAAAGCTGAAAACGCATACAATGTTGATGATTTTAATGATGAACCAAACCAGGATTGGAAACGAGAAAAGGAGATTTTAGAAGCGCAAAGAGTTCGCCGCACTTTGTAAAACCGGAACTTGGATAAAGGATGAGGCCTTTTTTCCCCAGCATCCATTCTTTTTGGACGGTGAGAGAAGAGAGGCAGGACCATGAAATTGATACGCTTAATGAGTGGGAGCAAAGTCCCTGATCTTTTCTTGTTAATGGACAAGTTAACACATTGGTGAGATGTGTAAGTGAGATGGTTCATGTTCAAGGATGGGGGAATGGCATTCCATGTTTCATGCAGTTTAAAGTTGAAATTGTGATTTGTCGTGATTGTTCGGTCACTTTAATGAACAAATTTTACTGCTTCAGAATATCAATTTGGGTAAAAATGGTCTATGACGAGAACGACAAGCGATTTTTTTGTTTGTTCATGAAAGACAGAGGAGGTTCGAATACGATGATGAATTCTGTTGAATTTAACGAGAGCATTTCTCTCCTTTCTTCTTTTTCTTTTTTTTCAAACAAAGTTGTATTCCGATCTCATTGCCCTCATCTACAGTAGATCATAAAGAACTCAAGGTGGTGCTTCCTGGACCGTGAACATGAAAAGAAATATAGTATCAAGGGCAAGAAGAATTAGAACTAAAACCAACAACATTACATTATCCAATTTTCGAGGTAATGATAATGGTTGTCATGGTGGCAGTGGCAATGGAGTTGGCGGTGGCGCCGTGGCTGCGGCGGTGGTGGTAGTTGTTAGGATAGTATTAATGGTGGTGACTTTTCTAGCATTACTTATGACATAGAAGAGAGTTTATCGAACGTTATTCAAAAAGGGGTAAGTAAAGACGGATGCAGGAGAGAAGTTTTAAGGACACTTGAGTCTTGAGGATTGGGGTGAGAAGTCACTGTATAGAAACACATTTTTGGAGTGTTGGAGATAATTCTTATATAATAATTTTGATTTTTCATACGCATTTGTTCCCCCTCTATTGTTTTTCCTTTTAAATCATTGAAACTACCAGTTTCTTATCCTTGCTGTCCGAATGCCATCGAGTGAGATGCGGCTTTAATGAATGCGATGGGCATCGCCCGTTCCAACCCGCGCTCTTCCATCCATTACCGGAGTGGATTACAAGTAATGTGGACGAGTTAAAAATAAAAAAGGGAAAAAAAGAAGGATGAAGAGACACTGCCTGGCAATGCTGATTGTCTGTGAACGAACACGCAGTCCCATTAGCGTCTGAATTTACTAAGTGAATGGGCGGCTCGCCGAGATGAGGGGGGAGGGTCGCGTTTAATTGATAACAAAGGAAAAAGTACCGGCGACTGAGACTCGAAACGAACGGCGCATGCAGAAGTAAGAAACATGTAACTTCATATCTCTTTTTACGCATTGTAATGGCATTGAGGATGATATAGGAGTAATGATGGTGAGCGTGGTGGTGATGGTGGTGGTTAACCGGAAGTGAAAGATGCGGTGCTGGTTACCACTAGGTACCAAGGATACATGGATATGCATCCTGACAGGTTGCGGATTAAATGAACATCGTCGGCATGGTTAGTGAAGCAATAACGACTCGATAGATTAGAATAAAATTTGGTCCGAGTTCAAATACAAGAAAAAGTGAACGAGATCAAACGCTGATGAGAAACCCTATTACACATCTAATGAAGATGTTAAAACACTCTACGTCCTTCCGTCTAATTAGCGGGTTGTTTGTCTTTGAATTGATTGCGATTGATGATGACGCTATAACGTGAGATTCAGGGACCACAATCAATACAGATTTGTTTCTTTTCATTTTATGTTTACAGTGATTATGGTGATCTCCTCAACTAACAAGGAGAGCCTTCTACAGAATGAATACATTCTGGTAATCGTTTGCTATGTGTCTGCCATTAGGCTATTGTCTGTATTTTTAGTGTTATTATTACATTTTTTACACATTGGTATGTCCTAAGTTGTGTGCTCGTTTTGAAAAAAAAAACATAGAAAGTATTTCAATTATGTGTAGAGTATCAGTCGTCTATCTGCCATATAAAAAAGCATTTGTATCCCGGGTTTGTATTATAAATGCATGGCAATTTACCAGGGCCTTTTTCATCAGATATTCAACCGCTTAAAACAATGTTTACAAAAAATATATTACATAAAATCAATTACATAGGAAATTTGGGAGATCTTTTTCCAGGGGATAACGCTGATAATAGGCAAAGTATATGTTTGTACTCATGATATGTTTTACTGTAAAGGTATTAATATCAATCGGAGACTGGGAAGCATAAATACGGCCATTCTTCGGACTTCCTTTGGATGCGCTGTCTTTTCAATCAAGAACTTCTTGTGAAGCGTGATCTCATCAACCTTTTCATGTCCAGGCGGAATAAATCGTGAAAGGATGTATGTAGGGTGGGTAAGATATCTATTGCAAAGGATCAGAGTTCTGGTCAGTGGTGACCATATGGAAATATCTCGGACCACAACCGAAACAATACCAACTTCTTAATCAATCAGGTAGACATGAAAATGCGGACTAGCTTGTCATGATGTTATAGTCACACCAATGGAATCGATTGACACCGATCAAAATATTGCACTATTTTAAATGATGACAAGACATCAGTCAGTTTAGAGTTGGTTTCTTTGGTGACACTGCAATTGTGGATGGTTTTTTTTATAATATATCTGAGAACGTAGCTATGGTTTTGGATGGTTGGGAGGGGTTCATGTCTGAGGAATTACTTCTTGTTGGTGTCCATTCCCCACCTGGGTAGAGTGCAGAACATTGCGGATCAATTTATTGCTAAATGAAATTTCGCCACGGCTGGGATTCGAACCCACAGCCCTCCGTTTCAAAGTCCGGAGACTAAGAATCAATTTTGTTTACTGATTAATGTTCCTAATATCAGCTGTCTGCATGATCTATAAGGAATCGACTGTACTGACTACGATCCGTTAACGAAGATTGCGTTGCCACTTAATCATCTTCAATGTATCAACTGCAAGGGGGCGCCGTAATTATCTAATTTATGCAATATAAGATTAGATTTGAAAAAAGAAGGGCGTCATTGCATTCTTCAGCTAATCAAATTGCAAAATTTAAATCCCGAATAAACATGACCAAAATGTAACCATTAACCCCAACGTAAACTTAATGAACTACTGAAATTGAAATTCACTTAATGATATTTCACAAAATAAAACCCTTTTTGATAATGTTAGATCAGCAAGACCTAACAACAAACGACAGGCATGACAGGGCAACGTACCTTTTCGTGTTACCCCATCAAACCAATGTTCCAATTGAAAGTTCCATCTGGGGTTGCAGCTTTGTGCTACAGCCACAAGAACTAAACCGACCCCGAAACCCACCGACGGTATGTCATTAGAAATAACGTATTAGATTTGATCTGTCTGGCCTCGTTTTCACCGGTGTGCCTGTTACCTAGCTCCTACTCCTTAAAGTGCGTGATCTCATCAACCTCTTTGGGTGATTCTGACCCTCTGCCAGGAGGTGATCTATCATGTCTATGGCGTGCAACACGATGTATGAAGCGCCAATAAGGTGTCTGTTACATGGTTCCAGTGTACAGGTGCGTTATCTTGTAAATTTACCTCCAAAGTCCGCCAGAAATGGATCCAGAGAGTGCCGTAAGGGGATACGACATGAGGGGTGAGAGTTGGATGGTAAGACGATGCGTCAGTGCGTAGTGACGTGTTAAGTTAGGTGAACTAAGAATAGTTGTAACAACATATCTTGTGGATCGTTGCACATGTTGCATAGGGCTGTGGGATGAAAAGGCATGGGAATCACTTCATGTCTAAAGCCTAAATTGAATCCTGGGTCTACTGATTATGACATATTACAAAGATAATCAGGTAATCTTTATCATAAAATGCATCATTCATTTTTGTCTCGCCTGCAGAGCAGAGCGAGACTATAGGCGCCGCTTTTCAGTAACTATGTGTCCCTGAATATCTTGTGTGCGTTTCAGGTCACATGACCAAGATCGAAGGTCATTGGGGGTATTTGTTGAATTGGCATCATAACTTAGAAAGTTTATGGATCTACACATGTAGTTTATGCAACATAGATATAAGGGTTATCAAGTATGTTTTGCACACGTCTTAGGTCACATGATTATGGTCAAAGGTCATGTTGGGTCGATGGACATAGTATTTTCTTATCATTTGAGTGTTTTCTTTTGTGAATACCGTAATTATTCAGTAGCTGTAAACCAGAAAAGGAGGGTGTAACGACACAGTGTGAATAACTGAATTACTGAAGACAGTATTTTTTTATCATATAAGTGTTTTCTTTTGTGAATACCAAAAATTATTCAGTAGCTGTTTTCAGAGTCAGCACTGCTGCTATATTGAATGACGTAGTACAGGCGAGACTGCCAGAGGCGTTCCACTTGCTCAAGCTTGGTTTTACAAATTTATCGATTCGTTTGTTTTTTCTTTTCATTCAGTTATTCATTACTATGTTCGATCAGTCACTGCCATTAAACAATAAAGATATACCATCATGACTATGGTACCATAAAACATTTTATCGCGAGAAAATTTATAAAGATTTGGATAAAAGACAGACAGATATAAGGTAAGAAATCTGAGTGCCATAAATACTTGAGCTGAGCTAGATTCATCACAAATGTGTCCAAATGAATCATTACTGATGCCACTTACATACTGTACGAAAATAAGGAATGTAAAATTATAGAACTTTCTACGAATTCAAGTTGGACCTCTCTTCACTTACACTATCAATTAATGCTTGATATATTCTGTTGTCGCCTTCCATCCATTCTATCCCACACGCTCATAAATTCACACACACTTACACACACACACACACTAACCCTCTTTCTCATGCACTCACCCTTGAAAGGAAAATATGTGGAAAATGTAGGTGAGTGCATTCCCTTCCTCACCTGTCTGTTGAACACATGCACCCACATCCTTACTTTTTCAGTTTTCCAAATATTGTTTATACCCTTATTCCCTCACGCATGCACCCCCCACACACGCACACATTATCCTCACATCCATTCTCAACCGCACACTTTTTTTTTTTTTTTTTTTTTTCTCTTGCTTTTTTTAGCCTTTATTCAGATACTATTACATTTTTCATGTACAAGGGTAATAAATCAAATACATGTATGCAAATTAAAGTGAAGTACACTTAATCAGCAATATAACATATGAAATAATATACATCTTGATATAAATTTTTCGAACAAATATTATCATAACCCATAATACCAATAACAAAAACCTCGTAATTTCACATGTATTTACTGTATAATAATACCGTATTGTATGATGAAAAATCAAAAGTACAGACTTTTTTTAAGTGAAGAGGTTATCCCATAATAAAAAAAAGTACTTATACATGTATATTCATTCCTCCAAATTTTGTAAGACAATACAGAAAAAAAAAGTCTCTATGTTTATTCTTAGAAAGTATACAATAATCTGAATAAAGATTTTGTATATAAAGCACACACGAAAACAAAACAAAACACAACATCAACAAAATAAAACAAACAAAACCTTTTCCACACCCCAAACAAAATATTCTTTCTTTTTGGATCTACTCAAACATATATTTTGCTAACCATGGAGATAGGAACCCCCCCCCCCATCCCTGGCAGCAAGCACTCACATTCACACGCGGACATACCATTGCACACTCGCATTCACACGCGGACATACCATTACATACTCACAGCACCAGCAGACGCTTCACACCTGTTTGCATTCACTGCCTCATTCACCTTCAGTTCTTCCCATTTCTTTACATGCAAACTCAATTTGCCCGATTTTATAGCTAAGCATTTTTCTTCCTCCCTACGTTCCGCAATATATTTTTGTATTTTATGGCAGGAAGGTACCTGACCATTAGTTCTGGATTGGAAAATGGCATATTTGATGAAAAAGATTTATACAGTTTACACAATTATTTCTATTCGTACTTCCAGATAATCCCAAATGTATATCTCTCCATTCTAAATCTCTTAATTCAGACATACAGAAATATTTAATGAAAAATTCCCATAAAGGAACTCCCACTCATCATCCCATGCACACACACTCTCTACCCCAATCTTGGCTACCTAATCACCGGGCTCGACCCAACCTTGCACTATTTCATTACTTATCATACAGTCATATAGTGCGAAATGGGGAACAGCTTCTCGTCCCAATCGCTTGGACAGAATGGAGACCAGCGAACAGGTGTCCTGACTGGCGCCGGAATTTGTGGCAGCCAGGATGCATCATGATCCGTTCATTATCTCACCGTCCCCTCAATATTCATCAACAAGATGAATTTTTCTCATCTGAGGAAGCCAGAGGAAGAAAGAAAAAAAAGGACGATTTGAAAGAGTGTTGGAAATCACTGACATTACCTAGCTGAAAGCACCTATTTGAGCTTCGCGGATATAAATAAGATGGAACGTTGCTGAACTATGATCTTATACTAGAGTGACACTATTGTGATTTTTGTCAGTCTATGACGATTATGACTGATTTTAATTACTATTATTATTTTCTAAAAATTATATAGAAATGTATTTTACGTGCTGCAGCTAACGATGTCACAATAATGAACAAAGTAGATAACTGTTTTATTGGATTAGTTGCTTACTGGCAAAAAAAACGTAATTTTATTCAAAATGTGTATATGTCAATGACCCTCGACAGATTGTGATGACAAATCCCATCCCTCCATTATTTGCGCGTGCGTAGAACACAGATTCACACCTGCTGCTCCGATATGATTTTTTTTTTATCTTCTTTCTTTTTTTTTAAGTGCAGGATGCGAAGTCGTGCCTCAGCATTCGAGAAACAATCGATCATATTCGCATTTTCTTGAGAGCAATGGAGAAAACTACGAAATGCTGGATGGAATGACGGTGAGAAAGATAAAAGGGAACTGTTTTCTGCGGAGGTGGAAAAGGGGGAAAGATAAATCAAGGCCTTGGCGGGAAAGATGCGCGCCACTTCGATCTATCCGCATCTTTTTAGCTTTCACGACCACGGAAGATGGTGGAATTTGAGACCACTCTACTCGGTAGCCGCATCCAGCACTTGTCTGTATCGCACTTTTTTATTTTCTTCATTTTGGGTTCTCATCGCTTCGTCTCACCTCACGTAAAACAATGAAATTTAAGATCCGTTTACTCTCACTTTATTTCTCAATTTTTTTTTTGGTCAATACCTCTTTGTACTTTTGTTATCTTCAGTAGATCTGTAAATCGTATCGCCATTACCAATGCCTGTTATGTCTTGGAGTGTAATTGCGTAACCATTGGCTGACTTTCTCTCTGCCCCCTCTCAATATCTCTCGACATGATTTGTGTTTGCTTTGTTTTTACTAATTTCTTGTCCTTGTTCAGTTTAGTCTTGTTTGTTAATATGTTTCTACACCAGTATCTTCCACATATAGATTTTTGCAAATTATTTTTTCTCACCTACCTTCTATCCCCCCCCCCCTCTCTCTCTTTCTTTTTTCTTCTATGTTATTGGATGTTGTTCTTATTCTTATTCGTTTTATTCGTCGTATTCTTCCTCGTCTTCTACTACTTGTACTTGTTATATTACTACTACTGCTACTACTAATATTACTAATACTACTACTACTGCTGCTGCTACTAATACTACTACTACTGCTACTACTTCTACTACTACTACTACTTTACTATTGTTACTACTTCTTCTTTTTCTTCTACTACTATTACTACTAATACTAATACTACTCCTACTACTACTACTACTCCTTCTTCTACTAGTGCTACTACTTCTCTTTTTTTGGTTGAGGTAATTTTTTTTAATCGTTCCTGTCTCTCTTACGCTTACCGCACTATATTCATCCACATCCCTGTCTATCTATTTCTCTCCATCTTTCTTTCATCTTCCCCTCCATCATCTTCGAACCTCCCAGATTATCTTCCCCTCGTAAGTGCGCGCACGAGGTCCTCTTGCCCGTTTTGGCTCCATTTTAGGGGTATTAGTTTTCAGAGATGTGGCGGGTAGCTCTGGGTAATCGGATAGCCAACATGCTGGTCATGTCCACCTTCAACATTTCCTACATCTTCTACAAGACATAAACTACTTCATGGGCGGCTCCAGGATTGACCAAGGGCAGGGGCAGTAGGATTCTCCAGAACAGTGAGTGGTCAGCCATCTCCATTTTAAAAATGAGTTTGGCACATTTCTTACTAAAAACTTTATAAAAAATCAAATGGAATACAATGATATTACGAAGAAAACAAAACGATACGAGTAAAATACTGACAATAAAAGTTCATGCAATAAAATATAGGTACCTAAAAGAGGTAGGGAACTAAATTCGCTCACAGGAGCGTTTCAATCTGTAAACTATATCACGACACTACACACCTTTTGTATCTCTTCTGAGTCCTTCAAAAGTCTCATGAAAACCTTTCTGTTCACTTCCTAATTTCTTTATGCTCATTGAGCACTCTACAGAGCTGATTTGGCTCTTTAAAGGTCACATGTAGTAGTATTATCATTATTATTTTTCTTATTATTATCATGTTAGTCTGGAAATAAGGATAAGAAAATATGATTATGAAGCAAATTGTATTGATTATAATTTTTGTCATGGGATTTCGATTCACAAACTTTGTTGGTTATCCTTCGTGACGATGAAAGAAGGGGGCAACTTATCTTATATCTTACCGATAAAGGGTATCACTGCCCCCTTCACCCCTTTTATCTCTCCTCCATGCTATCCCTGAGATAGAGAAGACAGTGGACGTGACAGCGAGGCGAGAAAGGGAAGAAGACCTCTGAGAAATCGTGACAAGTTCAGAAAAACAAGGATCGATGCACACTTGTTTATGTAAAACCGCGACTTCAAGCTCTCAGAGCGGATACGATTTTACGATGTTATGAAATTATAAGTCATTTTCATTACGATTTGAAACAGAAACATACCTCTAAATTCATGGTAATTTAAGGATCATTATTTTTTTAAAGATTACGAACACTAATGAGGAACGGGTATGAAATTTGTATCCTCTTTAATGGAAATCTTAGATTGGACGTTCCTACTTTAAAAATTGTAATAATAATATTCCGCTTTTATATAGCGCTTAATACATCGGAACGACGTCTCTAAGCGCTTTACAGACATATTATTACCCCGGTCATCGGATCCTTGCATACCCGCATACAATGCATGCACCTTCTCCACTCCCTGGGTAGCCTTCCAACAAGAGTTCCAAGACTCAATTGCTAGGCATACTACATATAGGCTTTCACATCCTACCGGGTACTCATTTAACACATGGGTGGAGAGTGGCAAAGCGTGGATTAACGCCTTGCAAAAGGACGCTAGGCCATAGTGGGATTCGAACACACGACCCTCTGATTACAAGCTATGAGTCAGAAGTCAGAACCGCTACACCACGACGCTTCCACATGTAGATTGGTTTATATTGAAATACACAATGATAATAAAGGGTAATAAGATAAGAACCGTCAAAGGAAGCAACCATTTTCAACAGTGTCTGAATACATGAAAAAAATTAAGAAAAAAAATCGAACAATAAATAAACAGGGCATTGGTAGAAAGGCAAATTAGTTCTTATTGTCCACATGTCCTATGAGTAACTTTTTATAGACCCTAATGCCACGACTGTTTTCGGAGAAAAATAAACGCACTATTCGAATATTGGTGATTTTAGTTGGAACTCGTGAACCTGCCCACTTTTATTATTAGGGCGAGTGCTCATGTGAAAAAATAGTGGGTATATAGGCCTAATAATGAGAATCATTTATCGGAGACGAATCGAATGAATGCGAGGGTTCTTGACACATATACTGTCTACAGCGGCCGTGTTACGGTTTACAACGACGGTATTACGGCATTTCTACGATCGAGAATGGCCACTACAGTCATCTCACCCTCATTGTGTTGTCCGCCAAAGTGATCGTAGCTCTAACGTGGGTGATCTGAACTGAATACAACTATGAAAACACAGCGGAATATAATGCTATTCTGATTTACGTGGAAGGCATATACATGGGTATATGAGAGGAGCGGTGTATATGAATTGAATAAAGGGACCACCAAAAATGAACATTCCCCCCCTTGCAAATCCTTGTTTATTATTACATATGTAGCGTGAGTGACGGATGGATCTTGACGCTTGAACCTTGGTAATATTACGCCAAGTTAGATTGTGACAAAAGTGTTCCTTTAACGCTTGAAGAAAGAGAGTGGGAGAGAGAGAGAGTTGTGTTTTTACCGCGATTTCTTAAATTTCATTTTTCTCAGGACACGTTTTGTCTGCTGGTCGACAATGATGACACCAAAAAGTTTTGATAGTCATTTGTCTTAGAGCTAAAATCAAAGATTTCGTTCATTTTAGGAATCGTAACTGAAATATTGAGCAAAGGAAAGGGCAAAATCAACGATTTGAAATTGTGTTCGAGGGGTATCCCATCTTATTGAACAGGACATGACATGTTCTTTCCGTCAGGTCATAAAAACATGGCAAAACCACAACTAAATTGTACTGGTAGATACACACTGCAAAAACTCCGGTGTTGATTTAACACCAGCCCGGAATCTATATATGTCCACACCAGAGAAGTATTGAAACAATTCTAATTGGTGTTGTATAAACACCTACCTGGTGTTAGATCAAAACGAAACTGGCGTTGTTTAACACTTCTCTGGTGTGGACATATATAGATTCCGGGCTGGTGTCAAATCAACAACGGAGTTTTTGCAGTGCATTGTGGTCTATTTCTTTGTTTTAACATGATACTAATCTGATATTACTCTGAAGGGCAAATGTAACTAAAATCCAATCTGTAGTAGCATATTAATTTAACATTGCTAAACATTTGCGATGATGATGACGGTAATGATAATGATGATATTCATATCTTCCCTGAGTCAAACGACAGCATTGACAAGATATTAGAACATATATTTTGATTCAAATGTATTTAACCTTCTGATGTCTGGTTCGATATTGAGGAAAAAAACTCTACAAGCTTGATATTCTTTTTTTTCTCAGGACATTACCCAAAAAAGTAATTTCATATCATATCTTCACACATTCTTTCGCCTCATTATGTCAAATATACTGAACTAATCTCAACGTACTTTGAAGTTTTCTCATTCGACATTGATTCAGAACGTACGTGTGTATCATACTTTCAGTACTTTCATTAAAGTTCTGCAATGGGCAAATTAGGGGTATAGAGAAAAGTTTTCCCATTACAAAATATGCACACTCGGTCTACTGTTTTTTTTTTATTAAGAAATTATTTACAGGTTGGTTATACAGGTCAGCTTAACATTACTGGAAGTTTACATTTAAAGAGATTGGGCATCCGGAGTGGCATTCCTACAATATTTCCCTTAATCTTTTTTTTTCAATTCTTTATTCCATTTCCATTCAAAACATAATACAAAGTAACATAAAGTAATATAAATCAAGTACAATTTTACAGACGAGCATTCTTACTTCGTAAAACAAAATATAGTATAATATTGAGCATCGATGGAAATGAGGGGGTCCACTAAAAGCAAAGCTTGTAAAGTGTGGATCCCTCTTGGAAATGAAGAAAATATAGTCGACTTATTCATATATGCGTATATATACAGGAAAGACAAAAGAGAGGGAACAAAAAGGTCGAAATCATATTGATGTAAACATCATTACTGACCAAATGCAAAGCTACTCACACAAAGGGGTGTTATAGATCATTTCGCAGGTGTATACCATTGACCATTACGTATAACTTGAAAGCATATGGTAGCAAAGATGTTTTATCCAAATATTGCGAAGAAAACGATTCGATGGTACATATCTACCTTCGTGTATACAAAATACTGGTATTCTACAGGGATCTGTATTCGCACCACAGCTATTCTTGTTCTGCATTAATGAAAATACGACTTGACTAATTTGTCTAGTTATGATGTTTAATGAGACTTGAGACATTAGTATATTTGCTAAATGTTTACTTTATAATGCTGGAAAAACCCGTTTGATTGTTTATGCATTTTTGTCACAATAATCATCATTTTGCTCCGGTAATCAATAATGATGGTCTTTGTAATGAATATGGCATTGGTGAATTCAGGTATCAAACCTTAACGACTGGTGCCGGGCAAACATTCTATTATTTACAAGAATGGCATAACACTTCCTTACTTTAAAAAAGAAGTACAATGGAATTTCAAGATCCGTTTCCGAACCTATCTTTGCTAATTGTTCGACATGTTGTAAAGGTAAATAAAAAGTAATTCGCTGAAAGTTATTCCCAAGTTATAACCTGTATGTAGAAAATATTCAATTTCAAATCAAAATGCAAACTTTTGAACAAACATCTAGCAAGGAATATTGCAGCTTTTAATAAAAGAAGAGTGTTGAGTCTGTGTAAGAAAATTCCCAAGAAGACCTTTTATTCCGGAGAAATTGAGGCCGAAAGGGTTTGATTAAACACTACTTTTTCATTTTTGCCCCAGGATCAAAAGTCAGAATAATCAAATATGGACAGAGCGTGAATACGTCTCATGAGAAAGCATTGATTGGATTGGACGACTGAATGAGGAGTATAAAAAAGGGTGAGGGGGAAAGAGGAAAGAATTAAATTGAATACAGGGAGGGAGAGAGAGAGAGAGACAGAGAAAGAAAAAAATGTGCGGGGAAATTTATACACAGTTATATGCGCGCGCGCGCGCGTGTGTGTGGGTGGGTGAGGGTGTGTGGGATTGTGCAGTTGCGTGGGGGAGTGAGTGTGAGAGAGTGAAAGACGGGACGGGATGGAATTAGAGGAACCCATAAAGATATGATTTGAACATTGATTTTAATTAAATTATTTACTATACATTTACATGAATAATTGCTTACATATATCAGTGAAATAATAAGTGCAAAATATGTGCAAAACAACAAAACATTATTTTGTAGCTAGTTTTGTTGTTGCAAACATTCAGGAATTTCCTTACATAAATAAGGATAAAATGACATGTTTCAAAAGAAAACTGGTTGTTCTTAATATCTTCACAGTTTCCTTTTTCTCAATCATTTTAAATCTAACGACGGTCTTGGCTAGGGTTAATTAAGCACAGAGAAAATCGTTCATGAAACAATTCAAAATGCAATGCAGCATTTCTGAAAACGCTGAAAATTTAGGTCTTTATTTATTTCATGTAGCTTAAAAGAAAGAATGCTACAATCTCTCTCTCCCTCGGTACAAAAAATGTCACAATGGTGAAGTTGTAGTCATGTTGTAACTGTAATACATCCTAACTTAAATTGTGTAGAAATTTACTTCAGAATTTTATACAATTCTGCAGACTTTTCATATTTGCAAAAGTAATCATTTTTTAGAGACGAAATATAAAGTTAACCACTCATTTTTATTACTATAATTACTCTTATAATTTCATAGTCAATTATTTTTTAAAGATATCGCTTTAGGCCTACTCTAAAGTCAATATCATAACTCTTAGAGTGAAGCAATGATGAAGATGCCTCACCGCAGTGTTCCTGATGAGATTCTGACACTTAACATTCTTATTGTACCTTGTTTAAAATCAAAGGGCGTGATCGAGTTGTTAGGATGACGGTCTGTCTTGTCTTGTCTTGGAGGTGTTGCACCGAGCTATCTCCGGACTGTATGGAATGTTTTCTCTCCGACATACGGGATCGATCGCCTTGCGGGGAATGTTTTCGTCTCTCGGGATGGGAGAAAAAAGACAGAGAGAAGGGGAAAAAACCTCTGGAACCTTTCATAAACACATCGGCGAACATCAAGCAGGAACCGCGACTTGAAGAGGTGTGAAGGAGATTGTGGTAGTCATAGCGGAACGGACCTAGCCCTGTCCCCCGCGTCTCTGGGCGAGAGGGCATCCTAAAGCCTGGCGGCCAGCAGGAGAGGCCTAAATCCCTATGTTTACATTCGTGGGGATTGGGACTCCTGCCTGTCCTGCTATCTGGGTGACACTCGTAGGAATTCCTTCGCTTATGTTCCATTCTAATTTCGAACGTGAGAAAATCTTCTAGGATGACTTTGATAATATGTGACACTATGTCGCGAGATTCCCAATAGGAATCCGAGTTTAAACACTTTGTTTCAGGCGAAAGAAAGGAGACAGAAATTGAGAAGCAACCTGGTAAGAAATGGATACAGTCTTCCATTTGCCTGACAGTTGAGCAAAAGCCGGTCATTTGATAAAAAAGAAATCGAACAATAATTAGTTTTTAAGAAATAGAATAATAACAATCTACGTGATAAGTATTTTAATGTCTAAATTGCTTCTTTCAATCAACTTTCAATTTTCTCATTGTTTTTTGTCGTTTCATTTTAACAGGGTCGCCCTTTCAGTTATAAAAACTGCTCGACCAAGGGGCCCTGTATCAACAGATGTCTATGTATAATCATTATGTTAAAGGGTCATCTAATCACAAGGCTTGTTCCTTTCCTGCTGTTCCTCTCATGTTTAATCCAAGGTTTAGTTGTATTTATTGTTTTTCTACTTTGTGAATATGATTCTTTGTATATGTAATGTTTTTTATGGATTTCTATGAGCAAATAAATCGAAATTAAATAATTGAAATTGAGATAATATTACGACCAAGCAACAAGCTCTCAAATGTCCACATTAATGCATATGAAGATATTAGATAATAATACATGCTCAGATAATAACTAGGCCCATATATTAACCAATAATTGAATAGAATTAAAGATGAAACACTGCTACAAAAGTGGAAACAAAAAATTAAATCAATACCAAGCACCCTTGAAACAATGTACAATGACCATAATGAATCATTTTGTAATCATCACACAACAATCATTGCTAACAACTTAATACTTAATTTCTCGGAATAATTAATGTAGGAGTCTATAAAACATTTAATCCCACTTCATTCTGTAAAAGTTGGCAACCCTACGAGTACCTCCTATCTCACCCCACCCCCCCTCCCGACCATCTCCCAGGGCCCTCCTAAACGTGATCGGGTAAAAGGCTCTCTTCATTAAGGTCCATGCTTTCAAGCCCACTTAGCATTTCCGTTCCCTAATGAAACCACAGTGGTTTTGAACTCGAGTTGATCCCCCAAAGATCTGGCAGCAAAGAGACACAAAAAGTCCTCATCAAAAAGGTTTTTAAAAATACGGTTGGGTACTGGACAATAGAGCAACATGATTTTTTTATCTTTAAAAATGAAAACCCCAAGATCGAGAAAAGTGTATTTCCGATACCATATGTAACACATACTTAAAGAATCTGACTAATAATTAAAACACTATTGCAATAGTTTCCTTGATTACCTTCACCCCTGTATCTTTTGTGCCCAGTAAGAAGAAAGGTGCAATTGTGCACCCTTTAGATGCACTAGCAGAGGTTCCATTTTGGTGCAATTTTGCACCCTACAAAAGCTTTCTGCACTTTTAAAGGTGTAGTTAGCTACAGTTTCCATGACTTTAGGGTGCAGAGTTGTACCTTCATTGCAGGAATACATGCACCTTAAAACGTTGGAATTTGCACCATTTAGTGTGTAAACGAACATTTTCAGGTGCAAACAGGAATGATGCAATTTTTTTCGCCCTAAGAAAGGTTGTTGCTAGTGTTACAGTGAGGGTGCAGACTTTAACCCTTTCTTCTGACTGTGTGGGGCCGAGTAAGAAGAATATGAAACAAAATTGTGTTTCAAACTAACATAAGGTGTTCTTATTGTTTAAAAATAAGGTATATACTGTATTCAAACACCCCGATAATAACCGGAGTATTGTGATACTCCGGTTAATATCGGGGTGTTTATTATCGCTCCCATCCTGTCAAGGATGGGAGCGTTTTGTGGCCCTTCACATTTCGTGGTGTTTACATGTATATGCACTGATATTCGATATTCGTAGACGAGAGTTATCAGTTGTAATTGAAACGTTACCTAGTAACTCTTGTATTTGCCTAAATATGTTATATTGAAAAAAAAATCAGTTATCGTCATTTTAAGATACATTTTGAAATACGGACCGATAAATTTCACGAACCTAGTAATTGAAGTTAAAGTTCTTATTCTTGAGATGTGCGGTAAAGCTTACTGCACAAATGATTAATTTTGTTTATTTGTAATTTTGATTATTGAAAGACATTTGCGTTGAGGGTGACTGGTCGTTTAGTAATTATGCCCATGCAACAGATAAGTATGCCCATGCAATAAATCAATTTGTCCATGATGAGCCCTTGACTTCATGCATAGCGTCACATCGGGTCATTTCGGGGGTCATATGAATGATATCAAAGGCGGAAAATGAATATAGTACGTACAGTTTCAATGTTGTTATGTCCCATGATGCATCTGACCTAGAAAAATGACGCATTTGTATATATCCCTGATGTATACAAAAAGACATGAGCCGAATAGAGAGTCACTGAGACCTCTACGTCACCATTGCCAGGCATGGCCGCCCAAGCTGGCCTAGTCCCACCTCGGTCTATACCAGATGGTACGATAGGTGACATGCCTAGTCTGGGTCGAGAAAAACAAACACGGTGAGAAAGCGGAGGCCAACTCGCACAAACACGACCCAGCTAAAGACTGGCCTCCAGCTAAATTATGACTTTCAACAGTGACCAGATTTTTGTGTTGATCTGCTTCCATAACTCCTTGTTTCGAGATGAAGGGATAGAACAGATGAAGAGAAAAGGACGGAGGACCTGAATAGAAAACAAAAAAGTGGAGTGAGATCTGGTGTGAGAAAAGCACTCGAGAGAGGGAACGTAGAGATATAGAGCGGGAGAGTGAACGAGAGAGATGGAGAAAGGTAATGTTCAAGTTAGAGAAGGAAAAAAGAGTTTCTTGGCGCAAGAGAAGCTGAGAGTGTGGGTGTTTGTGTGTGGGATGTGGGTGTGTTTAAAGGTTTGATGATGTGCGACGATATGTGTTGGAGAGAGGGCGCATGTCTCTGTGTGAGCGAGGGTATAGGCGTTGCTAGTAATTAGTAGTATCAGAGGTATACATGCCTGGTAGCTATATAGGTCCAATTTCATAAAGATTTTGTTGTTAACTATAGTCATTTCAACTCCCATTGAAACCATGATTTTGATTGGTTGATGAAGCCTATTAATATGGTAGTTTAAACAATAAAAATGTCAAATTTACCATAACCTTTAAGTCTTCATGGAAAGGACCCAGGCCTGCGACCGTGGATGATGGCTAATCAATAATCAAGGTCATGTTAAAATCCATACAAAATGGAAAAGTTTGCCAACTTTAATAAGAAGCATAGACCACAGGTTAATGTGATAATATCGGATCGTAAAGTTTACGAATTTTCAAAAGTTAATGGCTGAATCAACATAAAAATAAGAAATTTTAACTGGTTACTGCATCATCTGCATAATTAACGTGTAATGGTTATCATAGCAAGGAAAACATTTGATTAAAACGCTTACCTTCGATTAATCTAATAAACATCAATTCGCGCGTTACAATATTCAGAACTGCGGAATGGTTTCGTATCCTCTGATATTGCAAGGGGTAATAAAGGTAAAGTTTATCTTCATCGAGCCGTATTTATCTAAAGAAAGTGAGAACACAAATATTTTTTCTTCATTATTTCTTTTGCTCCGAAGTAAAATCATGTGGCATTTCGATGATTTCTTTTCCCTTTTCACAATGACCACTGTGGACACGCACTCGACCTGCACTATTCGAGATGGCAGGCCGTAAAGGCGGAAGGGGGGGGGGGGTGTTGCCCAGGCTACGTCCATTTATTCATCAGCGGTCATCAAGCATTCTCTGTTTATTTCCGCCATGGGCACTCATTACACGCGTCATCAGCACGGTGAACTCCGACCTTTCAGCAGACACGGGGAAGAAAAGCGATGTTGACGTTGATGTCGAGATGACAGTCGGAGATGTCCGTTTAGAACGTGGGCAGATGGTGGATGATGATTGTGCTGGTATTGGTGATGGTGGTTGTGGTGATGATGATGATGGTGATGATGATGATTTATTTTCTTGTATTCATTTGTATTCATTTGTACTCTAAACTTGACAAGTCCAATGTTTAAAAACTATTCCGCTAATCGTTGGCTCACTGGGCTGAGGTTTTTGCCCCTCAATTACGTCTAAGATGGTAGTGGTAGTGGTAGATGTGATGATTGGGTGAAGTTAGTGCTGGTGATGATGTTGCTCTACTGTTGCTTCTGCTATTACATGGTGATGATGCAAATGTTGACCGTGGTGACGATGCAGGGGTGGTTGTACATTGCTGATAAATGCATGGTGCATGCATATGCTACTGCTGCCACTTCTCTTGCTACTGATGCTGCTACTGCATTATCAGGAATAGTGTGGTATACTGATTATGAAATTGTTGATAAGAATACGAATGAGAGGTACTGTTTTAACATGAGTAATAGTAATGGTGGTTACCACATACATTTCTTTATCTTGAGAGCAGATGTAATATCGGTACTCATGGTACTGGATTGAAGAAATAATTTGCCTCTTACCTCTTAAGTATATAATTGGATGCTCCAGTTTCGATAGTCTTAATTTTACTTGAGCAATTTTCTGTTAAAGACATTTTGAGCTTTCTAAGATGTAGGCCTATACCTTTTGAGTATCTATGAAAAAAAGATTTTTAATCAATTTTCAGCTACACGTACATTCCCCTGTGAGGGTGTCTTGCACTAGCGTACCTACGGGGGGGGGGGGCAGGGGGGCACTCTGCCCCCCCTGACGAGTCAAAACCCATGCAAAAACGTATCTTTGCCCCCCCTGACGGGCTTGAAAAACCTTTTTTGCCCCCCCTGACGAGCTTTAAAACCTTCAATGCCCCCCTGATGAGCTTGAAGACCTTTTTTTTTTTTTTTTTTTTTTTTTTTTTTTTTTTTGCTTGTCAATTTTTTTCTGGCTGGTACGAAATCCTTTATTTGTGATCGAAGACCTTCCTTTATTTGTGATCGAAGACCTTTTTTTTTTTTTTTTTTTTTTTTTTTTTTTTGGCTTGTCAATTTTTTTTCTGGTACGAAATCCTTTATTTTTGATCGAAGACCTTTTTTTTTTTTTTTTTTTTTGCTTGTCAAATTTTTTGGCGGACGGTTTTGCCCCCCCTGTGGAAAATCCTAGGTACGCCACTGGTGTCTTGTATTCATTTGTACTATAAGCCTGACAAGTCCAATGTTTAAAAACTATTCAGCTAATCACTGGCCCGAGGTTTTTGCCCCTCAATTATGTATAAAATTTGAATCGATAAAGATTTTGCCGTGGAATTCTCGAGTGGGGTGCGTTGACCCAACCAAAACATTCATTTTCATATCTCTCTCCTTTCTCTCTCTCTCTCTCCTGTTCTCCCCATTGAATTCTTTCCTCTCCCGCATTTTTATATTTTTCTTATATTTCTTCTGTTCTTACTCTCTCTCCCTCACTCTCTTTCTCGCTCGATCCCCCATCAACTCCTCTTCCTGCCCCCTCCAGGTCCGTTTCTGCCCCCTCCATCCATGTTGAGTGGTGAGGCGTGAATTGCGCGATCCATTCCAGAGTATTGATGTATGATTCATTTTCAGTCTCTCCCTCTTCTCCATCTCCCCCCATACATAAACAAAAGGGAGCGAGAAGCAGGAGGTACCTTTCGATGGTGATGATGGGGGTTGATGGCATGGATGGGGTGATGGTGGTGATGATGATGATGATGGGGGCTTGTGGTGGAGGGATGGTGATAGAAAAGACAGAAACCGCCCGACACTCTAAAACGTATTTGGGACACCTGAGAAAATCAATAAATATGCGGCGAGTGAAGCATTGATCATTCGGTGTGTGGAACTTTTTTTCCCCTCCTACCCTTTTTGGAGGGATGGAGGGGGGGGGGGTACCATTGGAAGAAATGATGAATAAGAGGACAAATCAGTATATTTTTAATGCTGTGATAATTTTATATTTATTTCAGTATTATAAGCGATGGAGTTTCAGCTGACCAACTTCCAGGACGGGGCCAAGGAAGATTCGAATAGTACAAACTCATTTTGTTTTCGAAAACCCCTCTATTTCAAAATTGAATCACTAATAACCTTCATATCTTACACAGTTTACGCATTTAATTTTTGCATAGATAATGAAAAGTACAATTTACATTATTTCGAGCCAACATAGCAAAACCCTCTAGAAGGAAAAAACAGCCCCAACTGCCCCCGGCCCAACTATTTACCAAAAATTTAGAGGAAAAGTTATAGATTTACCTGGGAGTTCCCTGGATTTTATATGTGCTTTCCAAGGCAATAAACAACATTGGTTTATGAATCCTCTGATAAGTATGATTGTGCGCACCATCTCAATTTGTATAGGTCATTGGTATGTCTGCATCATGAACATGCATGGAGAAGAAAATGATTAAAAGATACGTCATTTTAAACCAAAATATGCTATGATTCATCAAACCTTTCATCAAGGTGTCCCTTCATCTTGCAAGACGCCCAAGTGACACCTCCGTGAACTAGACCTCCATTCGACGCATCTCCACAGCTACCTCGCTCTGACGACATAACCCTACGACCTTTCACCTCTCCTCTCTCAAGTCTGCCGGTTGTTTATTTACGTCTCGGGACCGGGGTCGCATTCCGGGTCGGCTTCTGTAAATATCCGAATAGTTGAAGTCGGTGTCGGGTATCAACGGCAGCGAGATCGAGGGTTTAGATGTCGACGTTGAACAACGGTCGGGTCACGTCGGCGGGTAAACACTGAGTTTTTTGTTTACATATATCCGCGTTTTAAGTATCTCAGATGAGAAAGTAAATGTTCGGCAATTTGGAGTGAAACTATCTGTGACCCATTGCACCGACACTCATACAAAACGAGGTACTTCCACCACAAGCCTAGAAAACTTAAAAATAAAGTAATGCCCGGATGGTAAAGTAAATTTGCATTTAATGTGCAAAATGGCATTCGTAAATGACATTGTCAGATAGAGATGAATATCCCGAGCTCTGGATGTATCTCCCAGGCGCAGCACTGAGAGCAAGATATTTATCCACATATTACACTCTCCACCCAGGCAAGATACGCCGTGTTCGGAGTTGATTAAGAACGTTGGATAAATTTCAAGCTTTCATAATCATACATAGCTTGAGACGCTATTGAGGTGAGATGTTATTATAACGCAAACTCAATATTGTCAAGCGCATTGAATATTAAAAAAAGTGGATATCCCAGTTTCATAACCGCAATTATTATCATTGCTCTTCTTATAATCGTCATCATTATCGTTATTATCATCAATATATTAGTATTTTTTAATAATCATTGTTATCATTATATGTAAGAAAACATATTTAAAGGAATTGATGCACAGAACGGACCTTTTAACCATTGTTGGAATTAATATGGTATTACTTGAGAATACCAAAGCTGGAAATGAATTATTATAGAAGTCATGATGTACAGTCAGTTTGTTTCACATCAGAAAAGGCTATCGACTTTTGTCACGTGTGTATAATGTGGTCTTGCACGCATGCTCAATTGCATACTGCAATAATGAAACAAATGCACAATGTGTTCATGTGGTGTGTGCGTATGGATGTGGGTGTAAAACGAATCAATTCGAATTGATGCGATTTTTTTTGTTATTTCACAATTCAATCTGTTAGACCGCAGTTTTATTGAATGTGAAAGAAGCTATTAGAAAAAATGTATTGCATTATTTCAAAGATATATATAGCAAATTAGTGAGGAAGTGTAAAGTTCATTACGGATCCCTTATACGATCAGGAACATAGTCTGCGGTTGTTGTTTTTTAAATTAGATGGAAGCACATGAAAGTTCAAAGATGAATTGTTGTCTCAAAGATGTCAAAATTAGTATAGAAAAGATATCCCGGCGGACTTCTAACAAGCTTTTTTTCTAATTTTCCGAAAATTACACTTGATCCTCTCTTCAATCCAATCAATGTGGTTTTATGAATGCAATAATCCCGCTAGATTTGCTAAGATTCTCCAATCTATCTCTTCTTCACCAAACGCCCTTACAGCAAATCTGCTAAAAGAATATCTCTGTGAGTTGAGAGGTTATGCTTGAAGGCTACATATAGCAAGCAATATAATTTCGGAAGAGCTGTTACAAATTCGCTTACCAGAAATGTATGATCATGAAAAGAGTAATGAGCGACATTTCCGACCAATTTAATAAAGTTAATTACATTCCCTCTACTGGAATGAGAAGGCTTCGCACTGATACACATGCATCTATGCACATGACATTAATTGGAAAATCTATAAAACAATTTGTATGCAAGGAAATATAAGTGAAACGCCAAACGCCAAACCGCAATTTCACCGATCTTCACCCCCGTTTACCTCCCGAAAATTGAACAAATATGATGTGAAATGATTCCATTTAAATTCATGTCTTTTGATTTTTTGGGAGGAACTTAATGTAAATGATTATGATAGATATTCCCCCTTCATTTTTTCCGTTTTATTGATTGTGAAGGCAAGTGCTTCTCAACGGATGAGCAAAAAAGGAAAACTCCTAGTTTGACGGTTAACAAAGTTAATAATTGAATCACTCTTCCCTGCATGCCTTCAGTGGTACCAATGTGTGCATGGTCCTCCTTTTGACTTTAAAACACTTCCATATATTGTTATTTTATATATCTATTTTTCTCCATTCTACTGATACATGTTCAACAAAAACAGAGAAGTCGTAGAATACCCTTTTTAGTAGGACAAGAAGGTCTCCTTGATCAGGACAAAACATTGAAGTCGAGACTGGATTTATCTGCTCACATTACTGTCCTCATTCGTTACAAGTAAGAATGGCGTAATTAGTGCTATTATCATCCCCCTCTAAATCGGACCGAGGGGCTATTATGACCCTCTTTCGATTTGAAGAGTGTGTCAATAGGTCCTAAGTGGTCCCTGATAGCCTTACATACGATTCAGTGATCAATTAAAGGAAGGATCATCCTTACTTGAGTCGACGTCAAGGGGTATAGATCTAATCCCACAATCGGAGTCCCGACTGGATAAGTTTTATAAACCATTGCGCCGACCAAAACCGAATACTTACCTTTATTGTTAGCGTACTACAAGCATGACAAGCGGACGCTTTTGATGTTTTTGTTTTGTGTCAACGAAATCGAAACTGTATTGGATAGTACCTGTGTTGTCAGCGTTATTTTAATCCCACTTTCCGCTCGCGTGACACCGCATGATATCAAGCAATTTTTTGTTTATATTTTTTGAAAAGTGTCAGATTTTCACTTCGGTGAAAATTGGATTTAGGAGAACGTCTGAGCGCGATTGATTTGAGAAATGGCAAGTTCTAAAAAATATGTGTTTTGTTGACTTTGCTTGCAAAAAAAGAAACGATGAAGAAAAATATGATGAAGAAAAATATGATTAATGGAAATATCAACATTTTGTACCTATCGAGGAGAATCGCTTTGAACATGCTTACAGAGGTTTCAATCTCGACTGATTGAAATTGAAGTCCACGTGTAAGCTTTCAAATTCCATACAATTCTCCAGGATTGAAGAATAAGGCAACTACATGCATAGCGCAATAAGTTGACGAACATCACTTGCTATAATTCTCGAAAAAATGTATATATTCTTCTTTTAGAAAGAAATGGCAAATTTTGTGCCTTTTCATTCCATTTTCAAAAACGAAACAATGTACCCTGCGTTGACCACGGAATATGAACCTAATGAAGATTAAATTATCATCAAACCCCTCCTTGTAGATTGATGGAAGGTATTCAGTCAAGCTGATATTACTTTTGTTGTAATATTCACACATCGTCTCAATATTAGCACAAACATATACCCACACAAATATTATGGTGATATTCACACAAATGTTGTATGAGTATACAATATATTTCTATTGTTATTGTAAAAAAAACCATTGTAATATTTTACTTGCTGAGTATAATTTTACTAGAAAAAATACCACATGTAAAAAAGGGGTACTCACATTTCATGGAAACGTCCATGCACATATGAACCGACACAGTGGAGCGTTGAAGCCCTGTCTACGGTCTTTGAAACAGAGGGTCGTGGGTTCGAATCCCGCCACGGCGAATTTTCCTTAAAGCAAGAAATTGGTCCACTTTGTGCTGCACTCAACCTAGGTGAGGCGAATGGGTACCCGCTAGGAGTTATTCCTTGAACGCTTTACCGCCTAATATGGCCATGATAATTGATTGATTGATTGATTCTTTATTTCCATGCAAAAATAAATCATACAACAGAAAATATATTGACAATATCTCATGGTAAAATAACAATAAACAATCATTGCATGGGAGGGAACAGTCATAAGCACAAGGCTTGAAAAGGACGCCCCTCAAGAAAGACTACGGCCCTGAATAAAATCACTATAAGTCATAATTAAAAATTACAGTAAAAGCAGGGCCAAAAGAAAAACACATCAAGCATGTCAAGAATAAATCAAATGATAATAACACACCAGCCGTGTATCGATTAATATTACTATGTTTAACATAGATACGTCGTATAAAATAATACAAAAAATAAAGTATGCAATATGATGAAAGTCATGAAACTGATGATAGAACAATATCTTAACTCAAATAAGTGTTAATAATGGAATGCTTAAACTCAAACTTAAATTTGTTCAATGTAGGAGCACCACGTATTGTTAAAGCTATATCATTCCAGGTATCTGGACCAGTATGTCTTATTGACCTATGGGCTAAGGCAGTTAGCGGATTTGATAAATGTAAATTTGTTGAGGTTCTCGTAGGATAATTATGAATAAACGAATTCAAAAGGAACATATGATCAAATGTTAATGGTAATTGGCGACAGTGAAACTTAAAGGTCAAGTCCACCCCAGGAAAATGCTGACTTGAATAAATAGAGAAAAATCAAACTAGCATAGTGCTGAAAATTTCATCGAAATCGGATGTGAAATAAGAAAGTTATGACATTTTAAAATTTCGCTTATTTTTCACAAAACAGTGATATGCACAACTAGGTGAGTCAGTCGATGATGTCCATCACTCACTATTTCTTTTGTTTTTTTATTGTTTGAATTGTAAAATATTTCATTTTTTATAGATTTGACAATAAGGACCAACTTGACTGAACCACATAGTATTAAACAATGCTAATTCCACATGTTCAGGGAAGAATTAATCGTTGTATCACTTGACAATGAGGAGAAAATTGAAATATTTCATATTTCATATAATAAAATACAAAAGAAATAGTGAGTGGATGACGTCACCAGTCTCCTCATTTGCATATTGACCAGGATGTGCATATAACTGTTTTGTGAAATTAAGCGAAACTTTAAAATGTCATAACTTTCTTATTTTACATCCGATTTTGATGAAATTTTCAGTGTTATGTTTGTTGGATTTTTCTCTTTTTATTCAAATCAACTTTTTGTTGGGGTGGACTTGTCCTTTAAAGTTGAATTAAGAAGGGGGTGAGTTTCCATAAATATAGGTTCTACATACAATATATAGTATATATAAGTTGTTCAAACACATAGCATGTCACAATAATCCTCTGCCTTCTCGATATTTTGCTTTGAAAGTCTATGAAATTAGCCACCTGTCAGAGCCCGAGAGACGAGTGTACAGAAAAGTCACTCGGAGTGTGACGTCACCGGGGGGAATTTAGTATAAGAGGTGCCTGAATGTCATACAGAAATGCTATGCAGAGAGAGAAAGATATTTTACAATTTTTTTTCAAAGCAACTCAAATCAAACAAATAGGACTGATATGTACAAATCTTTACTTTCCCTGTATAAAAAACAGTATGAATAACCACCATGAACTCTTCAATCATGATGTAAGATAGCAAACAGTGAGTTATTGAATGATATTTTCACTATTTCTCATTTATTTTATCACGATGTTCAATCAAGTGAGTAGCTGGAAAGTAATTCCGGCGGCTAGCTCAGCGCGCGCTGAACGCATAATACTAGTACACACAACACCCAGGCATTGAGTGTACTGTTATGGTCTGGTATGTCGACTTAGTTCATGGCCGTGCAGCGATCCCCTGGCGTTTTTCCTTCTTTTCTTTTGTCTTTGACTCCACTTTTATATCCTCTGGATCATTTCCACTCATAGCTCATTCCACAGAACAATCTTGAACCAAACGTATAGTATTCTTTCTCGGCCTTCTGAGTTGTTTTCTATATTTAATTACGCTAGGGGTCACCGTCACACATACAAACGCAATTCGGAAGTGAGTTGAAGACAGAAAGATATATAGTAATTAGTATACATCTCTATGGTTGAAGACAACAAGAACGGTACGGTAGCTCGACAGCTAGCTGCGCCGGAGCGGGCGGCCGGTCGGCACAAAGCAATTCCGCAACCAACTGTGTTTTTTTGCAAGAGCCGCGTCACACGCGGATAAATATGTCATAATAACACGTCTGCTACGTTATCGACTGGTGAGAAGATCTCGATCAAATTTCATATTATTCACCTTGAAATTATTCCTTTAGGGTCTATGGTATCATTCTGAGGGAATTCACATATTTGGAATAATAGTACGGCCACAAATATTTTAATCATTTCCTCTTTGCAAGTTCTATGGCTCGCAGATACAACTTCAACTGCAGTTATTCCATAGTAGTACACAAAACGGCACTGCCTTGTTTACTAAACCGGGACCGAATACCCCCCGGTGACGTCACACTCAAAGAACACCCGTCTCGGTAGGCATTGCAGGAGCGAACTCAGGGAAAATGGGTAGGGATAAATCGTTCAAATTTACTATTTTGAAAAAAGAAAATGGGGGGTCGAATCACCTATTAGTGTTTGGGGGGTTGTAAGGTTGCTATTAATGTAAATATCTCAATATCTGGAATCGTCTTCTTAATTCAACTTTAAACATAAACAAAGCAATTTGAAATTTATGTATATCATCAATTTTTAAAGTCTTGAAACGGTTAAAGAGGGGACCAGTATTTTCATAAAAACCAGCGTCGGCACACAAACGAATAGCTTTCTTTTGAAGTAAAAGGATATGGTGATTTTTTTTTATTTGAATGAGCCCCATATAATATTGCAATAAGTGATATGTGGAAGTAAAATAGAATTATAGATTGAGAGTAATGCTTGAGGAGGTAAATAGTGTTTAACTTTAAACATTATACCTATACATCTTGATACAGACGTCAATATTTTAGATACATGGTCATCCCATGTTAAAAACTCATCTAGAATGACACCTAAAAATCTCACATTATATTTTTGTTCGATAGAAATCCCACTTATCTTTATTTCTTCTGTATAATGATCAGCTATTGTTTTGGAGTTCTTGAAATCAATATAATGGTGGCGGCTCAGCTACAGTATCAAGCATAGTAAAGTATATGGGTATACCTTTTGTAACAATGCTATATAAATGGACCATTATACAGTAGCAACACATGTAAGATTGAAATCTGAGTCTATTCAGCAAAATGATTACGGCATTGGCGTACAGATGGGGGGGGACCTTGAATGGCGCTCACCCCCTACCCCCCCCAAAAAAAAAAGAGAGAGAGAGAGAGAGAGAGAGAAAAGGAAAGAGAGAAGAGTGAAATATGATATCATTTTCTGAATATTATGTCAAAATCTTTCACAAAATTGGATGTAAGAAAACGATGCCTCCTTTGTGATCATTAATACACTCAAACAAAATTTCATTAGTAACTTGCCTGCAGCGGGAAATAATCCAGTAATATATTCATTCTAGCTATCAGAATGTTTTTGCCCTTCAAGAGACGCAACACGAGACTCCGTAAGGGCACTTGTCTTCTACAGTCGTTTTGACGACTTTATGACACTTCGGTCCCACACGTTGACATTGATGATGGGAAAATCGGCAGGTGAGGTACACGCTAAGCAAACGGTGCTGTTTGGTTAAGGCAAACGGCTTTGACATTTTTATAGACCCATGGTGATGGGTGATTACAGTCGTTTACTAGCAAGTTTAATGAGTTTCATTTAATTCATTCATCGGAGAACTCACTAATATTGATATATTGATGTGTGGAGCAAATGAGAAGCAGGTTTTTTGCCTCAAACTTTCCCCTTTCCTGCATGCGCGTGCGATCGTTATTCCATTTCCAATATACATTTCAACTGCTGAGAGGTTATTTCAAATAACTTTTAGGAATCATTTGACTTCACAGAGCCCTAACACATTCCATTTTCTTATATCTCTCTTCTTATCATTGTTTAACAATTTCAGAAGGCAGAGGAAGTGTACAGTTGCCATGGTTCCAGTCTTGAGGAAGTAGTCCCAGTCAAACGAAAAAAAAAAATCAGACACAGTTAGATGCGTGGATTCAGGACTTAAAGACTTGAACGTTTTGTTATCTATCTGAAACATAGATGACCCATCCGAAAATCATTGAAAGAAATAGATTTAACATTACTGCAAAAACTCCGGTGTTGATTTAACACCAGCCCGGAATCTATATATGTCCACACCAGAAAAGTATTGAAACTACACCAGTTTGGAATCAAACCCATGCTGTTTTAATGCTAATTGGTGTTGTATAAACACCCATCTGGTGTTAGACCAAAACCAAACTGGTGTTGTTTAACATTTCTCTGGTGTGGACATATATATATTCTGGGCTGGTGTTAAATCAACACCGGTGTTTTTGCAGTGTATTGATCTGGCTGGTTTAATTATGAGTAACCTACCCGCATGTCCATAGACCACTGTCAGTTGCGAGATATCAATGTGAACCAATTCTGTTTTATCAACAAGCTCGATTAGATATTTTAATTATACTGCTAGCGTAATAAACCAAAAACTTTGAGGGGCCATACATGGCGTATGAGGCAAATTTTTGACCAGTTAAAAAAAAGATTTTGATGTAATATTTAGAAAAAAAAACTTTTCACACCTTTTCATTTCCCTTTTTTCAATTTCTCCCCATTTTCTTGGTCTTGGAAATGTTGGGGTCCATGGCCACCCAAGTCCCCCTCCTCCATCCGTACGCCTCTGGTGAGTATTCTTGGTTTATTATGTATTTTTAGTCCCTACACTGTAAAAACACCGGTGTTGATTTAACACCAGCCCGGAATCTATATGTATGTCCAAACCAGAGAAAAGTTAAACAACACCAGTTTGGTTTTGGTCTAACACCAGATAGGTGTTTGTACAACACCAATTAGTATTTAAACAGCATGGGTTTGATTCCAAACTGGTGTTGTTTCAATACTTTTCTGGTGTGGACATAATTATATAGATTCCGGGCTGGTGTTAAATCAACACCGGAGTTTTTGCAGTGTATATAGTGTCTGCTCCCTTCTCCACTCTACAAATCAATTTCTCCCGTCACGGTTTTTGGAGAGTGACTTTTTACAGTTTCCATGGAAACGCAGCTTACGTGCCGCAAATTTATCACCATGCCGCATTGTGGCATTATTTTTATTTACATCATTACGACTGAATGTTTAATGAGATCGAAAACCTGCGCTAATGAGTTATTTGAAAAGGATATACTGGAGATGATATGATAGGCGTTTATTGTGCAAAGGATGGTCTGGGCCCAGACAAGTAACATGAAGGTTTGCGATGAATTGCAAATATGAAAGCACCACTCTGATTGGTTTGTGGTCGGTGTTTTGAACAAAGTGAACATGCAATTGTGATCTTGATTGGTCATTGACATTTAGAAACTGATTGCAAGCCTCTATTTTAAAGGACAAGTCCACCCCAACCATGCCAACTAAAAGTTGATTTGAGTAAAAATTAGAAAGTTATTGATTCACAAAACAGTTATATTCACATCCTGGTCGGTATGTAAATGAGGAGACTGATGACGTCATCCATTCACTATTTATTTTGTATTTTATTACATGATATATGAAATATTCGAATTTTCTCCTCATTGTCAAGTGAAACATCGATTAATTCCTCCCTGAACATGTGGAATTAGCATTGTTCAATACTATATGGTTCAGTCAAGTTGGTCCTTATTGCCAAATCTGTAAAAAATGAAATATTGTATAATTCAAACAATAAAAACAAAAGAAATAGTGAGTGACGGACATCATAGTCTGTCTCATATGCATGTCACTGAGTTGTGCATATCACTGTTTTGTGAAAATTAAGCGAAACTTTAAAATTTCATAACTTTCTTTTATTTTACATCCGATTTTGATGAAATTTTCAGATTTATGCTAGTTTGATTTTATCTATTTATTCAAATAATTTTTTTTTCTGGGGTGGACTTGACCTTTAAGGAGCCTATGAGCCGACAAGTTATTTGGTTTTAATGGAATACAAATGTATGTATTTCCTGTTTTTAGAAGATAAATATCACACATAATATTGTTTTTTTCAATCCATTAAACTTAGCGGAAAAGCAGGATAATAATTAATTCAAATCATTCACACTACATCTAGAAATGGATACAAAAAATCATTAGCCTATCAAGGGTGACATCAGTCGGTATCAAAGTGAAACGTTGCTTGCATAATTCGTATGACAGGCACGCTTACAAAAATTCACATGCACATGTAGACTTTTCCGTGGGCTTACACAAAAAATCAAACTTTTAACTTAACATTGTTTTAGTTCATGTATAAAAAAAAAAGATTGAAAAAAACAAAATCATCATGGTAGTAATACCGATAATTCAAGCACATGAGTGTAAACATGCTGGTTCTTCCATTGCATGCCGGCGCCCTTTTATATCCATGAAAAAAAACCGATGCTGTTCCGTCTGACGGGCAACTCAAAGACCGTTCTCCTAAGATCCGAGGCATTGGCTTTTCGATACGATGAAAGTAGACGGCTCGTCCATGGAAAACAAGGAGATTTTCTTGTTTATGCTATCCGGCGCCGTGGCATCTGCAAGGGCATTGCCACCGACAATGGCACGGGGCAGTCCCCCGAGAGGGTGGATTGAAGACGAGCATGCACTCTACGAGCGACGCGGAACGAGCACGGTACTCAGAAAATGAAAGGAAATCATAAAAATTTCTTTCATATTCGTATATCGAGCCCCGCTGCCGCTATCTTTTCCGTCTGTAGGTCTGTCTGTCAGACTTCGTGTTTCGTGCTTAGCATGAAACCTTTCCATGTCTCTGTAATTTATTTTACTTGCTTCATAAAGTAACCTATTTCTTAACTTCTTCACTTTTTTTTTCATTGTTCGTACGTTCTTAATGTCTTGTCTTATTTTGTTTGTCTTACATAGAGGAGCGTTTCAAATAAATAATGATAAAAGTAATAATAAGACATTTTATATCCATGTCTTATTTCAAGTTTTTATTCTCTCTCTCTCTTCTTTTTTTAACAGACCTTGCCATTTCCTTTATATTATTGAGGGTTGGGGTCAAGACAGATGTGACGCCACAAGGGAATAGGGCAGGAGACGTTATGACTTTTCAAGTGTCAGAAAGAAAAAAGAAAAAGAAAGAATTAATATGGGAGAACATTGTTGAATAGCCAGTGTGGAACGTCATATTAGGTTAATTTGCGCCCCTCCTCTTACCAATATGTCTTGTCTCCGCCGCTAATAATTATTATATTGATAAAATTACAGCTTCAAATTTTAAACAGAAATGTGTGAGACAGGTGGGTGCTGAAGGTTACCAAGTAGCAAGTCACACTTCTAATAATTCACCGGGGATTCCCGCAGAAGGTGTAAAAGAAACAATGGGCGGAGGAGAAAGGAGGGCGACGTTGAGGGACGTAAATGACATTAATAAAGACCATCTGGATCTGGAAGAGACATCAAACTTGAAAAGATGACGAGGGTTCAAGTAAGTTCAGGAAAGAATTGGTGATGGTGGTGTTGTATGGTGCCGGTGATAATAATGGCATTGATTGCGGTGTTGGTGGTGTTACTAGTGGTGTTTGTGGTGGTGATGGTGCATATCGTGGTATAGTGGGTGGTGGTGGAGTCTTCCACCAACTTCACCACCACAACCCTGGTGCCGCCCTGTGTTCCTGGTGTTGATGCTGGTGGAGGTGGTGGAGGTGGTGGTTGTGTTATTGTGGTAATGGTGGTGAAGGTGGTGCAAGACTCTACGACCACCATCTTCACCACCATAAACACCACCATCACCATCAGAAAGACGGGGCGGCGCCAGTGTATTTTGATAAGGGGCAAGACGGCAAAAAACTGACGTCATTCTTTCTCATTTTCCCTCAATTCTACCTATATTCTTATTTTATTCTCCTCTAATTGAAAAATGTTAGGGGGAATTCACCCCTTCGCACCTGTGGCATCTCCCATGGTTTAAGATATTGCAGAGGAAGTAAGTTGGATAAAAAGTTTCGTGAGAGGTGCACGTTGCGATACGTAAAATTAAGGGGGAAAGAAGACTCAAATGGTGGCGGAGCAAAGTCCCAGATTTTCTCACTGAATATTACGATTAATATTGTATTCTTATGATTGACTGTAATTCTGTAAATAATCGATTTTGGTAGTGTCTGTTTGTATTTTGACGGAAAATAGAATAAATCTGTCTAAAATTAAACTGTTATTTACATTTGATAATTGCGTATAAGTGGTGGCATTTGTTTAAATTAAATTGAATTAAACTGGTACTAAGGTTTAATAGATATGCTATATCAGCTGCGATAGTAGTGGTGGTGGTTGTGGTATTGGTGGTGGTGGGTGATGATAGTGATGATGGTGAGATAACTGTGACTGTGCAATGTCTTTGCAACTATTAACGGTTGGTGGTGGACAATGGTAGCAGCAATACGGGTTTATAATCAATGAAGATATAATAAAAAGTGTTTGACTATTTTACTACTTTTATTGGTTTTGATGGACAGATTGTGGAATGCGTTCGGAACTTGCGCATGTTGGAAAGTGGTTGTAGTGACAGCAATTTGAAGATATTGCTTTGGCTATAAAAAAAAAGGTGGTAAGGGTAAGACGATGACATGACTTGAAAAGAAACGCCGTTTTAACGAAACTTCAGCGATATCAACGAATGAAGTTTTTGTGGAAGCTTGGCAGCGAAACATGCTAAAAGTGACCTTATTCTAACAGCATGGCGAGTGATGGATTTTAGTCTCTGGAATATCTATACCGTCTCCAGGGAGTTTGAGCTTTCACAACACTCACTTAAGACGTCTGCCATAATTTCTCCAGCATCGCCCCAAGTGAGAAAGAATGACAACTAACACTGTCATAACCTCTCCCGTCAACCACGCACCCTCTCACACCACGAAGATTCTTTGATCACACCCCCAATCATCCCACACACTCACCCTCCCCCCCCCCCCACACACACACCTTTTTTTTTTTAGTCACACAAACAGCCATGAAAACAAAAATCTTTAATTCTGTTCTGCGGGTTGAGATAATATTATTTTATGAATGTGTTGATTAGGAAGGCAAAATCATTCGGTTGAATGCTTAATTAGTTTAAATAAATATTTCTAAATCTAGATTCACATGAATTGGTCATTAATTTAGTGGCAGTTTAAAGTATGTCATTAAAGAAATTATGTGAGCGCAAAGCTCGCATAATTCGAATGTTTAAAAAATTTCATATTGAGCATTTTCTGTTAAAGTTATCCTCATCTCATGAAATAAAGTAACGGAAGCACGAAGTGCGAGTTACATTATATTGTGTATCGAAATGACCATGATACTTTTTAAGCGCCATGTAACCGTAACGAAAAAGATCTCGTTTAAACAAGCAATGCGAGCGCGAAGCGCGAGTAGATTTTTATTATTTTGATGTAGAGGCCTGAAGGTCTTTCTACTTGCCAATTCCCCCCTCCACTTATTACCTATAATTTCTTACATTTATTTATCTTCATTTTTCCCCCTCCCCCCTCCGTCCTTCTTCTTCTACTTCTCCTCATTTATTTCTTCCCCCTATTTTTATCTTCTCCCTCTGAAAGAGTAGCCCCTTCGGCCACTGGATCCCCCTAGGGTGTACAAGAATGTGAATAATTATTCAACTTGTCCCTTATCATGCTTATACTGTCTTCTTAAAATAAGCTAAGTTATACGACGCCAAAATATCCTTACTTTACATTTGATTTAAATGAAGTTTTCCATGATACACTTGTCTGTTTTCTTCCCCACTTGTTCACATAAAATCGTAGGGCGCCTTTGATGTGCTAAAGGTTGAATGATTGATATTGACATGATCTTGATAGATGTATTTTCTTTCAAATAATTTTACAAAAATATAACCAAATAAGGTGTCATGATACGACCATATTTCAGAATAAATACAAAGCTTTTAAAATACTGGTTAATTTGTATCAAAGAATTTAATGAATGTCCAATTCCGTTGATTGCACCATTTATTTCTCGCGAAAGTAATAATGTTTTTTTTTTATGGTTTCATGATTTGAACTCATGATGAAATTTAATGTTGAATGATTTATATGTAGTTATTTTCAAATTATATCATAATTGGTAAACGGGTTCATGTAATATATGTCACCTGTCTCAAGTTCAAGATAAGACCGTCCTAGGGACATTTTCCTGATGTTACGGTATATAAATGTATTTTTTTTGGTTTTTTGTTGATAAGTCTTATTGTAAAGTTTCGTCCTCTTGAACATTGGTTTATGTACAAGTAATAAATAAGATACATTTTTGGAAAAATAATTTCATGATCTTTATGAATGTAAAGTCATCATTCTTGTCATAATACAGGTACATGTAGTATCTCTGCATCTATGCCTCTATGCATCTTGGTTTATGCACATGTAATATATAATTTTGATATAAAAAACGAATAATAATTTCATGATCTTAATAAAATAATGAAAAGTCATCATTTAATATCATAATAATTCTGTACGTGTAATGTGTGAAAACGCAGAAATAATACTCAAAACCAAACTTTTGATCACTTCATTTGACTTTTTTAAAATTCCCAACTGATATAATAGGCCCCTACACGATTTTGTGGCGTGATAGTAAGGCAGAATTTTAAAGGGATACTCTGGGCTGAAAATATTTATATCTAAATAAATAGAGTAAAATTCACAGAGCAAAATGCTGAAAATTTCATCAAAATCGGATAACAGATAACGAAGTTATTGAATTTTAAAGTTTAGCAATATTTTGTGAAAATAGTTATATGCATGTCATCATGAATATTCATTAGGTGGGCTGATGATGTCACATCCCCACTTTCCTTTTTCCTTTTTTTATGGTATTACATGAAATCATAATTGTTTCATTTTTTTATATATGTGTGAATAATGTGTCTCCTTTATAATGAAATAAGTTGCAAAAATGAATATCTAATGCACTAAATCAGTTGTCAATCCAATTTCTAAAGTTCTTGGCAGACAAAATTTGAATAAACCCTTATTTCATATAATAAAATACAAAAGAACAAGTGGGGATATAACATCATCAATTTGCTCATTGAATATTCATGATGGCATGCCTAGAACTGTTTAACTGGAATAATGCAAATATTTAAAATACCATAACTTTGTTATTCCTTGTCCGATTTTGATCAAATTTCCAGCGTTTTGTTTGTCTGATTTTTCTCTATATGTTTGAATGATATTATTTTCAGCCCGGAGTATCCCTTTAACGAATGTAGTAATGATAAAGACCAACAGAGAACTAAGGGTGGGGCATGGACCCTTCCTAGTAGGGTACATGGGTGAAATAACCGGTTGGTTGGCTAGGTATGTTAATCTGGTATGTTAAACATGGATCCGTGCAGTTTAGAATTGATGGATATTGTTTAATATTATAGTGCAAAAGTATGGTGATGTGCCTTCTTCTTCCGCTCTAGCTCTCTGTGTTCTTTTTACCTCATCTCATCCTTGCCTTCTATCTTTCTTTCCCCTATCGCTTTTAACTTGTAGCTCTGGGTTAAATTATTGTTCTTTTTCATACACAATTTTCCTTTATTAGATCTATACCGGAAATTTCCATCTGTTTATGTTAAGGATTTGTATTTTCCATTTGTATTTTATATGTGCTTGTATTTTGTTTTGTTTTATGTTATACAGGGCCTACAAGTACAACCATATTCGACTACTGTTGGAGTTACCCTGTTTAAATAATACGTAATAAATAAATAAATAAACAAATAAATGAATAAATAATAAATCAATCAATCAATCAATCAATTAATTAATTAATTAATTAATTTCAATTAAGGCTGAGACTGTAGAGTGTAATGATTATATGCAACAAGTTATTATGCAGCGCTTTAAAAAATGTTTCTGAGCGTCACATATACTATTATCCCTGGCTTTAGCACGGCTACTCTTATCGGATGCTCGATCATTCGAGGAATTTCTTCCTACCGGGTACCCATTCACTGCACCTGAGTGGAGAGTAGCAAATGTAGATAAACGTCTTCCCAAAGGACGCGAGTGCTACGGGAGGATTCGAACCCCTGACCTTGTGGTTCAAAGTCCGAAAACTTATCCACTGAGCCACAACACCTCTCCTAAGAGAGTACCCCGGCCCATTCAAAATCATTTCGAATGCTCTTTACAAAGTATATTTAGAATTGAAAGATAAAGATATGCTTCTTACGTATCCTTATTTCAAAATGTCAAATGGATGCTCGGTGTATGGTAAGAGGAATGAAATCGAAGCATCTTCTTGGAACGTTATGCATTGAAAAGAGGCATACTTTACTTGGATCTAGCCGACGAGATGAAAATGGGGAGAGTTGGTAGATAGATGGTGGAGCATGGGAAGCTCTTGTGATATGGAGTGAAACGATACGCTTCAAGTCGAAGAGGGGCTCAAGATGCCTTAGCAACAAAAAGCCCCTGTCCCTAGCAACTGAAACAAGACGGAGACAAATGGCGCTGATGACATATCGCAGGACTGACATCGAGGCCGTTAAAAGCCAGAGTGGAGAGCGGAGAAACAGAATGCGAGTATAGGGTGAAAAAGGATAGGAAAATAGATCGTGATAGCAAAGATCAAAGAAAGAGAGGTCGATGGATGAATAACGAATGGAAATATCTATTTGAGGACTCACGGGTTTCGTTTATGAATTTGAGCAAATTAACTTGATTAAATAAGTAAAGAAGTTTTTTAAGCAAAGATGTGTACCGAAAAGGTGACGGAAACGTTACCCTTTTTCCCCTTTTATTTGTTTTGAGAGGTTTTATGGAGCCAGCCGGCTAAATTGCAGATTCTTTTAAAGAATGAAACAGTAATCTTCCAAATTTACAGCTATGAATGAGAGATCCATGTACTTTCAAGGCTCTTTCATAATTGTACTTGCTCTATCTTTATAGAGATAGTTTTATGGGCCACTGGGTGGCAGGGACTTTAAAGCGTGTATCTTCAATATTAAAATGAAAAGAGCGTCAAATAAAAAAAATTATATATCACTAATCTATAAAGATCATTGTTGAGAATATTAATGGATGGCGAGCGGACAGTGACACCAAGTGTGCGAAAACGATTACAGATATGCAACGAAACGGTAAGAATGAAGAAAGAGTGATTGAATCACGATGAATATGCAACAATTAAGAGGATAACGATTTGTGGGGAAAGACCTATAAATTGGTTGCGACGAATTTGTAACAAGAGCATGAAGATGGTCGTGGAATGGGGAAAGGCTGGTAAAATTATGACGGATATCTAATGAGAAGGTGCCGAAAGTCTGTAAAATTTGTTACAAAGATGTAACGAGAGGGTGGCGAAGCGTGGAAAAGACTGGTAAAATGATGACGAACGTGCTAGGAATGGGAGAGGGTGACGATGGGGAGGGGAAGGCTGGTAAAATTGTTACGAATAGTTAACGGGGGGTGGCGAGGGTGGGGAAGGCCTGGTAAAATATTACGAATATGTAACACATGGGTGATGAAAGATAGAGAAAGACTGGTAAAATGTAACGAATATGTATCGGGAGGTTGACGAATCGTGGAAAATACTGGTAAAATGGTGGGGAACATGTGACGAGGGGTAGAGAAACAAGAATAGGTAAAAGAGAGTGACAAGGGATAGAGAAAGGCTGATAAAATGTTACGAACAGGTAACAAGAGGATGACGAGGGGAAGAGAAAGAATGGTAAAATGTTACGAATGTGTAACAGGGGGGGGGGGGGGTGACGAGGGTTAGAAAAAGACTGGTAAAATGTTATTATTTGGTAACAATTGGGGGCCGAGGGTGGAGAATTACGGGTAAAATAGTTACGAATGTGTAACGAGAGGCTGACGAGGGGCGTGGGGACCCCGGTAAAAGTGTTACGGATCGGTAACAAGAGGATGCAAGAATTGGAGGAATCAAGTGGAACGCCTCTGGCTGTCTCTCCTGCATTACGCGATTCAATATAGCAGCAGTGCTGACTTTGAAAACAGATATTAAATAATTATTCACAAAAGAAAACACTCATATGATAATAAAATACTATTTCCATTGACACAACATGACCTTTGATCATGATCATGTGACCTAAGACATGTGCAAAACAATCATTCATACTTGATTACCATTATGTCTATGTTTCATGAACTACATGTGTAGATCCATAAACTTTTTTTTATATTTCAACGTTGACGACGCCGCGACCGTCGCCGCCGTCGGAAAAGCGGCACTTATGCTCTCGCTCTGCTTTGCAGGCGAGACAAAAACTGGTAAAATAGTTTTAAAAAAGTAATGAGATGCAGACGAGGGTAAAAATGGAATTGGTGAAATTGCCTGCGAAATAGTAACGCGAGGGTAAGGAAAGGTGACGAAAACAAATACCTAGAGAGTGTAACGATGGATGACGAAAGGCAGGTAAAAGTTTGACTGAAAATCGAGTGGCGATGAAGATAGTGTAGGGTTATTAATTCTGATATTCTTATTCTAAGCGATTTTTTGTTGTTGTTGAATAATGTCGTGCCCGTTACAGAATACCTTTCATGGTAGGATATAAATTATCATAATATATCATGAGCGTATACGTTGAGAAGTATTTAAAGGAGATCAGTTCATCCGTTGTCATGTGACACTTTTTGACGTTTATTTTGGAAAGTGAGAAGGAGTCACGCGCAGGGAAAAGCCATGTTGACCGCCTATCATGCTTCTTGACTTGCGTAAGATATTGATGGCGTATCCTCGCGTCAATTATGCATCACTTATATTTCATAAAAAATCGACACCACTTCCTTAATGGTCGCTTTCATGAACAAACTCTGTTTTCGAGTAAGATTGCCGCTGAAAAACAGAACTGGGTCGTGCCACTCAACGTTGGCAGTTGCTCTGACCGAGTCCTTGTTAACATTAAAACTAGAGTATGTGATTTCAAAACTTGTCGTTTTATCTCATAAATTGTCTGCCCCTTTCTCAACCAATGCGGTTTATGACTTGTTTACTCGCTATCATAGTCTTTGCTTTCCTTTTTCCTTTAGACCGTAAGAGTGATGATACGATGCTTTTATCACTCTTTTGTTCTTGAAAATTGTATTGGTGTCCTATGTTATCTGTGCCTCATCTGTCGTTATGTACTATCCACGGCTTTAAAAAAATCACACTTTTTTCCTTGCTTTTAACTTTGTAACAGTTACCTCTACTGTCTTGTTAGTTTCTATATTCCCGATATTCCGATTTTTTTCCACATTCGCCCTACATAGTCTCGGTATGAACTTTCTTTAATACACGATTGTGTCATCTTTCATCCCATTATCCTTTTGGAAGCCCCGATGCTTCCAACGAACGTCTAGAGAGAACAAGATTTTGAAATGAAGGGAAAAAATCGACAAATCCCTTTTCTTCATCCTAGTTTGTCTCCCCGCCGACGACTGAGTCGCCAAAGTTCAATGTCGAAAGCTGAAAGGCTTGACCTTGAAATTGGACCCACCCCGACCTACCGCGCGCCTAAAGATGTGCGAACTCCTGGTAATCGGAGACCTCCTTGGACCGCATCTTTCATCTTTCGCTCGATGACAAGGGTGTGAGGGGGGAGAGGGGATGGTGATCCTCCGTAACATACCCCCCCCCCCATTTTAAGAGGAGTGGTCCCTTGGTGGGTGAGACTAAAACACGTTCACGCGCGTGCTGAGTCCATCTTTCATCATGAGAAGACAGATACTCTTTTTTAAATGACGGGGCAAGGGTGTGTCGCAGGGGAGGGTGGGGGTGGAGTCGTTGTAACAGTTATGATGACGACGTTAAGTAGTTCAATTTTATTCATTTGAGAGGATATCTACCAACATTTTCCCGGTGCCGTAATTACATTCATTATTCCAAAGGGTTTTATTCTCTTAGTTCTCATTTCTGTTTATTTTAGCCTCACAATAATTAATGTTTGATGTGGTTTTTTCCCAAGCAACCTGTGTTTTTTCTTCAAAGCACTCGTTGTTGTCAAGCTATCTGCTTATATTATGATGACACCCCCTGCATATTGTGATTGTTATAATAATTTGGTAGTAGATCATTTTTGTTTGGAATGATATTGTTTAATACATCTGTGATTCATGCCAAAACAGTAATCATTATGTTGTTATCAATCAAATCAACTGACAATCTTTCTGTGGAAAAAAGAAATATATCAAGGGCGTGAGAGTTCAGTTTTTAAGCTGATTTCAGCTATTTTTGTTTTTCTTATTGTCAGTTTATTTTAAGCTTTTGTGTATTTTGTCTGTTCAAATGTATAGGGGCTTTTGCATTTACAGTTATTTCCATTTGTGGTGGGTCACTCTAAACCCAATAATTTTACTGACAATGACTGTTGTATCATATTTATTATATTATCATTTTTACTTATTTGTTTAACACATCCCCACAAAATGGTCTCACTACCCTATTCCGTCATTTTGTTGGGCCTTTCTTTTTTTAATTCCATGTAGAGCTCTTGATGGAATCAAATTATTTATGTACTTTTGTCGAACATTAGGATTTATTGCTAGTAGTAGGGAGATTAAGAGAGAGATGGGGAGAAAAGGAGATAAGGAAGGGACAGAGAAAGGAAAGATAGGTTGGAACGGCGCGGGTAAGAGAGAGAGAGAGAGAGGGTGAGAAGAAGGGGAAGAAAGGAAGAGAGGAGAGGGAATATGACTGAATGACACTTTGATTCTGTTTGGAAAGTTCATTGGCTTTATCTGCAGTCAGGTAATTGATTTCTTGTCGACAAATTGAAACCGCGTGCGAAGACTATAGCGGTCTTTGTCATCGCAACATGGAACTTCGTTGGAGGATATGGTATTCGTGCTCAAGAGCGAGTCCGGGCTCCATCTCATCCCAATGTAAGCGATTAAAGAAAATGATAAAAATTTAAAAAGAGGGTTACAAAAAAGATCGAATGGACGCGGGAGGGGGGGGGGGTTGAAGAAGATAAAATGAAAGATGGGGCACAAAAGATGTCGTGTTCATTATTCGGGCCGTGGATCTTGGTGGATGGCTTGAGGGTTCAATGTCCAAACACAGAAGGGAAGAATCGGTCGCTTTTTAATGGGCGATGTGCCTTGAGGGGTTAGCCCTGGTCTAAATATTGGGGGCTGCGGCGCAGAGTAGCAGTGTCATCGATGAAAAAAATGTTCTTCACCTTTCTCATTCCTTCAACTCGCAGTCTGCCCGACTCTCTGTTTCCATCTTCGTTGTTTTTTTTTTGGTTCGTTTCTCTCTGAATCTCTCCTCCTCTATCTCCATCCGCATCTTTCCTCCTATTTCTCGCTCTAGCTGTCAAACAGATGTAATTAGCGCGTAGCTAGGGGATATTAATAGAGACAGACACGGAGTGCTGCAGGGGTAAACTTGGGTAAAAGAGATGGGCAGGGGAGGAAAAAAAATAGTATGGGCGATTTTAATCAGGCCGCGAGCGGAGCGACCCCAAAACTCATGCCGGGGCCTTCCCGGTGATTAGACGCCTCGCATTCGGTGGAGGCTTGCCTCTGTCTCCGTCCGTCTCTCCCCCTCTCCATCCACAAAAATCGAAAAGTTTATTAACGGGGTTTTTCACGCGAGCTGACTCCGCGGCGATTAAAATTATTGATGTCGACATATACACATGGGATACCCAGAGGCGCTCTTTCAGTTTTCTTCTTTCTGCTCTTATACTAGTATGCCTTTCTTCTTTTCTCTCTCTCTCTCTCTCTGCCCCCCTCTCTCGCATTAACCCCCCCCACACACACACACACACACACACACACGCATACATAAGCAGAAGCGTAGTATCTCTATCTGAAACTGAAAATGAAATATGCCATATTTTCTCATATATGTTACAAATTAATGCATATATATATATATATATATATACACACACACACACACCTGCATAAAACAATCAATAATCTCAAATTCGCCTCAACCCCTATTCATTCAAAATGGTTCTTCGATTTCTGATCGATTTGATTTTATTTATACGTGATAGTTATGCATGTCATAATGATAAGTAATATATATATTTTTTTGCCATTTAAACATAGGTAAGTAACAATGCTTGAAAATAAAAGACAGCCCTATTTAATACATTAAATAGATTATGATATTTATAAGGCAACTAAGTTCCGAAATGAACATTAAAATAATTTCGATGTTTATTACAACGTCAAAGATTTTCTAAGAATTTTCTCAGTAACTCTTGTGTATGTCTTTCTCTTTTTGTTTCTCTCTCTCTAACACAGAGACACACAACCTATTCACTCGATCCTTCTATACATTTCTTTACTTTATTTATCATTATCAATCTTATAACTATTTATTTTCATAATTGTAAATATATTTATTCTTTTTCTTCTTATTATTATTATCATTATCATCATCATCATTATTATTATTATCGTTGATATTTTCATTATCACTATTATTATCATAATAATAACAATTATAATAGTAATATTATTATTATCATTATTATTATGATTATGAATATTAATAATATTATTATTATTAATATCATTATTATTGTCATTATTATTATTATCATTATTATTATTATATTATCATCATCATCATCATTTTTTAATCATTATGATCAGTATCGATTTTCTTTTATCTAACAAGTCTATTTGGGCTTCTCGGAGCAATCTCATCCCATTATCTGCTGCCCCCCCCCCCCCTCCTCCCGCCCCATCCCCTCTTTTCTCTCTCTCTCTCCCATTTCCTTTCTCCTTACCATCACCTAACCCCCCCCCCCCCATTTCTCCCCCTTGTATTCTACCACTTCCTCTATTCATTCTCTCCTTCCTCAGTGGATAACCTAGTTTATCAACATGCCTCTATCCATGTCTTTTCACTTTTCCTATATTTAATCATACAATGCCCTGTAGTGTTTTTGTGTCCCAAATGAAAAACGATAAAGACTGCATGATTTCTACCCTGGATTTTCATCAAGTATGAAATTCATCAACAGGTCGATCTTTTTTCTTTTTTTAATTATCTCAAATTTTCCCTTCCCCCTTCCGTTCATTTTTTTTTCTATTGATGACCAGACATTCTGATGGTTGGACCGTCGAAGAACATTATTTTTTTGATAGATTTGTATACGAATTATGCATCCATTATGTTTGTTGTTATGCGTATTTTAACAAACAAAACAAGAAACCGGAGTATTTACATTAAACTATCACTCAAAATTATATTTAAAGCACAAGGAAAAAGATACATCACATATGTCTGTATCAAAAAAGAGGGTGTGATTTTTATTATCGATTCGAAACAAAAATTAATAGCTTGCAATTTTTTCAAGAGAGAGCAATAACCGATTATTTTCATAGATTTTAAATAATGATTTAAACTAAGCTACATGTCTTACTCTTAACCGTTCTTAATAGTGGCGTACAGATGGGGGGGGGGCTGGGATGCTTACCCCCCAAAAAAAAACACAATTTAAAAAAGGAAGAGGAAAGGAAAGAGAGAAGGGTGAAATAAAATATTGTTTTTTGAACATTATGGCAAAATCTTTACAAAATTGTTTTTTTGTAATAAAGACTTTTTACTCGCTCGCAATTTTTTTTAATAAATTTTGCCCGATACGCCATAGTTGGCCCCCTCAAAATGTTTGGCTCATTACACCATTGGTTCTTAATGTGATATTGAAAAGTAATTCGCTCTGGAATGATGATTGACAAAAATACATAAAAACATGCACACTATAATGTGCTTAAAATTCACCGTTCGTCTTATTTCTATTTGTTTGTGATCAACTGGCATGGTTCATGGAATTCTATACAGTCATTTCGTTTTTAACAATTTCTAAGTTATTGAATGTTTTACCGCCCGCATGGCCCTCTTTCATTCAATTTGACGGTCAACGCGGTTGAGCGACGCGCTGTCTTGAATAGCGTCGCCGCTGGCGGCCAAATATTATAACGTTTTGAGCAGTGTGTATCGGATTACCTTTTGTTCTCGGCTAGTAATTACATCGCCAATTTGAAGAGAAGGGATGAAGGAGACTCGAGACTCTTCGAACCCCCTGAATCTTATTGTAATCAAACTTCTGCACGGAATTCAATAGTCATTGAGATGAAAATGTAGGACAGGGATCGGTTTTCATTAATCACTGTTTATTTGATACGATTTGGCACGGATGTGATCCCGACGAAACGATGATCAAAATCACTACATGAATACAGAAATAAATTTTCAAATGTTATCAAACTGCCTATTTCTTTAAGGTCCTGTCTAAATTGTTCTGTTCTTATTCATGAAATATGGTTATTTTGATTTCTATATACTGATAACAGAATCGAGAAAATCAAAACACTAGCTCACGATATGGAAAATGTTATATACCAATAAAAAATTAGTAGAAGTAATATCAGTAGTAGTAGTAGTAGTAGTAGTAGTAGTAGTAGTAGTAGTAGTAGTAGTAGTAGTAGTAGTAGTAGTAGTAGTAGTAGTAGTATAGAAGTAGTGGTAGAAGTATAGTAGTGATGGTGGTGGTGGTGGTGGTGGTGGTAGTAGTAGTAGTAGTAGTAGTAGTAGTAGTAGTAGTAGTAGTAGTATACCGTCATAGTGAAATGAAACCACAAACACACCCTCATCCATCCCCACACACACACACACAGCACGTCCAATGTGTAAATGTAAATAAGATACCGTACAGCCTTTGTGCACATGGTAATATATACCAATACATCGATTATCGAATGGGATCTAATTAGCTTCTTTTCAACATGGCTCTTCATCCTTTGCCTTTGCACCATCACAAACAAAAATGACCGATGTGGAAGAAAGGAATGAAATGAAAGAATAAAAAGCGGAATACAAAATCGATTCCAGATTAGAGAGAGCAAGCTGCCACTCAAAGTATTTCGATTGCTACCCTCACAACAAAACGAAAACATATAAAACTATTCCTTTTGCTTTTCAACACTGTTCGATGCATAAGCGTTTCCTCACAACATGCGCAGCGCGGCGGAAAATTAGTATGGCTTTTGATAAAGAAAATACCTTCTTTTATGTGAGCTGTTACCTGCGAATGACATGAATAGTGACTTAAACCTCATTTTGGGAGAGAGGTAACAAAAGGGCGGGGCAGAGGATCTAAGGGAACAAAGGAAGTCGGATGGGGAAAGGAAGGAAAGGTGTCATAATACGGCCAACCATTAGGGGGCCTATCTTTAAGGTTTCATGACGCAAAACCGGGAACATACATTTTCTTTTCTTAGCAGAAGTATCCGATTAGCATAACAATGCTTGCGTGAGGAGTGTCTGAATTCCTAAACGATTCGGAATTCACTGACCGAGTTCGACACAGCACAGTACGGACGTCTTATTTTCAACGCTTCTTCCACGTGTTAAACTCTATAGGCCTTATCGTAATAGATCTACGTTTGGATTCGATGTTAAATATAAAATAATGGCGAATCAAGAAATTAACCTCGGGTTATGCCACAAATTAAAGGCAGTTTCAGAAAATTTTACTCAATAATCTGGAGTCTCTTCGCCTTCTTGTAAGCAATGCTACAAAGGAAGCATTGGCTCGTTTAAAGATTGGGCTGGCTGTTTGATTATGTTGATTCTCGATACATTGCCCGGGTCAGCGGAGCTTCTACAACTAAAAAAGGGCGTCGGAGATGTCTTTCGAAAGGTAATAAGGTTCAATATGAATATAATTCTAGAGGCCAGGAGGAGTTGGATAAGAAATTTGCCTTATTAGAGTAAGGTAAGCAGCGGGCGCAGCCCTTGCTTTGCTGAAGTAAGGTATTGCAGATATAATTAAAAGGAAGAAACATATCAGAAAAGCAGATGAATCTGAAGCAGGTTAGTGAGATAAAGATGAATGAAAATTCCAAACTAGGTTATTGCTTTTGAAATTTATGAACGGTTGTACATAATAGATATGGCCTTATGTTGTTAATGGAAGCTGTTCGTTTTTCAGCGGAATTACTTTATGACTTAATTATGGGAGATTAATCAAATAAATATATAGAGATCATTTTTATATTTTAGGTTGGTCCGCATTGGATGAATACTGATGAGGGAGAAAAGAATGAGGCAAGCTCAGGCTTGTGTAAATAGAAAGCGTAAGTTATTTCGTTCAACAAACAAAGGTTATATTGGGCAAGAATGTTGGAAATTTTCAAGGTTCTTCTACTACTTCCGACAACTTATTTCGTATACCCTTTGGGTCAAGAAATCGATATTCGCTTGGCAGTGTCGCCAACTTATATGTACAAAATAGTTGGCGCGGGTATGCAAGTTGCCTCAGACCACCGACGAACGTTTTGCCTGTGGTAGACATGGGCACTGGAGAAGTTGCCCAGGTATCAGGAAGCAAGATCCCAGCAAGATTCATCCTTCAGAGATAACAATGCTCAACAGAGTTAAATGATCCATTGATCATGGTCAAACTGAGCAAGGTAAATGTCAGTTTTGTTCTGTATTTGACGAAGTGTGGTATTTGAGAACTGAAGAGTAGAATGATCAGAAGGGCGTAGCAAAGGAATCTATTCTTGATTCTACCTAGTCCATAATTATATGTTAAGAAAAGATGTGTTATTTTGGTTGAATTCCACCTCTTACTAATGAACCTAGACATAGATATGACACAGATCAAACAATCTGGAATATATTGACTACTCCTGGTCCGTCAGCGGGCCCTTCTAAATTAAGAAATATAGAAACAGAGCATTGTTGAATTTGTTTCGGTTGGGAAACATCGAGTAACGTTAGTGTTGATTCGACAAGATGTGCAGGGTAGGAGGAAGAATTTTATTTGAGAAATTATGAGTATGATCAATGAAATTCAGAACCTTTGGTTAAAGGTAGATTGAATGCTTCCTTACAATTTGGAAATCAACTGATGCATCTCAATTTGTTGTAGATGTCAATGAACATGGTTACAAATTACCTTACAATAAGATGATAAGTCAGCATTGACATCGATCCCGATTTCGTTTCTGAAGCCATTAACGAATTATTATTAAAAAGGGTTTGGTTGTTGAATCCACCACTACACCCCATGATGTTACCCCCTTTCAGATTCAATTCAGAGTTCAGATATAAAAAGAGACTGATTCTTGGTTAACGTTATGTCAACTAACACTTGTGGAAGAACACTATTATACTTGAAGACTGGAATGTAGTCATGTCTTATTTAAAACAGGGAGATTTTATGCTTTCCTTTGAACTTAAGCAAGGTTATCATCATTATTACATTTTTCAAGTGCATGAAAAATTGTAGGCTTTAGTTGGGATTTTGGTAGTGGTACAAGGTTTTTCTCCTTTTAGGTGTTGTCATTGGGTTGGCAACAGCTACCTTTGTTTTCATTACACGATTTAAGCCTATCGTTAATCATTGGCGTATAGAAATGGTATTTTCATTTTTTTTTGTATATAGATGATTGGGTCGTGCTGCTTCCTTTGATTCGTATGATACTATGGTCAAGACGGTGAAAAATGACTTACTTGAAGCAGGTTTGATACCAAATGTTGAGAAATATCTCAATGGACTCCTGTCCAGTGTTTGGATTGGTTAGGAATACCACGGGAAAGCAGAGTAGCTTATATAAAGATTACTGAAAGAAGGATGAAGGATCTTGAGTTATGTTCAGATTCATTTCAAGCAGAATTGCCTGAGGTTTCAGAACGAAAGATCGTAGTTATAGTTGGAAAGATACATTGTATCCAGTGTTTGGCACAGTTACTCAAATTAAAAACCAGATTTATGCATCACGAAATCATCCGGAGGGTACATTGGGATAGGACATAATGTGATCAATAGTGATGAATTAATATTCGTGTTCTTCTTCTGGAGAAGAATTTGCATATTCTTAACGTAAACATTATTTCTGCTTATTCAGTTCCACAGACTTTCATCTATTCTGATGCAAGTCCATCAGGCTGCGGGGCCTGGGTTTCTGAGTGCGCAGGCATGAAATGGGATGAGATTGGTTTGAGTTTGAAATGGTTAAAAACTCCACTTGGAGAGAACTCAAGTCAGTAAGTATGACACTGCAAACAGTTGTATCTCACATGAGACATAAAACTGTCAAGGTCCTCTGTGATAATAAAGGAGTAGGATCGATTGTAAATAAAGGAAGTATGATTGCAGAATTGCATGAGATGAGTTTACACATCTTTGAGTTGTGTAAAAGAAACAACATTAGTCTTCACGTTCATTGGGCTCCCAGAGAGGAGAACCGTTTTGCAGATGCATTAAGTCGCATGATAGATTTTGATGATTGGGGTGTGTCAGATGAATTTGTCGGATTTTTGGACAAAATCTGGGGCCCTCACACTGTGGACAGACTTGCGGACGATTTTAATTTCAAAATTAAGAAGTTCAATTCTAAATATTGGTGTACCCTAATAGATCATGTTGATCCCTTCTCATGTGATTGGTCGGGCGAGAATAATTGGTTGGTTCCACCTATCGAATGTATAGCATGTATAGGGCAAGTACTTAAGCATCTGAAGGTTTTGTTCTGCTAGGGGGACTTTGGTTGTTCCCTTCTGGCCGTCTGCACCCTTCTGGCCGATTCTTTTCTCTGAACAAAGTGATTTTCGTTCCTTATTCTCTGAATACTTCAAAATTGATAATCCTCAAGGAATTTTCGTTCAAGGCAGAAATAATAATTAAAAAAAAAAAAAAAAAAAAAAAAAAAAAAAACGGTTTGTGAGAGATGGCTGACATGAATGCTGGTATGTAATAAATCCATTTGATGGAGGTTAATTCAAAATTATACTGTTGGAATGCAACATGTAATTTTTACACGGCCGCATGGCAGATAGCTGCATAGCTAGGATCCACTTATGCTGCAGAGCAAAGAAGTGGTGATGGAAATTGGAGAATGTTATGATTATGTAAAAGGATAACCATCGTAAAGGTTGATAAGGAATTGATATGAGATTTCATTCTCAAATTAGTTATAATTTACTGGCGGCGGAGCTCAGAATGAAGAAATTGGTGATGATTGAAAACATTCAAAGTCTCAAAATTACAGAATTCTTGTGAATGAAATGTTTCAGAAAGTTTTTTGCAAGTGTTTTAAGGCAAAAATAAATAATTTCGCAAAGGAAATGAATCCCAAAGCTATTGTTTTGCTAAGCCTTCAAGACGATTGAAACGAATTATGATATGGAATTGTGATCTAATGAATTTCATACTGAAATTTTAGTGAAAATATAAAACCACCTGGTTTGAGGATAGCTGCATAGTTAATGTTTAATTTTGCTGTCATGGCTGTAAAACGTATTAGAAGTGATTAAATTTTGAGAATTTGATAAGAATGACTGAACTTGAGAATTTATCACAATTTGAATATATTGTGTTGAGATAAATATATACCAGCTTATAAGTTTTGTTTAATTTTTCTTAAATCCAGAAATTCTCTTCATGAAGGATATGATATAACTTTGAACAAGGTCTTGACAGCTTCGAGAGCTGATAACACTATGAGTAAATACAACAGAGCGTTGAATACCTGGAGAGATTAGTGTAAGCAAAATAAAGTAAATTCTGACACAGCAGAACCAGAAGATATTAGTCGCTATCTTATTCATTTGTATCAAAGAGAAGCTCCTTATTCGAGGATAGAATCGGCTTTTTACGCCATTAAGTGGCATTTTGACTGCAAGCCAAGGATGAATGTTAATCCCTGTGATCGCAAGTTCATACATATTGTTTTACAATGTTTAAAGAAATTACTAAACAAACCGATCGTTAAGAAAGAAGTTATAACCCCAGACATTTTGAAAGCAGTTGTTGAGAAGTATGGATCTTCAACGAGTCTATTAGATATTCGATTATGTGCTATGATTTTGATTTCCTACGCAGGCATTCTACGATTTGATGAAATGATACATATTCGTAAATGTGATTTAGACTTGTATTTGTCTCATGTGAATACTTTCATCATGAAAAGTAAAACCGATATTTACAGGCAAGGAGCATGGGTTCTTATAGGTGCTACAAATTCCCCACCTGTCCCGTATTAGCTTTGAGGAAATATTTGATTGCAGCGGGGCTTAACGATGCCTCTGATGAAGTATTTCTTTTTAGGCCTCTAAATTACTGTAAATCCAGTAATAGTTACAAGTTAAGACGTGGACAGTTGTCTTATACTAGATGTTTAGAATTATTGAGAGAGGCGTTGGCGAAAGTAGGGTTGAATCCAAAGAGTTTTGGCATGCATAGCCTCCGAAGTGGCGGAGCCACAGCAGCAGCGAACTTTGGTGTTCCAGACAGGTTGTTTAAGAAACATGGTAGGTGGATGTCGGAGACTGCTAAGGATGGATATATTAAAGACAATATGAAGGATTGTCTTTCAATTTTTATGAATTTGGGGCTTTAGAATTATTTTTATACCGGGTAAACTAGCCTCAGCCTAGTATGATTATACGTATAACTTTGTTAAAGATGGATTGTAGGCGTTCGATGAGATTGTTGAATGAGACATGTATTATTATCATTATACATTTAAAGTTGGTTAAATTGAAATGATTGCGTCGTGTAACTCATTTTCTTGTTTACCCGTTCTTTGATTGACTGAGAGGGGGAGCTATAAGTTTAGCTTGTCTTGCCGTCGAAGCTTGGTGCTCCCCTCGAAACAGGTATGTTTTTTGGAAAGTATATAAATGTTTTCTATTTCAGGTGTTGATGTTGTTGCACTGGTTGTGCTTAAGGATAGTGAGGCGTGACTGAAAATAATTTATTCACGATTGAGAGTCGAATTAGGGAATAAATACATTTTCTTTTCTTAGCAGAAGTATCCGATTAGCATAACAATGCTTGCGTGAGGAGTGTCTGAATTCCTAAACGATTCGGAATTCACTGACCGAGTTCGACACAGCACAGTACGGACGTCTTATTCGGGATGGATATGTGGACGATTGACTGGATGCAAGAAGATAGAGCAAAGAGAATTCTGATGGATGAATAGGCCTTACAGCATGTACAGTACATTGATGAGTTCTTCGAGATCTGAACTCAGAGGGAGGCCTCAGTACATTCGTCAGTAAGTACCGTTCGTGCTGTCTTGCCGTCGAAGCTTGGTGCTCCCCTCGAAACAGGTATGTTTTTTGGAAAGTATATAAATGTTTTCTATTTCAGGTGTTGATGTTGTTGCACTGGTTGTGCTTAAGGATAGTGAGGCGTGACTGAAAATAATTTATTCACGATTGAGAGTCGAATTAGGGAATAACTTAATCATCTCTCTCTTTTTTGCGCAAACGTTGTTTCGTTGCTGCATTTAAAGTATCATCAAATACTTATCCAAATCGAGAAGAATCAAACTACTGAATGGACGAAAGTTGGAATTAATTTGAAGTCAGGTGATTATAATAACCCCTCTCCGGGTTTAGGGAACAAGACAAAATCGAGATTCGATCATTCAAGTTATGCATGGACTATATATTTTTATATGAAATTAAGATGCATGGATTAAAATTATGATTGGAACAAGAAATGATAGGTAAACGTCAAGATTGTTCGACTGAAAGGGGAAGTTCACCCTGACAAAAGTGTATTCTAAAGATTTTTTTTAAATGCCGAATGTTTGAGAAAAATCCATCAAAGAATCAAAAGTATTAAGAATTTTAATTATTTGATTTGTGACGTCATATGCGAGCAGCTTTCCTACATAGCGAATGGTAAAAAGTCAATGGAACGACATTTTCTTAGAAAATTATGAACGCAAATGATTTCACACCTGTTCCTAAAAAGAAAACCAAAATAAGTCACCACTGACCATTAGAAAATGAAATTCATGCACTTTGTATTATATAAAAAAATGGGGCCAGCTGCTCGTCACAAATCCAAAACTTAGAATTTTAATAACTTATTTAATCTTTAATGGATTTTCCTCAAACCTTCAGCAGTATTATTTATTATTCTTCTGCTATTTTTACAAACTTTTCTTCAGGGTGAACTTCCCCCTTAACTGTCAAAGGTTGTCTTGTGTGCATTGTACTGCCAAAGCATATTTTGATGAGAAAAAAATGAAAAAATGATTGTGAACGTTTCATCATTTTCCATATCTATTGGCGTCCCTCACACGGAAATGTAGGCCTACTGAACATTCAAATACAACACCAATATTCAGATTTTGATTACGTAACACTTCTTTTCCAAAATCAAAACAAGCTCGGACCGTGTATATTATATCGATATAAATATTCAACCTGTGTAATTAAAATTAGATTAGTGTATGCGTATATGCAAACGTAATGTAACATCTGTAATTTCGCATTCAGATCCAGTTGATTTTTTTTTTTAATAAAGGTATGAGATTGCAAAGGCCTTGCAGTGCTCCTACTTTTTCTCATTCGAGATGTTAAATTTTGATCTTTTAATTTGTTATTTTTTTCGTAATGAAATAGTTTTGATTACATGTCGCTAAACAACTCAATTGTTATCATTTCAAAACTGAACATCCCAACACTGTCGTATAAAAGAAATCAAAATAAATGAATAAATAAATACATTTTCAAAGGTAGGATTGTGGTGGTACACATTTTCATAACAGTCCTGAACTCCTGAATCTTATAAAATCTACCGAAATGGATGCGGGCCAGGAACAATCAGAAAGTGTGTGTAAATTTTGCAAATGTGATAGAATTGCACTATAGACATTAGCACTGTGCAATTTACATTCTAATTTAGTGTTTCGCGACGACGTATTAACACAAAGAACTACAATATCACAAATATGGTATAATTACATGCGCACGCTCAAACTTTCTCCCATCCCATGCAGGCCTGCACGCGCAATATCACAATCAAATCTGTTCGAGATATCTTATTAATTTGGCTCGCTCTCGTGCAAGTTTCCGTTTACAAATTAACGGCAAACAAACCAAAAAAATGTGATGATTTCAATCAAGCCAGCTTCTTTCTTTTCTTGTACTCAAGAGAAAGGAGATTGGATAAGGGATTAGTAGGCTGAGGTGAAGACAGTCAATACATTTACATTCATTAGTTCTGGAGCGTGCTGCCTGTATTTCTTTCTCTTTCTTTATCGGGTATGGATTTCAAAATGTACTCTAAAATTGTTTAATCCTCCGATTTGAATTCAGGGCGTCGTGTTTGCAGAAAATCTTACCTTCGTTCTCTTAATTATTTTCTCGCCCGGTGTGTGCCGCGAGATTGCAATCCACAACATGCGCTAAGTACACGAAAAAGGTGCGTGTTTCTTTTTTTTTTGTTCTCTTCTCGCATTTACTCCGCATATAAATTTCAGGGTTCGTGAGCTCATTTGCATATTTCAAAGATGAAAGATCGCAGTTATTTTAGGCTTTTTGGCACGCGACCCACGCGACATAAATATGTCGGTCAATTTTCTCAGAAGTTAGTTGATGTTCTGTAAAATGGCGGAAAGCACATAAAGATGTTTAAAAGGGAATAAAGTTGGTTACAACCACCCCCGCTCCTCCTGTCAAAAACTGGGAAATGGCGAGTGTTTAGAGGAATAAGATAACTAATGTGGAAACAAAAGGGTGAAATGGAAGGTGATACACATTTAATAAAATAAAATGTTGAAATATAGAATTAGCAGCCTTCATCGCAATTATTTATCAACAAATAAAGCGAAGATTCAATTTGAGATTCAATTTTTTAAAGAAATAAAAGTGAATTCGAATTGTTTGACGCTACGTTATTTTTTTTCCCGTAATATTAAGAAACAAAATGATTTAAAACTAGAAATAAAAATGTATACAAATATCATGAATATAGAAGATGATAATTATAGGTAAGTGCAGTTTAGAGAAAATGAAGATTTCCGTATCGTAAATTTACCCACCCCCAGATGTTAGTTGTTATTCTGTAAAGAACAAGGATGTCCTATGAATTCACCTCCCCCTCTCTCTCTCCCTCACTCTCTTTTTTCTCTCTATCCTTCCATCTCTTCCTTTTTTTCTTATCATTTCACCTCTCTCCATCCTTCTTATTCCTACAACTTCTTCATTTTGTCTGAACTTCACTTCACCCATTTTCAACGTCTCATGTCGCAAACATAGAAACTAGGATAAGCCCAACTAGCTATTCCAACGCACGCAGCAGTTGAGCCGCGGTGTCACATCTCTGACTATGACTTCATATTTTCTTTTTGCAAAACAAACAGCGATAAAAACTTATCCGATAATCTAATCTGGTATGATACGTTGGTTTACATAATTGACATTCTACGCGTGGAAAGTATTTGGTTTGCTTTTGATACGGGGCAAACATTGGTCGCATGGTCGAATGTCTTCTTTACGACATACAGACCACCCAACAGAATACCACTATGACAGTTTTTTCGAGTCTTAAGGGGGAAGTTCACCCTGAAGAAAAGTTTGTTTTAATAATAGCAGACTTATAATAAAGGATATTGTTGAAGGTTTGAGGAAAATCCATTAAAGATTACGAAAGTTATAAGAATGTCAAATTTTGGATTTGTGACGTCATAAACGAGCAGCTGCCCCATATATGTTATATGTAATATAAAATGCATTAATTTCATTTTTATTGGTTTCTGATGACTAATTTGCGTTTTCTTATCATGATCGGGTGTGAAATTATTTGTCTATTGCTATATAAAAGGTACAGTAAAAACCTTTTTCAATTTTCTGAGAAAATGACATTTCATTGATTTGGTACCATTCGCTATGTAGAAATGTTGCTCGCATATGACGTCACAAATCAAATAATTAAAATTCTAATAAATTTTTAATTCTTTGATGGATTTTTCTCAAACTTTCGGCAAAAGTTATATCATTTATTTTTTTTGCTATTCTTGCAATTAACTTTTGTCAGCGTGAACTTCCCCTTCAAACGTTAAAGGGCAAGTCAGCCGCCATTTTATGTTGCTTTTAAGAGAAAAAAAGTACATCTTATAATCAGGTGGAATTTGATTATTTTTTTTAAATGGTAGAAACTGAAATTAAAATCCACCCCCAATTACGAACATTTAAAGATTTAAGTTTGTGACGTCACATGCGATCAGCGTCCTCTTATGAATGGGCATATTGCAATGATATTGGAATATTATTCTGTTCTCAGTGGTGAATAGTGTGTTTGATCATAGACCTATTACAAATAGGTACACGGTCTGTTTGATCCTAATTTATTAGTCCTATACAGTTATGACAGTGTGTTGAATGCAAAGAAAAAACTTTTCCCAATTTTCTGAAACAATGTAACAATTTAAGCATTTAAGTGATGCCTTATATCACATGCAAATGCGCTGCTTGCATGTGACGTCAAAAACTTCAGATTGAAAACAAAATAGTCACAATTTTGTTACTCTTTGATTGCATTCCAAAAACACGTCTATAACGTTTATGAAAATTACAAAAAATTTCCACACCAAAATCATAAGTGAATTTTTGGTATCATACAAAAGCATTGTTCATATATTTGACAATAAGTGTCACGCTTCTGATTAATTTCCATGCAAATAAAGTCTCACTTTTTAGACGATAATTGCGATCGCAGATCTCACAAATATAATTTTAGAAATTGATGCAAATTCAAGAGTAACATTTTCATCATCATTCAGACAACGGTATATTTAGAGAGAAAGAAGTCAAAATATAAATTAATTTTATTACATAGCATATTTGAGCAACCTTTATATATTTTTTTATCTTGAGGAAAAAAACATGTTGCCAATTTAAAACTTATATTTGCACTGGTGTTGGCTGCCTTCAAGTTGATTGGGAAAGCGGCGAAAGACACCACAACCAACAAATCAGATGCAATTGATCATTTTCAATCTGGTCGAAAGAGGGCAATAGACCAGTCATTGATCTAGTGTGTGAGTTTCCATGTGAGAGTGGTTAACATGGAGCTACAGTCCTGATCTGTCACCAAAAGGTAAACTAAACTTTGTACCATAGATGAATACACACATGAAATGATTACTGAATAAACATATGCATATATAAATAGATGGATTAATATATTACTGAATTAAGAAACTAAGAAATGAATAAAATTAGTCAAAAACAATTGCAGAGAATAGTCAGATAGATATAAATTGAAAAAATAAATAAATGATTCAATGAATAAATAAATACATAAATCGGCTTAATATTACACAATCGAACGAATGAAGAGTCCTGAAAAATAAACCAAAATTTGCTGGACGGTTAAGTTTAAATGTTTGCATTGTAAAACGCATAAGCATTGCTGTAGATCCTGAATTATGTTGTATATTGTTTGTTGGATAAAACGAAATGAAAATGAAATAGAAAAAAGGAAAAATTAAACAAGTTATAACATGTATAATAAGCTTATCGAAGTAACAAAATAAGAATAAACGGAATGGAAAAAATATATATACTATAAAAAACCCACTAAACTAAAAAAAGGAATGCACTTTACTTTTTGTCGCAAAAGCATTATAGCTCAACGAAAGATGTATTAATTTTGATGAAGTTGGTCTGGACGGATTTTTTTGTGGCAGCCGTGGTCATGTTGGTTATGATCAAGGTAAAGGGTGACAATGGTGGTGTTGATGATGTTGACTGTGTTGATGTTGGTGATAGTGATTGTGGTGGTGCTGGTATTAGTGGTAGAGGTAGTAGTGATGATGGTGATGGAGATGATGGCGTTGTGGCGATGTGGCAGAAATGGTTGTGATGGTGGTGATGATGGTGATGATGATGATAATTATTATGATGATGATGATGGTGATGATGATGAGGAGGAGGATAATGATGGTGGTGATAATGATGGAAATGATGGTGGTTAGATATCTAATTTCTTAGACTACTGTATATAATTCGAAATTTCCCGGCCCCCGTCCCTTGCCCCCCCCCCCCACCCTTTCCAGGATCGTCACCCATAGTATAATACAGGAGGCAGTGATGGTGATGGTGGTCGTAACAGCGAATGTATCGCATTGTATTTTTCATTCTTGAAGGTACTTCCCTTTTCACTACAAATATGGACCAGGGGCCCGTTTCATCAAACTTGTTACAATAACAAATTGCAATAACAGTTAAAAGCTAATGAAATCTTTCGATCTGATTTGCTGATAGAAGATTTGAAATATAAATTTTGCATTTGTTTTTATGATAAATCTTCATGAAACGGTACTCATATCTTCGTAGTACCTCGTGCCGTTTCGAAAATTAAAACAATGATGCATTCTCACCGTTGTTCCCTTGTCATCCACAGCTGCAGAGTGGATTTGCCTTTAGAAGCGGAATCGTAAAATAAAATCAAAACTGAAGAATCCGCAGACCAAAATATTATTAAATATCCCATCTCGGAGATGATGAGAAAAAAAGACAAATAAAGAGAGATGATGTTATTTTCTTAAATAAAAAAATAAAGATCGCATCCATGCTAGATGCGAAACATCACTCTATTCTTTTTTGTTGTTATTTTTTACTACCAAGATGACTTGATTACTACTAAACCAGGATAATTATTAGTCTGCTAGCACATACCCTAATTGAAACTCAACAAGTGTGTCTCCACGCAAAGACTAGCACATACAAAACTTGCTGTTTCAATCCTGAGCGAGAGGGCCTTCAGTACACAAGGCATGAGTAGGCTGCACATTCAGACCCTTAACTCGAGTGAAGGGTTTGCACAGCAGATTAGATAATTATAGCCTTCCAACATGCCAAATTAGTCGTCTGTCTGTAATATCAGCTTCGTTCTGCTCCGAGTTAGGCACCTTCTCTCTTTACCGTCTCTTGAGATACGGAATGCGTTCGAGGGGGAAAATGGCGGGAAAACGTTTACCCGCAACAGACGATCAGAAGGGAAGCGCAGATGTTGAAAGATAAATTTAGCAATATGAATTACATAGCATTTACGTCAAATCATGACAACCTATTTTTATCATAAAGCAGATAAAACAGATGAAAACCAGATAGGTGATTTGTATATTTTCCCCTTTTTTATATTAGTCCATATTTTACCGAACTTTTTTAATGGAAATATTGATATAACGGATGATATTTAACTATTGCTCTGTACACTCATTTATTATAATGCTTTCATATTTTTTGTTAAGGAATAAAGAAAGCAGGTCAAAAGCAGCAAAGAGACCTAAGGTTAGACCAAGTTTTTGTTTTACCGATAGCAAATTGATTTGCTGATATTGAAGTAACATTTCCGATCTCGACAAAATGCAACCCATCCAATTTCTTTCAAATTTGTTCCCTTTTTTCTTGTTCTTCTTGTTGAGATATTGAATACGAATATTTTTAACATGTTGCGTGAATGGATGTACTCACTGGCGCACAGATGGGTCCTAGGTTCACCCACCCCACCCCCCCCAAAAAAAAAAGGGGGGGGAGGAGGAACAAATTCCTGCATGGATGGATTTTATAGACGAATAAATAAGTAAATAATAAGTAAGTATACAAAATGGGTTCATAGTAAAAACTAATAATAAATAAAATAAATAAATACAATATTGATACAGATGAACACATTTAATAAACAGTAAGATAAGAGGATGAGGATGAATGGAAAACAAGGGAATGCATATTTTTGAGAATTTATTTACCAAATTCGTTCTTCAAACGACTTTTTTTAGCCTAAATCATATTCCCTTAAATTTCAAGCACATATTATTTTCTAGAGACTTGGTTTATCACATTAAGTTCAATTATTATGATTGGTTGCACGAAAGGAAAGGTATCATTTGGAGGAGCAGTAATGTTTTTTTCGGGGGGTACTCTACTTTTAAATTAAAATGTCGAATGTGGTTTTAGAGTTGTCTACCGTGAGTTTGTATGAATTCACTCATAAAATAACCCATGATAAAGTACAATCATGAATTTCCTACAAGTTTGATAAATCGAACAAGATTACATTCGGATACAATGAATTGGCACGGGGGAGACAAGAGATTGGGTAATTGCAAGCTCAACGAACATGCTGTAATGTAATATAAGCGAATGTATATGGTCGGGTAATTTGGCCATTTTTCCCGTCGACTGAGCAAATAAGCCTCGAATCATCATCACCATTTCTTCAATCTTCTCGTGGAGTATAGGGGTTACCGAGAATGAGAGAAGAGGGGGGGGGGGAGGCAGAGAGTGAGGGAGAGGGAGATAAAAGGAAGAAGAACGTTGAAGTGAATATGGTGAAAGGAGGAGGATAATTAATTCAACTATGAAAATAATATAATAAAGTACAATAAAATAAGAAAGACAAATTATAAAGATGGAGCTAGGGAAAGTATGAATTAAGAAAGACTAGTGGAGGATATGAGAAACGGAATCAATAAGAAAATAAGATAACAGGTATGTAAGGCATGTACATGTAGCACGCAAAATTTAAAAAATGCGAAAAGGGAATGGGCAAAACATAGTAATAATTGAAAGTGAAAATTTACTGCGTTTGTATGTGGGGTGAAAGTAAGGTGAGAGATAGACTGATAGAGAGAGAGAGGGGGGGGGGGGGGCGAGGGAGAGAGAGAAAAAAAATAGGAGTCAGGAAGATGGAAAAGCAATGCGTTGGAGACGGGAAAATGGATAACAGATGGAGGAAAGATCGGACGAGGCGAGATTTTCAGCGAGACTATAGTTTCATAATCAAAATGCGACCTCACTCAAGCGTAGTTGACACGCGCCCTTATATTACGTCTACGCGCGGCGTGTTCGGCACGGCGGACTACCGGCGACAATAAATCGGGCTTTTCTATCATCATTTCTCTTAACTGTTCTTTACAGCATTTTAGCTGCTTCTCATAACGTCAGTCTTATTAGACATATAGTTCAACATCCGTTAGTCCAAATGATTGTTTTACTTATTTTTTGTCCCTCTGTATTTCCTTTTTATTCTCTTTCTTCTATACCCCTTTTTTTCAAAAATTCTTTTCAGAAGATAGCAATAACTCAATACAATTATTGACATTTTGATCTGTATCGATCGTCTTTAATAACGTTGTGCCATTATTCAGCTAAGATTCACCTTTTTATGAGTACGAGGAGCCATGGAACCGGGGCGTTTTATGTACAAGTTTTTTTTGGGGGAAAGTGGGTGGCTGAAGCCCCCCCCCCCCGGTCTCCTCTCGGTTCCTCGGCCCCTGGAAGAGAGAAGAGAGTGAAAGGGGTAGAAAGAGAGAGAGAGAGAGAAGGAAAATCGAGAGAGGAAGGAGGGGGAGGAGGGGGGGGGGGGGAGGGGGAGTGGATGATGTTAGACGGGGAGGCAATGGGATTGGAATTGCAGGAGAATTAAAATAAAAATGTTGAGGATTCCATCTACCTCTGATCTAGCGAAAATAACAACATTTTTCATCATTATTTAGCAATTCACACTCTATGTTTTGTGATAACATTATGCTCTTGCATATACACTCTAAAAATGAAATGTTGAATCAACATTTGACAAGTTGCAGGAGTGGAGTGGCGACCTTACCTAAATGTTGTATTTACGTGGTTCGAACCAACAATTTTTTTATTAAAATGTTGGATTTAGCTTTGTGCAAGGTTGGACATAACATTTGCAAAAAGGTTGTCACTCCCCAAACCTTCAGATGTTTATTTAACATTCATTTTTTAAAGTCTAGCTTACATACGCCCCCCCCCCCAAATGAAAAATATCACAACCAAGAAAAAAGCGAAAGGGAAAGAGAGAAGGTTAAAAATATGATCATATTTTTTTAATGTTATGCCAAAATCTATCACCAAATTGGATTTTTGCAATAAAAAATGTCGAAATTTTTGCTCGCTCGTATCGCTCGCAACTTATTTGAAATTTTACGCGATGCGCCATAATCTATCCCACTCAAATTGTTTTGGCTCATTACGCCACTGGAAGCTTATATAATCTTAATAAAATGGCTAGTTTTATGTATTACATTACAAAAACCTACACCATTTTGTTCAATTTCATTTTCACCCCCCCCCCCATGAAAGTTTGTCTCGAAGTAGCAAGCCTCCAGCAAAGATGTAACGCTGATACATCCATTGCCGATGCATGCCTCCTTCACTTTCATTACAACTAGAAACAGTAATCTTCTTAATGTATCTTTTTTTTCTCTCTCTCTCTGAAAATAAAAGTTCTGTCCATGCCGTCGTATTTCTGGGGCTTCCCACTTTTTTCTCTCGCCGTGCTTGTATTTTGATGCCCTTTGGGCTATTTCTTTTCCCCATCCCACATGATAGATGGACATCCACCGTCTCCCCCGGAAGAGTCGGCGAACTATTGGGCTTCGTTTTCTACTCAAACCCTTATTACCGCGAAGCCAGACTCGCACGACCAATCGACTGTGAGCGGAACGCTGGTCGCGTGCTAGCCCGTCCGACTGGCTGAGCCGTCGCCGGGGCATGACCTGTTACATCAATCACCCCTAGGGCTTCCCTTCTTCTCTTTGTTCGGTAATCAAAGTTTGAAAAAAAAATCAGAACAGAGAAGCAGAAAAGGTATTCATTTTCAACTTTGTTGACTGTCCATAATATGGTGAGAGATGGACTGTAAAATTGATCAGAAGAAAAGCGAAAATGTCAAGAAAACTGGAGATTACTGCGAGGTCATTACTTTCGTCCATGATAAAGAGAGATTATGTTTCAATTTCGAGCGCTGTATACTTATTATGATATAACACAATCAATGCAATGAACTTTGTAATGAGGATTTGCATCTCATATAACCTCATATTTATCATTTAAACCAGGAATAATGAGGGGGATGAAGATGTCCTGATATTGAACTGACTTGATGATTCATACATTTAACAAATTTTCAAGTAGGCCTTAATATAAATTTTATAATGCGGTTTGTTAAGGATAACTAATACAGAACTGCATTAGTACCCTAATTCAAAAGCACGATCTGCTGTTCCGTTACTTCGTAAAATAGGCATACCAACTGCAAAATACTATAGTTGACGACTGGCTTTATAAATACAAGGGAGCAGAATGTTCTAAATTATTAATTTACATTTAGCCATTCCATTCCCCTATTCGTTATCAATAACTCTAACGATTGTTTTCTCATCTTTTATTGTTTTTTTTAATAATTACGAACATCTTTTTCGACCGCACCAATTCTTAACAAGACTTGAAGAAATTGAATATCTAACCACCATCATTTCCATCATTATAATCATCACCATCGTCACTATCATCATCATCATCATCATCATCACCCTCGTCACTATCATCATCATTATAATCATCACCCTCGTCACTATCATCATCATCATCATCACCCTCGTCACTATCATCATCATTATAATCATCATCACCATCACCATCGTCACCATCATCATCATCATTACCATCATCATGTTCATCATTATCACCATCCTCCTCCTCCTCCCTATCCTCATCAGCACCATAATCATCATCATCTTCATCAACATCATCATCATTACCATGATTACGATCGTCATCGTCGTCGTTGCAGTCGTCGTCATCCTCCTCTCCCTCTTCCTTATCATCATGAGTCATGATTACGGACCATCGGCAACATCACCCTTTCCTAACACGTAGAGTTAGTTATATCCTCCATGATCTTTATGATGAATGAATAATTTCATATTTACGTGGTAGTTGCAATTGGTATCTTATTTTGTTTTTCTTTACTACACTATATACAGAGCCTTGCACTCTCCACCGATTTTCAAAAAGACCAATATGATTTCCATTATTCTTTATATTTTCTCATCGTTATCCCCGTCATATAAGTCTGAAATACAATATATTATTATTGTTATTATTATCATTATCATTATTATTATTATCATTATTATTATTGTTTTTATTATTATTATCATTATAATCATCATCATTATAATATTATCATCATCATTATTTCCATTACCAGCATCTTTTATTATTATTATTTTATCAAAAACAAGAACCGTCTCACGCGAGATTTCTGTACTTTTATCAGGCCTACATCTATTCCATTGATGATCAGTCTTTTTACGATTTTGATTTCCTTTCTCATTAATTGAATCATTCTAAGTGATGAGAGACTTGATTATTCATGAGAAACGCTTGCATCGATGAATTGTGTTGACAGGTTATAATGATAATCTCACGAAATGGGAAATGTATCTATCTAAATAAATATCAGAACAACCAAAACGAATCAATTTCCATTGTTTTTCGCCTTAATCACGGCAAAGCCATATACCCCTCATTTGTTAACTCCCAAAATTCTATACAAATTTGATGATGCTATCCATTGTGGGCAAGGGGGAAAATGGCGTCTCAATAACACGGAGTTTACAAAAGGTCTCTCCGCTAGTTATTGTCAATCTCATCTATCTTTGAAGCAATCTGAAAAGTATCGGGGAGCGATACGTCTCGTAGGCGAGTCTTTTGTGTTTTGGTATGAATATTAATGAGGACGGTCCAATTTTGTTAATTAAAAGTGGAAACGCGCAGGGATTTGGAGTAAACTGCTTCACTGGTTTTCTTTTTTGAATTATTATCGTTACTGAGATAGAAGTCAAATTAAAAACTGTGATAGAGAAGGGGAGAAAGAAGGAAAGAAAATAGATGGAAAGGGATGGAGAGATTTTCCGGACGAAAACGAAATGATTTTTTTTTAACTTATTCGAATAATGGTACAGTATCATTATATGTCATATAATAAGGGGGGGGGAGATATTGGGAGTCAATATTTCAATATTTTTGAAGTACACTCTAAAAAATATTCGGTAATGATGTAATCATGTGTCCAACCAACATTGGGGATTTCTTTTGTTCCTTTTTTATTTATCCAGTGTGATGAAAATTTTGCCCATTCTAACGTAATTGCTGCCTATTTTTTAACCTTACTGGACAATATGCTTCCCTCATTGGGTAAAATCCTGCCACAAATTGGTTGCACACATAATTACCCTCGTGCTGGTTAAAATTTTACCCAATATTTGTTTTTACAGTGTAGTGTAATAGTCTTTAGGCCTACTGTTCATTCAGTTAAAAAACTTACATACATACATAATCTGAAAAATATCACAGAAAATTGACAATCATTTGCAGCTGAGCATCCATAAAGACAAATAACATTCATTACATTTCAATTCAACTTTATCAAATTCCAATTAAAAAAAAACACTTTACAAAACATTGGAACATTAAAAACAGGCAATTCAAAATGAAACGAATGAATAAAAAATTGAAATTAAAAGTCTCTAACCTCTTAAATCGTGATTGATCTGATCAGTAATAATTAACATATTGAAATATAACTCGATAATGAGTGGTCATTTTGTCTCACTCTAGCAAGTGAGATGACTGACAAGTGATTATCACCATGTTCACTCTAATGGGAGTGCATCCACACTCAGTTTCGAGTGATCTTGAGTCTATTTACTCAATGATACAAACGAGTATACATGTCCATCCTTTAACCAAAATTTAAAAAGCATCATCTTAGAGAAAAAATAAAGGAAAACGAGGACCAAACTTTTAAATGGAAATTCTAACTTTGTTTTCAGTGATGATTTATTTTCAGAATGTTACGTTCTTGTTCTGTTGATTTTTCACACTTTTTTTGAGATTTCCCTCATTTCCAGGCATTCTGTTGTTATTTTTCTAACGCCGAATCACGAACGAAAGAATGAAATCAATGAATCTTGATTTGCAGAAGATACCGTGACTTTATGCACCAATTCGATAAAAGCCTCCTAATGTTATCAAATTGATACAATCTTCGAACATAATGCAATCAACTTGAAATTAATGACCGAAACTCTCTCTTCGCCTTTCCCGCATGCTATTTCCCCACTCCCCTCTGTACCAGAAAGCAATGCCAAGAGAACATGGGCCGACTCAGTCACACTGTGTCATCGGACAAGAACTCGATAGCAGACCGACCACGCACACACATCGCCGTTCGGGAGGCTCATGCGATATTGGATTGAAATCGATTCAGAGGTGAGACGTGGAACAAAGAAATAGCGCTGTGCGACCTATACGTCTGTCGAATCATTCAGACGAAGAATCAACCATCAGCCAATCAGAAAGCCGGTCTTATCTTATTTTCCCATCGTCCAAAGTCATTACTAGTTATTGTCATTGGGGTATTGCAACTCGAACCCGGCCGGTAATGGGCCCGCGCCTGCCGGTGGGCCCCCGGGGCAACGAGCATTCGCAAGAGCTGCCCCGAAGAAAGAATACACAAGACATGCAAGATGCAAGTATGCGATAAGCTGGAGGGAGGAAGAAAGAAAGTAAGAAGAAGAAAAAAAAAGACGAAGAAAATAGAGGAGAGTGCATTATCCCGTCCTGGCTGCCATGGTTGTTTTAGTGTATCGCGTGTTACTTAGGGCGGCCTTTTTGCGTGTTGAGTGTACTAATGTCACAATGAAGATACTTTTAAATTGGAAGAGACATGTGATGTATGCTGTCATGGTCCGATGTTTAGAGTCATGATACACACATCATATCATTAGGCAAGTCTTTCTGAAATTGCATCTTTGAAGATAATGAACATAATGAAACAAATAACTAAATTGAGTATTTCTCGTTTTTCTTCAATTTTGAATTGATCTTCTGAAATCAAAGCAAATTGCATGTGTGTTTACTTCAGATATTATTATCATGATTAAAATCAAATATGATGTATTTGTCATATAAAGATAAGAAAAGTATTCCTTACATCTAGAATAACTTGATGAGATGTAAATTGAAACTTATCGCCTACGTTAGAAAATTAGAATTGAATGGAACCAATGCCCCCCCCCCCCACTTTTTAGAAAAAAAGAAATCGATGAATAGTATTTTTTCGTAAAATACTTCAAGATATTTCAAAGTTGATGCTTCAATCGGTTTCAATCATGGTATTATTATTGTATGGATTCATCTGGGTTTTTTTTCGTTGAATTGACTAAATGAAAAGAAGATGAAATGACAGAAAATTAGGGATTTAAAAAACCCAATGAGCGTGATGATGGGATCTGCTCGTCTTTTGATAAAAAGGGACAGGATTCGAGATCGAGTACTGCATAAAACGACAATGATGAACCATATTAAGCTATTTTGTATATACATGTATATGTATATATATATATATATATATATATATATATATATAAATATATACATATTTACATGTACATATATATATATACATGTATATATATATATATATATATATATATATATATATATATATATATATATATATATATATATATATATATTGCTTCATCATGGCTCTGTTTTTCTATTTATCTTAAAAAGAATTATAGCGATTGTGAAAATGAGTAAATTTCTTGTGCGTGCAGCAAAAGGGTTTGAGTGACCCTGTTACGAGTCTAATAGGAAATAACTCATGCATGAAATTAAAGTCAACATTTCTACAAAGTTTGACAAATTTCCACACTATACACTATCCACACTTCTGGTGCCACACAGGCACCAGAAGTCTCCGTAGTGTCATCTTTAAAAAAAAATGAATTGTGATTATACATGCTTTCTGCTTTCCCATATTATAAAAAAAAAAATTGTCACATGTACACACACGCGTAAGATGCGTTGACTTTAATATACTAAAACGCAATCACGGCATATAATCGCACCATGATTAGGAGATAGGGGTGAATAATGACGAAACTTTTTGTGCCCACCTTCAATTTCTGCGGCCCGTGTCCCGCCAAAAGTAATGTTAGCGATATAATTAATATCTTACTGTATGTCCTAACTCTCTCTCTCTCGGCTACATTAAGTTATCGGAAATGAGGAGAGGTTCGCTGATTTTGATACGACGGTCATTCAAATTACATCGCACGCGGCGCCACGCTACCGTTGCAAAATTAGACGCCAAAATGCCAAAAACAAATCGTTTCTGGCCCATGATGTTATAGGTGAGATGCACGCATGGTAGGTCGTGCAGTCATGCATGGCGTTCCGACGTTACTCCGCTGATGAAAACCCGCCTAGCACGTGACAGACAGGGAACATTTCTGTAACAAGGGCATACACAAATGCTGTATAAGCTATCAATTTCATAAACAAGATGCGTCATTTAGAAATAAAAAAAAAGTTTTTGCATAACTGTCACGGATTATGTCCATGTGAACGTTTTTCAAGGATTATACTGATGTACATATTTCACGGAGCATTGAAATAATAAAAAAGCATTTGCATATTTCTTTAGCATGATATTAATGTCTATTGTTTAATCTTATACATGCACTTCCACCTAAGGATAGATTCAATGTACAAAACTTATAACATGACGAAATTACATTTTTAAAGGGTTGTTGTGTTGTGCTAAAATAAAACTATCATCATAAAATCATCATGATGATTTACTAGTCTTATATGCTTCTTTTAATTGAAATAGTTCAATTCAGGCGTGAAACGCAATGCCATCATCAACTTTATGTTATTTTGTAAACTGTTGATATTTTTGTCTCTTGTTCCCCTCTAATTCATGCTCATTCATATCTAGATCCTTAATATTCTTTGCTTTTCTGACTAGTCATCGTTGGAAAAATAACATTTTTATTCTAATGTTTGTAATATTCATAACCCATAAAATAATAAAGTCAAATTCATGTAAAGATGTTTTAATTCTAGAATATTTCCATTGCTCCACGTTAAGGGTTATCTGATAAATTATTCACATTTCCAACAACACTTTTAAAGACCACTCGATTACTATAATTATTATTTTTTACTTTTACGTATAGTATGAAATAGAGGCAAAAGAAGATATCATTTGCGAGCGAACATTACCTGAAGCGTGTGCATCGGTGTGTAACGTACTGCGCATGATCGAACCCGTCCTGTCTGTAAGGACGGCCACGATTGATTGCATTGTGGGTAAAACAAATTGGACAGTAATTTTCAACCAACATCTTCCTTACGATAGTGGGGTGGGTGGTCACGTTATCTTTCTAAATTTAAAAGTAATCCGGATAATTACGAAATCAATGCAAATATCAAGGATGGCACTTTCTTATCCGCCTAAAAAACACGATAAACGTGATCGGTCAGGTTAATGAAAACTGAACAATGTTTTAAGTACATCTTTAAATAATTTCAACGGAATCGGTAAATGAAACATATAGCATGTATTAGATGCATGTTTTATGTTGTATTACTTTATTTGTTGTAATTACTAATTTACTAACAACTATCATCAAATTGTAAGTTGTAACAGTAGTGAGTTAAGTTTATTGTAAGCGCCTTTAGCACACCTAATGGGGTGGATATGTTTTGCGCATTATAAATGTCTTATTATTATTATTATCATATTCTCATCATCTACAGTTATTTTTTTGCGAATATCAAAGTTTGAACAGTTTGTTACAATCTCAACGATGTGTGTAATATAACCATTGAAGAAGAATGGTCGTTCAAATAAATCAATAGGCCTATTATTTAGACCCTGAAAATAACTGTGGCGTAATTTGGGTGTGGTAGCGCCACACGGGTGTGATAATATGTAGTCCATAAGTGGCGATACCAAGGTTAATTGTACAAATGGAACGAATTCTCTGTTGATATAGGTTTACCATTGTTGCCACAGATGTATTAAGTAGCTACTGGTGCACCTTTGATGTGTGATGTAGTCATGCAGTGGCGCCATGGATGTGTGATGTAGTCATACCAGTGGCGCCATGGATGTGTGCTGTCGTTATACCAGTGGCGCCATGGATGTGCGATGTAGTCATACCAATGGCGCCATGGATGTGTGATGTCGTTATACCAGTGGCGCCATGGATGTGTGATGTAGCTATACCAGTGGCGCCATGGATGTGTGATGTCGTTATACCAGTGGCGCCATGGATGTGTGATGTAGTCATACCAGTGGCGCCATAGATGTGTGATGTCGTTATACCGGTGGCGCCATAGATGTGTGATGTAGTCATACCAGTGGGGCCATGGATGTGTGATGTAGTTATACTGGTGGCGCCATGGATGAGTGATGTAGTCATACCAGTGGTGCCATGGATGTGTCATGTAGTCATACCAGTGGCGCCATGGATGTGTGATGTAGTCATACCAGTGGCGCCATGGATGTGTGATGTAGTCATACCAATGGCGCCATGGATGTGTGATGTCGTTATACCAGTGGCGCCATGGATGTGTTATGTAGTCATACCAGTGGCGCCATGGATGTGTGATGTCGTTAGACCAGTGGCGCCATGGATGTGTGATATAGGCATACCGATGGCGCCATGGATGTGTGATGTAGTCATACCAGTGGCGCAGTGGATGTGTGATATAGTCATACCAATGGCGCCCTGGATGTGTGATGTAGTCATACCAGTGGCGCAGTGGATGTGTGATGTAGTCATACCAGTGGCGCCATGGATGTGTGATGTAGTCATACCAGTGGCGCCATAGATGTGTGATGTCGTTATACCGGTGGCGCCATAGATGTGTGATGTAGTCATACCAGTGGGGCCATGGATGTGTGATGTAGTTATACTGGTGGCGCCATGGATGTGTGATGTAGTCATACCAGTGGCGCTATGGATGTGTGATGTAGTCATACCAGTGGCGCCATGGACGTGTGATGTCGTTTTACCGGTGGCGCCATAGATGTGTGATGTAGTCATACAAGTGGTGCCATGGATGTATACCAGTGGCGCCATAGATTTGTGATGTACTCATACCAGTGGCGCCATGGATGTGTGATATACTGGGAGCTATATTAGTTGCACCATGGATGTGTGATGTAGTTATGCCAGTGGCGCCATGGATGTGTGATGTAGTTATACTGGTGGCGCCCCGGATGGGTGATGTAGTTACACCAGGGATGCCATGGATGTGCGATGTAGTCATATCAGTGGCGCCACTTGTGTGTGATGTAGTAATACAAGTGGTGCCATAGATGCATATTGTATTTATACCAGTGGCGCCATGGATGTGTGGTGTAGTCATTTATACCAGTGGCACCATTGATGAGTAATGGAGGTATATTCGCGCCATGGATGCATGATGTAGTTATACCAGTGGCGCCATGGATGCATGATGTCTTACTGCAATGTTATATTATTCACTTAATAGCCATCACCCCATGTTGATTATTCTTACCAAATTTCTATCATTCTCCTCTCCACTCAATGCTTGTTTTTACCTTAATGGCTGTAAATGAAACTATTTGAATAAATTAGAGTAAAATTGAACAAGCAAGATACTCAGTTTCAGTAAAATCGTATTTGTAAGTTTTGCACTATTTTGATAAAAAACAATTCCATGCATGTCATTTTGAATAGGCAATGACTGCGTTATGTAATCTCACCATAATTTATTTTGTATTAGTCATAATGTAGTTTATTATGAGATTACAAATATTTAAATTTTCTGCTCTAATTTTTTAATGGGATTGAATGCTTAGTCAATGAGTTAAAAAACTATTGCGTAACTTGTTATAAAAAGGGACATACTATTCATTAGCACATGTGTGACAAAGATGAAAAAAATATTTCTTCTTCGTTTCAAGCAGACATGTGAAATGAATACTAGTAGCTCACTTATTGTATATTTACAATGACATGCATAGAGTCATGAATGCAAAACTTTATATTCAATACCAATGAAATCTTTGCTACAACCATGCAATTGTGATCGACTTTCAGTGTTTTGCTTATTCAATTTTACTCTTTTTGTTCAAGTCATTATCAGCCTGGAGTACCACCCCCCCCCTTAATACTTCTGTACCTCTGACGAATTTCAGTCTCACCACACCTGTAAAATGACATTTGCTACAGGCTCTATTTTGTCTAAGTTATAGTGTTGGGGTTGCAATAGGGTTTTATGTTATGTTTATTTAGGATAGGGTATAGTGTTAAATCCATGGTTGAAGTCGGTCATTCTATTCGTCTGTCAAATTTACAGCGGAGCAATTGTCACCAGAGCAAATGTCATGAAACCCACCACACCAACTCCCATTGTCAGAGAACACAAAAGACAAGATAATACTAGTATTTCCAATGAGAAGTGAATATTTTTATTCAAACTCAAACACTTGAGAATAAGTTACAGTGAAAAAAAAGTCACATCATTTCACAAACTGGAACATAAATAAAATTGCATAGCGCTCTATAGATACATAACCTATGTACACAGTCCATAGACAGAAAAAAACAACAACAGTGATTGCCATTGAACAAGTGTCAGCATATAAGAATATCAAAAGACAACAGATTAAATAACTTGGCACATCAAAGCAAAAGCAAAGCGATATACAATGTAGACATCAATTAGAAAACAAATATAAAATGAAGATAAGATTGCTTGAGATTCGTTGCAGGTCCAATACAATATTTCTTAGTCTCTGGTTAATCATTGATGTGAAGTTAATGATATAATTAATAAGGTCAGACAGTAATTCGTTACTAAGTCCCTTGGAAAGGACTCAAAGTCATTGTTCCTAGGGTCATATACTTAATTTATTTTTAGTCAGGTACATTCCAACAATTATTATTGAAGTACATCTTGTGGCATATCTTTAAATAAATAATACATGTACATTATGCTAACAACCGAACACATTGACTTTCATCACAATTGCTTGAAAAGACAAACATTAAAATTGTTTCATTCAATCACATACATGTGCCTAATTTGTCTTGGGTTACCTTGAAAATTAAAGGCAAATCTTCAGGAAACTTGGCTTGTCTTTGGTACAATGTCTGCAAGAAAGACAAACTTTGGAGGCTCGGAGGTAAATGAATGTGCTTTCTTTATGACTTCATTTTTTGTGTTCTCAGCAATGATGAATCACATAGATTCCAACAAAGGTCAGTAATATATTCTTACTTATATAACTTGTCTGGTCAGCGGATCATTTGTTCCACCTTCCATGGAATGTACATGTATCAGTGCAATCTTGGATCTCATATACCACAAATAATGGAAATTTACTCACACCACAAGATTCAAGTAATTACTCTTCACTACATGGGGAAATATTTATAATTTTTTTTACATGCAATATGTTAGACACACAGGGGATAAATATAATTTTTGGATGATCTTTGAAAGAATCAGGTCGTTGGTCTTCTGGATTTTATCACTTGATCATACGGAATTCATAATCCTAATCCACACACCCAATTGCAGTTTAATCTAATCTAACATATAGCCCACATGGCAATCTTAACCCATAATACAATAAACTTCAGCAAATGCACATACTCCTCATACAGAGAAATATATGTACATGTATATACATGAAGAGAAATAAAGAAATATACATGCAATTTCAGGCACAAGTATTCACAGTTTTTCAATTGGACAAAAAATATCATACACCTGAATGGTATCACTCACTTTTTGTACATATCTGCACGACCCTTTTTACAAGTTTGATCAGTCAGCAACAGTGAAGAAAAAGAAGGAACTTTGTCTTTTTTCAAGTTTTGAAGTAAAATTATTACTCAATTTTGTACATTTACTACAATGTTCAGGAGAAGGGAAATATGCAAAATAGTAGGTATATTTATATTCATCTACAAAACCATAAGTCAGCATTTGAATTTGATATTGAATACACTAATTGAAATCTCATGAAGCATTTACAAATAATTGTTGTTTTCATTGCAATTAAGAAACATTCTAAGAGAACGATATGTCTACTTATGACACTGGAAGGCATGTCTTTCATATATTGTAGAAATTTATATTTTACGTTGGTCACAGAACACAAGATAGTGCAATTATTTGCTGATATATTTCTTCACAAACATCAATACTGGTTTTGCTCACACACATGTAAATTCATGAAACATGAATTATATGCTCATAGAAATAAACAAGATGAATGCCTCTGGCCGTCTCACCTGCATCACGCGATTCAATATAGCAGCAGTGCTGATTTTGAAAACTACTATGACTCGCACAAGATGTTCAGTGATACTTGGTTACTCTTATTTCTACGTTTTATGAACTAGACCCATACACTTATAGAGATATGATGGTAATTCAACAAATACCCCCAACGTGGCCAAAGTTCATTGACCTTACATGACCTTTGACCTTGATCATGTGACCTGAAACTCGTACAGGATGTTCAGTGATACTTGATTACTCTTATGTCCAAGTTTCAAGAGAAAGATCCATCAACTTTCCAAGTTATGATGGTAATTCAACAGATACCCCCATTAAGCCAAAGTTCATTGACCTTTGACCTTGGTCATGTGACCTAAAATGCGCAAAGGATGTTCAGTGATACTTGATTACTCTTATGTCCAAGTTTTATGAACTAGACCAACACACTTTCAAAGTTATGGCGGTAATTCAACAAATACCCCAATTTGACCAAAGTTCATTGACCCTAAATGACCTTTGACCTTGATCATGTGACCTGAAACTTGCACAGGATGTTCAGTAATACTTGATTACTATTATGTCCAAGTTTCATGAATCAGATCCATAAACTTTTAAAGTTATGATGGTAAATCTACAGATACCCCCAATTCGGCCAAAGTTCATTGACCCTAAATGACCATTGACCTTGGTCATGTGACGTGAAACTCATGCAGGATGTTCAGTGATACTTGATTAACCTTATGTATAAGTTTCATGAACTAGGTCCATATATTTTCTAAGTTATGATGACATTTCAAAAACTTAACCTTAGGTTAAGATTTTGATGTTGATTCCCCCAACATGGTCTAAGTTCATTGACCCTAAATGACCATTGACCTTGGTCATGTGACGTGAAACTCATGCAGGATGTTCAGTAATACTTGATTAACCTTATGGTCAAGTTTCATGAACTAGGTCCATATACATATTAAGTTATGCTGTCATTTCAAAAACTTAACCTCAGGTTAAGATTTGGTGTTGACGCCGCCGCCGCCGCCGCCGTCGCCGCCGCCGCCGCCGTCGCCGTCGCCGTCGCCGCCGCCGTCGGAAAAGCGGCGCCTATAGTCTCACTCTGCTATGCAGGTGAGACAAAAATCACACTTTGAAAACACGGGTTATTTTTATATTACATAGAGTTAAAACACTGGACCTACCTGGGCGATTCCATAGAGTATGTCAATTCCCCCAAAGTGGGACCTTTTTTAAATTAATTGTTTACATTTTATAGTTCATATATTCAAAGATGTTGTGATGTTTTCAAATTATCATGGATTGAGCATTTCATGAAGGGAAGTTGGTCTGGAGGAAAACCGGGTCAAGTAGCAAGAGATTATATTATCGACCTGCCTACATGTACCTAGGAGGGATGGAGGGAAAGGGGGGGGGGGGTAATCAGTTGACACATTTAAAAAACATTTACGACCAACAAGGTACATTGTACAGTGTACTGATTTGTACTCATGCATAACTTATAGCACAGAAATAATCAAAGAAAAAAAAAGACAGAAAATACAGATTTCATATGGAATAGAAATGAGAAGAGAGTATTACAAAAAACAGCATGGAAAAAATGTATTTAAAGAACATAAAAATAAATCTATAAAATCAACTACACTTGTATGAGTATAGTATAAAACAACCATCAATTTGTAAATCATAAATTACAATAGAAAAATGTAAGCTTGTTAGCATTACTACACTGCAAAAACTCAGGTGTTGATTTAACACCAGCCCGGAATCTATATATGTCCACACCAGAGAAGTATTGAAACAACACCAGTTTGGAATCAAACCGATGCTGTTTTAATACTAATTGGTGTTGTATATTAAACACTTCTCTGGTGTGGACATATATAGCTTCCGGGCTGGTGTTAAATCAACACCGGTGTTTTTGCAGTGTATAAAAAACACATTTTGGAAATGTTTGAAATAAAACCTTGATAGAAGATGAAATAAAAAGTAATATTTCTGATGGTATTTCCTACGAGTAATATAAATTATTTCAAAAACCAAATCAAACAAACAACAACTATATAATCATCATTGGGTTAAATTCATTCAGCCCATCGCAACAAGCTTTTGAGATTTACCAATCTAAACAATACCTTGTTGAATTATTGTGCATAAGATGTCATTCAACAATGACAGAAGTATGAAAGAAGCCCCTAAATATTCATCTTGGTATTTCAAATATAATTATATCTTCTCATACTTCAATCATAATGTAAAGTTACGTGGAGCACACATAAAGACCAATATTTACTCCTTACAAGTTTCATTCATTGCCCAAACATTTGATATCAAATAACATGAAAAATAAATAGAAAATGAATGCTTGCATTTGAAATTGAATGTATCAACAAAGAATTCCCAGGGAAGCATTTACACAACACTGATAAACATGTTTTTACAATAATTCACTTTACAACCCCTACATCCACGTGGAACCAACAAATATTGTGCTCTAGGGGCTCTAAAAACCTCTAATCTTATAGACTGGTACTTTCTTGAGACAGTACAAGTTGAGCATATAAAGAACTCTTGGGTGGCGTTTCACAAAGGATAAAGTGCGACTTTAAGTCGTGCTTAAGTTCCAAAATGCACACGATATACAGAGCACAACTGCCTTGAATAACATGCAGTAGGACGCATCCCCTGGGCATGACCTTACCAAGACAGCGTTATGTCTTATACTGCATGCAACTTGAAATTTAAGTGTGATTTATAGTCATACTTACATGTAATTCTTTGTTAAACATCCCCTGAACTGCATTTTAAATCTGTATATTCCATCATTTTACTTTCAAACATGAAGGATGAGCATATCTATATGTAAGTATATAAGCTTACATTGCTAAGATTTCACTTCAATTTTTTTGAATAGTTATTTGATCAACCTAATTTCACAATAACATATGTTTCAGCTTCCTTTTCATGTCAAAGAAGATTGTTTCTTGACTTGTTAACTACCACATTTCCATATATTCTATATGCTTTATATGGGATCCACGGGTGCAAGAAGCCGATGGGTTAAGACTTGAAAAACTGCAAGGCAGCTTGGGCACTGTTGTCCGGGAAACGAAACTCAAGGCTGAATTTAGATGTCCCTTCCTTTTCCTTCTCTTTATCTGAAGACGGGAGAAAGTAGAAAAGAAAAGTATGATGAATTTATGATAAGTTCACAGATTAATTTTACTCGTTTACTTGATGGTAATTTCATTATCAATTATGTAATTCTAATCTGTTTATATTCCAGGCAAGACAATAAATAGAAACAAAACAAAATACAGAAAATAGAACATATCACCAGCTAATGCATGGAGAACACCTAAAACAATGCAGTCTACTGACTTTCCAAACTGGCAACTGCTTACAGAATATAAAATGTTGAGGCATGATGTGTATGAATAATCATTGAGCACATAAAGTAAATTAAGACTAAATTAGATTAATCTATCAATCATTTCAGAAATCATTTGGTGAATATGAATTTCAAGAGATTCACCACAATAAAGATGTCTTCTATAATTCTCCAATTCCCTTTTTATCTGTATTCTCATTTAAATGGGTTGACAAATGAAGAAATTACCATTTTGATTGAGGAAAAATGGAACACTTTGACAGAACAATTATACAGAGATGAATAGTATGCACAAAGTGTTTCTTTAATCCAGTCTGGATAAAAAGAGTCAACAGTAGCATAATCCCAACACGTGCAAACTTTGCACTTTCAATTCTACTTTTATTAGATTTCCTATGTCATACAGAGCTCTGACAAATCCTCGTATTGCGTGATTGGTTTCCAGGTGTACCGAAGATTAATCTAATCCATCGCGTTCTGATCATTCAAACAGACGAGATACAACTGACAATCACAGAGTAAATACCAAATGACAAAATAATGAAAAGTATAGCCTTTGGTACATATACAGTAAGCCAATATTCATTCTAATGGCATGGTATTTGCAATGTAGCTCGCTTGTAGTTTCATATAGAAAATGATAAATGAATGTCAATAATGGTGCCAAAATTTCCTTGAAGGTCTATTTAGTAATTGGCTTGAAACTGATTATAAATACTGATAAAGGCTGACAAAACTACATCAGATGAAAAAATAGTTCTTTAATGAAAGTGCATGTACCAACAACTGAACTGTAAGTATTATCAAGAAAGAATGTTCAAACTGATTAGGAAAAAGAGACAACAAAAAGTAACAATTTTGTTTTTTTTACAGTTCTATCCTCACAGGAAGGGTATTGTATGTATATGCTAATCCAACATGTCTCAAATGGTTTGTACATCTTTAATCAAAATAGAAGAAAAGAAAAATGACTGTGCAATACAGAGAATTATGACTTTTAAAATGAACCCTGACAAGTCACTGTGTATATGTACTTGTGACAGCTATCTCTACGGTCATTTTTCTGATAATCAACGAGTAAAAATAATAAAAAGGGCTTTCAAGTTTTGTATAGGAGGCACACATCCTGACAGGCATATCGTATAAAAAAAACCCCAGCAATATACTTGAAAGTATTACAGATGAAATAAATTCAACTCCAGAAATAGGACTCCATTACAGAAAACAAGAAAGAAAGGTCGTCAGGCCTCATGTTAAGCAAAGATACAGCTTGTGGTTAGAAACTTTGAATTCCAGTTCACTTAGGAACCAAAAATTGTTTTTATACAGCAACATGCATTAATGGAATTTATCAAATGGATATGGTACAACAAATAAAGCCTGGTATGAATATTGAAATTAAGAAAACTATAAGACAAGAAGTAAATCCACTTGTTGGTTTGTACATCCCCATCAAGCCATTCCTTAACTTATAACCATATTTTCCTCCATCCAATAAACCCTAAGTGCATTTCTATTTCACTTTGGTATGGTTTGACGAGCAGGCTGTCAACATGGAAAGGGCAGTCACGGGCCTAGGTTCTGATTTATGCCTTGTGTCACGCTAGAATCGCATCAAGGATACAAGAAACACAGTATCTTCTAATGGATTATTTGAGCAGTCTATCTGCATACTAAAAAGCAGAGCTTGCTACGTTGAGTAATCAACATGTGAATCGAATACATGTACCTTCCCCCCATTTACTCAGGAATTGAGATTTGAGGAGGATTGTATAGATGTATTTTACAGCTAAGAAATAAAAAAGAAAGATTGAAGCTTTGAAAGCAATTCATGCACTTAATGTGGAGACAAGGGGGGGGGGGGAGGATAACACATAATATCACATGCATAATTTAAGTTCAGCTAATCTATGAATACATTTATAAAATTTATTCATTTGATTGACTGATTGATTTATCTATTCATTTATTCATTAATTTATTTTCTTTAATGTATACTGCAGGGTAGGCCTGTTCAGTTATGCAAAACTGCTCCCTCTGTTCTTATGTTATCATGATTAACTTTTAGTATGATATTGATAATATCTTTCTCACAATTACTAGCAAATAGCAAGTTTTAACAAATTTATTTAAGAAAATATAAATATACAGGGTTAAAGTGAAAATCTAGAGTTGAAAAAGAATGACATACAATGTACATGTACTAGATTCTTACATCTGACTATAAAAACCCTCTTATCGTTCAAGAACTATAGTGATAATAATAAGCAGTTCCCAGAGACGCATAATACCATATAAATGGTCTCTAAGCGCGTTGTTAACCATACACGTCTCTCCTTTTTATGCATGGAAATTATATGCTTGCTGAGGATAGGAATATGCATACAACGAATTCACTGAATCAACTTGAATCTTTGCAGATGGCCATGACAAAAGAATTGCAACGGGCAAACTGTTTGGAAATTTATTCAGCAAAGACGACGCAAAGAGATTAAAACCCTACGCACCTAAACCCGAAAAGAGGACAAAGTGATCGGATATGAGAAGACGAAGAAGAAAAGTTAGTGCAGCAACACTGAGAGTCCCAGAGGGAGAGGCGCGAATGGACGATGGGGGAAACCGGGCACGGCCAATCGGTGAAAGTGATACGGAAGGACAAGAACATCTTTGTTTGTTCGGCGATGCTGTTCTATTCAGTCGAGGGGGGGCATTCTGATCAAATAGGAATTGAATTCAGGGCAAACAGGCTAAGGGAGATTGGCTGGGGGGCACCTGCCAATGGTCATACACAATTTCACACATTTATTTCTCTATCTCTCTCTCTGATCAGTCGTCTTCATTCCTCCATCACAATCAGTTTTTCATTTAGCTAACATCACCAACATACTTCAGGAAACTTCAAAAGTTTTCAACAATGTTCCATTTTACAAATGATTCATTTTTGTTCATTTTTTTAAATCAATTATGGATGGCAATATTGCTTCTAAGCAATGGGCAAACTTAGGGAGGAAAAAGTGTGTGGAAGGATTAAGGGAGATATAAAGTGAGTGAGAGAGGTGGTGAGAGGGGGGGGAGACAGAGAGAATGAGAGAGTGAGAGGGAAAGAGAGGTGAGGGAGGGGAAGAGGAGAGGGGAAGAGTAAAGAGAGGGAGTGAGTTGGAGAGGAGTGAGGGGGAAGGGAGAGGGGGAGAGGAAAGAGAGAGGGGGAGATGATGGAGGGGAGGGAGAGAGGGGGAGAGTAAGAGAGAAACAAAGAGAGAGAGAGAGAGATGGTGAAAGGGAGTAAAATAGGTTATGAAATATGAATATTGAATGCAGATGTACAAGAATGATGCCCGAAGAAGACCAGTTTCTGGTGATAATAGAATCTCCCATCCCCGTTTTGTGGGGCTATCATTTATCACCTACTCTTAGTGCAAGACGTCTGGCGGGGATCGGGTTACCCCCGACCTGGCAGGATTGGCACTCATCATGTGAGATTTGTGGGGTGATGATGTCCAAAACGATGCCCAATCGGTGTCAAACACTGATTCATTGTACTACTTCACATTACACGCCTGACAGCTCCGTTTCGGTGCGGGAGCACACAGTTTAGGGTGTCTGAGGCTCGGGGAGTGTGGCACAAGTGTCTTGTCTTCCCATTACGAATGACAAATGCAGACTCTCCAGTAGTAGATTATTTTTCCTCCAACCTGTTTTGCAGCTGCTCTTCCTCACTGGTTTCAAAGACTTTACCATTTGAAAAAAATCAGTTAAAATATGTTTATATTACCTAGATTCCTAAGTATGTACCATTTTCTTCTCTGGTATTTCTTCATTTGTATTCTTTATAAATATCCTTTAAGTTTTAATTTTATTTATTCTACATCAATTCCTTTTTTCTCCATTCCTTATTTACCTCTTTCTCCATCCCTTATTTACCTCTTTCTCCATTCCTTATTTACCTCTTTCTCCATCCCTTATCTCTCCTTTTCATTTCAGTATCTTCTGTACTCCTTTCTTACATGTACCTTTGTCTCTATCTCTCTTTCAATGATTCTTCTTCATTTTAAAATACATTTGCATTCATTCCCACAAAAATGGCTACTACAATGGACAAGATTTAGGAAATGAAACAGCACAGTAATACCATCAAACATCGAAAATAATGCACAAAGTCTCTGGGAGAACTTATTTATATAATTGAAAGTAACTGAGGTGCAAATTGTATGCTAAGTGAGCCTCAAAACAAATTTTATGATTTCTGTGAGTTCTTAGGGGTGTTGCAAGAAAAATTGATATCATTTGCAAATTTCAGATGCAAATGTACATGTGATGAGATGAATTTAAACTGTAGCAAATCATATTACACTCCTTGTTTCAAGAAGCAGATTAACGATCAATCACACATTCGCAAGAAGACTTTGACTACTTATGATTGATTTAGGGACTGAAAATAGACTTGCAATCGATCGCAAGTCTCCTGCAACACGTCATTAAACTTCACCAACAAATCAGTAGAACGCGCCTGTGATCCCAAGATCAAAATGACAAGACCACTGTACTACAGTCATGCTACCACACCTCCCCTAATGACAAATGAAAGTTCAAGTATATCAATACACTGGCACGGAAGCCTGAACACAATCGGCAAGTCAAGGGCGACAGTTGGGTAGCGTGTAATGACCAAGTAGGCATGTTTGCTCTCATCTCCTTCAACTCCAAAGGCTACTTGGAAGAATCCAGAGTGCACTAATTGATTCATAATACACCAGGCATGTGACCTGCTGCTATTACTACTGGTAGCACTACCGACGGTCAGTGCTCGGTAGTGCTACCGGAAGATGAAATAAGCTGAAATTAATATAACACTGTCATACACGGAAGGACGCTATTGCAGATCAAAGATGTTCCGTTGAGGACCAGAAGGGCACCATTGCCATTGACCTTGTACAGCAATAGTGCCCATCTGATTCTCAAAAGAACATATTCAAGCTGCAATAATGCCCTTCTGGCTCTCAACCCAGCATATAAAGCAAAGGCACCAGGAAACTCTTCTGAATAAAAGGAAATCATGATCAGGGGCCCTGTGTCAGAAAACTTGCTATAATACCAAAAATTGCAATAACAGTTTAAAGCTACTGAAATCCTTCAATTTGATTGGCTGATAGTCATAAAAATTGTTATTTTTTTATTCTTACATGTCTTTATGAATGGGACCCAGAACCCTGAAAAATAATCACATTTCTACACTTTTAGAATTTTATAAAGCTTTGTCAATTTTTGAGAAATTTGTCCCAATGTCCAATCAATCTATTTTTAAAAGCAATTTCGCTCAAGGATAATACTTTGGATGTCAAGGCTAGGAAGAGAGAGAGAGAAAAACAGATACAGAGAGAGAGAGAGAGAGACAGAGAGAGATAGAGATATACTGTAGATAAAGAGAACGAAAGAGAGACAATGATATCGAAATGTCAAAAAACCTATAGTAGAAGAAGAATGAAGAGAAAGAATGAGACGGGATTATCAATAACAATTTCTTTTGAAAGTAGGTGATCATTTTTTGATTGAGTATGGTACTGTCATTACACTAATTGATTTTCAGATTCATTTTGCCCAGGCTCTATTTGGCAATCCAAGATGAACACCACTAGAAACAGGTACATGTATGATTACTAACAGGTTGTATTTGCACTGCAAACCACACTCTACCAGTTTCTGTGATAACAATCATATGCTGAAAAAAGTACTTTGTTGAAATACCAGTTCACTGTGACATATGGCTTAAGCCAACATTTTTGTTGTTGTAATGATTGTGCATGGTAGTAGTTATGCATGCATGCTTTATATTTGTTTAATGTGAGAATTAGGATTTTGGTAGGGATAAAATAATTAATTGAATACATTTACATATAGCAGCTTTACACTGATGTGGATAGGAAAGAGCATTATTTTGCGAGACATTTGAAATGATTTTATCATAATGGGGACGGGGAGAGGTGGAAGTTGATTGGGATGTACACTGAGCAGTTTTACTGAAAGGGAGGGGAGAAAAAAAGGGTAAAATTTTAAATTCTTTTGTCTTTCATTCTCATCTTCACTAATTTTATGAGTGGAATTTCATGAAAACCTTCTACTCATCCATTAGTACCTGTAAATGGATTGAGAGGGCAGCTTTAGATAAATCAAATACTTAAATAGAATCTTGAAAAAACTTTGCTAATACAGATCTGGGATTGAATGAAAACAAATTTCATAATGATTTCTGGTAGCGAATATTGAAAACTACACTCATATTCATATTATTCTCATCCAGAGCACTTTAAGTACTGCACTTGAACATACATGTCATGGAAAAGAGATTAATGTAGCCATGGCGGTCTAAGCTTTAAAGGGGGGAAGGTCAAATAAAACTTGCTATCAAACTGAAACATGATTCCCCCAAAAGCCAAATGAATCTCAGCTAAATTTTCAATTTCCAAATCCAGCCAATAACAAACTTGCATTAAGGACTTTGCCAAAGTTTTCGGAAAGACCATGCATGTGCTTACTATTTCATCTCCCTCCCACATCCTACTGTATCTCTACATTAGTTACTTTGTATTCATTTTGAAGCTGATATATTTCCAACCCATCTCCCCTACCGTACTATAAAACCATCACTGCTAGTAGAATTTTCAATCCTTTCCAGGAAACTTTTGACTGGAGACTTTCTTATCCAAGACTTTAAAAAAAATCTTGACCACGAGATCTACAAACAAGTCATTAACAACCCTCTAAACAGCAACATCAACCGAAACTTGCCAAATGTAAGGGGGCAACAAGCAAACTACTAGAAAAATCATGACAGCTCAAAAGCCTCAAATACTGAGATAGGATGAGTGAAAAATCTTAGAGTGTGCGAAGACGGGAGAAGAGAGAGCGCATAGAGAACCGCACTCATTTAACGTGGAGAGGTACGTTTCATCTCTCTCACATCTCAACAGCTAATTCAACATGGTAACATGGACAGAGATGGGACGAGAGCATGGTGTGGTGTGGTGTGGTGGTAGTCTTCTCTTGAAAAGCTTTTTGTCCTGTTTACTGGAACCAGTTTGGCCACTTGACTGGCAAATTGTAGATGGTGTTTGCATCGCACTCTAACACACATTCTTTTTTTTCAGTAAACTGAAGTATTCCTGAGAAGGGTACGGCAAGATAAGAGCCATCTTCACACAAGCATGGCGTTCAAATTGATTTCTTATCCATTTGATGCGTTGATGTAGTTTCGGTTGTACAAGGGATCATCCAATACTTTGCGAGGATACTTTGTTGCTTAAGCATTCTATTTTTCTTCTTTATTGTCAAGCAACAGGAATCCTTCTTTTTAATATACATTATATTTTTCAACCATCTATCCAATCAATTATATCCAGCTTATGTGACGATCAAACCAATATTTGATCAATCAATCAACTCATTAATTCTTTATCCTCTCACACATTCCAGCATATACCTTGACACAGGTTTTCATGTGAGATATAGTAAACTCGTATCAGGAAAGTAAGAAATGAAAACAAACCAAAGTGGTAAAGTTACGCTATTTTCTAACTATGACTAAACATACAGTATATTTTGTGTTCCAAGAACAAAAATATTTTATAAAACTGATCTAAATTGCAACACAGATTAAATAGGACAGATTGAATAGGACTGAAAGTCATTTTCAACTGATAAAGAGTCATTTTCATGTGGCTAAAAACTGTTTTGTGAAGGGTTGCAAGGATGCGAATGTCAATAATGGTAAAGCTCAACATTTATATTTAATGCTACAAAAGTGCGCGAAACATGTGCTTAAATATTCAGAAACTTCGCTAACTTTTTGCGGGGGTAGCTGGAATCGCTTTTCGTTCACGAGTAATTAAAAAATTTATTTAAACTTCAAGAAAAGCAGGGTCATCCTCGTGAACAATTGATGCTTTTCAACATTTAAGCCCACATTTTGTGCATTTTTTGTGGCATTCAATACAAATGTTGGATTTCCCATTTTTTCGCCTACAGTACTTGCAAAACCTTCGCAAACCGTCACATGAAAACGGCACTCAAAATGTATCTGTATTAAATTCGAGAGTAGTGTGAGCTACTTGCAAAACTTTCATCGACCATCTAAAGCCCTGTGAAAACGGTGCTTAAATTCGAGAGTAGTGTGAGCTCTGCTTCAAACGTTTCTCAACATCCTCGTCATCGAGCAGTCTTGATGTCAACCACCATCTTCACCCTCCACTGCCACTTCCTCTAGACCCCCTTCTGCGGTGCATCTCGCCCCCATCACAACCCCCTCATCTCCACCACAGCCCTACCACTCCAGCCCTCATCCCCTGATAAATGACGACTTTCTGTGGTTTTTCCCCTCCTCACTCCAGATGCAGCCGAGTAGCCGGCGACGCATCTCTGCGGTAACGAGGATGCCGCGGAAAGAGCGGGCGCGGGCTTCTCCCGAGATCCCGTGGAGGACCGACTAAAAGGGATACAGGCTCGTCAAGTGGCTTCTACTTTGGGTCAATACACCCTTGATGACATACAGAAGCTGCTTTTAGGATAGATGGTCAATAGGAAAGCAAAGTAAAGCCGGCACAGCGAATGAAGTTTTTTTTTAAAGGAAAAAGCTAACCAGGAACATATTGCCGTCTCTTGAAAGAAAAGTCTCTTCTTCTTTTTATCTATAGAATCTTTGATAAGTAAAAAGGAAGAAAACTTTGATTCAGATTTACACTCATTTACAAGAAAATATTCAATAGATTACCAGGAATCAAGTACTGTTCTCTTTTATAGACTGCATGGATAAATTCATGAAAACAGTTTTATTGGCTTAATGAACCTACAGAAAGCAGAGCTTATATAAAAAGGGAATATCAAATGGAAGTTAAAAAAAAATATATACCACCGAAGATATGTATACAATTCATACTTTTTTGAGATGATGGGAGATGGAAATTTGTGGGTTCAATCTTTTTTTTACACTATCTAGAAGCAGCATCTACACATCATTTTCTGTGTTTGCCCCAAAATATTGGAATACATTACCTCATAAACTTAGACTGTGTCTTTCTATTAATGTGTTCAAGAAGATGCTCAAATCTCATTTGTTTTGATATATTGCAAGTTATGTTTCATTTTATGTACTTTTATTTTAAGTTTTTACCGATTGCATTTGTTTTTGTAGTTTGTATAGCGCTTGGTAACTTTTGAAAAAGTGCTTAATAATAAGAAGTAATTATTAATATTAATTATTGAATTTTCTGTTATATGGGACAGTATAATAAGACTATCAAGAATTTTAAGTTTTATTTCAATCTCTATAAAATACAACCAACATTGATCTAGAGTAGATGTGGAAAGACTGAACCCAAACCAATACCAATGGGGGCGACATGGTCTAGTGGTTACGAATCTCGTCTTTCAATGAGAGGGGCCTGAGTTTGAAACTCAGCCACAGCGTGTTTTCCTTCAGCAAGAAATTCATCCACATTGTGCTGCACTCAACCCAGGTGAGGTGAATGGGTACCCGGCAGGATTAATTCCTTGAATGCACCAAGCGCCTTTAGCAGCTGGAGCTACAGCCGGGATAATATATAGTGCGCCATTGAATAGGAAACTAGATAAACCGGTGCCTCATTAATGCTATATATTATTATTATTAATACATAAACATGATATTTTGTTTTCTTATCACTTCGGATGACACTTCACATGGCTCTTTTGAATATTCAAAAGGAATCATCTTAACTAGTTACTACCTCTAATTTTTTCCAATTAATATAACAGAAATACCCCTTTTCATCCCGTTTTGTCATTTTATCTTACTATACAATTAACAAGGTAAAATATGATAAATGGCATACTAGTTCATACATTTCAAATATTAGCGAATTCTCTAAAGATGACAGATTGATACTTCCGAAAGTTGAATCACATGTTAAACGCACTTACATGTAGACGTCATTGTATTGAATACCTGCTTGGTATTTTTCGGACGTGTAGTGTAAGGGGATTCTCACCTGTGTGTTATTGCATTACCTGTAATCCTATAGACAAAGAATGCTTGCAGGTGTTTGCTTATTTGTGGTGCTAACTCTGTTACACTTAAGTGGTTTATAGTGCATTGGCCTCATATCATAGGATTTTAGTATTGGCTATGGTTAGAAATTAACCTTCAAACAGCGGGGGGGGGGGGGGGGGGGGGGGTTTGAATCATCTCCTATAAACATATTTTTTAATGCATCGCTTGCTGATTCGCGCAACTTTTTCAGACCAAATTTACGACGTCCGGGTACTTGGCTACAAAGTTACAGAAAATTCTGTATGTGCATGTCTCACCCAAAATTACTCCAAAAGGTGATTTATTGTACAAAGTCAATGCAAATGGAGTGTTCTAACCTTCTTCATGAAGATATGATTTTTTTGTACTTTCATCAATCAGAACTTATTTTAGCATAATTATGATTCAAAAAGTTAGAACTGCAATAAACCAGGGTAAAAAATAAAGACATGAGAAATTCATAAAACAAAAAAAGAAATTTTAAAGGAGAATGAAACCCTTGAAACCAGCTGAATCCATATCAAAGAGAAAAATCGAAGAAACATATTGTTGAAAGTTTGAGGAAGATTGAATGAATAATAAGAAAGTTATGAGCATTTGAATATTGAGATCACTAATGCCATGTAGATCCTCCCATTGGCAATGCGACCAAGATCTGTGATGTCACACACGTACAACTCCCTCATTACTTTAGTAATTATTTCACTTATATTCTCACTTTTATAGAGTCTATCACAAGGTGAGGTGTTCTTTATATGAGAGGACAAGTACAGAGGTTTCACAACATTATATCATTGATGAATCATTTGTCATATGATTAGAATGAGCAAAAAGAGATGTTTTGGGGTATATTTTCAGTGTCCAAAAGGGGAGAGTTGTTCATCTGTGACATCATAGATCTTGGTCGCATTGCCAATAGGAGGATCTCCATAGCATTAGTGATCTCGACATTCAAATGCTCATAACTCTTATATTGCTAGTCCTATTTTACTCAAACTTTTGTTGATCTTATTCTTTGATTTTTCTGCTTTCACAAAAGCTAACTTGCTCCAAGAGTTTCGTTCTCCTTTAATTTATTTTCAAACAGAAAATCAGCTTTATCAAGCAAATTAGAGAAAAAAAAGTATATTTCATGCATTAATTTAGCATATTCATTTCACATAAAATAAATTTTGGGGCACTGAAAGGGGGAGGGGGCGTTGATTAAACCAGAGTTACCTGTACATACAATAATTATCCTAAACATGAATAACAGCCAGAAGCCATCACATATTTTCTATACTTTGGTTAATACTGGAGTAAGAGCTGAACACTTATTTTATTTTATGAACATTATTGCTAAAATATATGACCAGGAAAAAAAATAAACCATAACTCCCTCTCTCTCCATTCGCATTGTACAAACAGAAACAGAGCATGGAAAAATGGGAAAAGATTGGATGCATTTAGGCTGAATAAATGTCTTGTCGTGTCACAAGCAGTAACAGGATTACCAGCAGTGACGCGCCCACCCGGTACGCAAGGGGTTTGTACAATAGGATTACCACCATCACTCTCAAGACTTCATCCATGAACAATGCCCCTCATCTCTTAGCAAGGTGGAGAAAGGAAAATTGATGATGGGAAGGAAGAGGAGTGATTAGAGGCAATGGCAAGGCTGGCAAGATTTCTGGATGATAAGTTTTGCGCTGCTAGGAGACGGCATTGGAAGTACGGTACAGCTAGAATGGCGTAAAGCTTATCCTTAAATATTCCAGGAACAACTCTTCGTTAATAGAAAAATGCCACTATAATCTAAGATTATTTGTTTGAAATATACATTAGGCAAGCCACTACATTTCCATTATTTCACATTTCATTTCTACAATAAAAAAATATAAAATAGATGACGATGGACATGACAGACAAGAGAAACTAATGAATGAGAGAGATGTGATCAGGTGACTGGCTCCAGCAAAAGGTGCAATCAAATGCAACTTCATTAAAACACAACTTCATTTTAAACAAATGAGAAGCATTATTTGTGACTTGCATGTGATGTTATTTTTGTCTTTGAAAATTTATCTCTGCAGTGGGCCTCATGAAAAGAGTAACAGCGGATTGTGTGCTGACAATGTTGAATGAAAATCAAACGTGAGAAAATATAGTATCATATTGAATTTATACTATTGTAAAGAATCATTGTGGTTTCTATTATTCCCCAAAGAGGAGAGGGAAGGGGATTATGATTTACAAGCTATCAGCGATACGTGATAAATCCTCTCAAAGAGGTTTGAAGGAGCAAAGCAAAGATACAGTACAAAAGCACCATGACCATTCCATCAACATGCAAAACTACAAAACCAAAAGGATAGTTGGGACTCGAGAGTAATTCCAACAAATCCCCTACAGTTCCACTATATGAGAATCAATCAAATCACACACTCCTACACAGAGGATACAACCTATAAAAAAAAGCCAAAACAAAAGCAAACGAAAAGAGAAAGATTACGACACTGGTGCAAGGCAAGCTTTTCAGCGAAATTTACAAGATAATATCCTGCAAATCCCAGGAACAATGGAAGGCAAGCAAATCACAAAGTCATGCAGCAGAAATAACGTCGGGAGATGAGGAAGGGAAAGACGAAAACCAGCACAGTTTTGATTCCGATCATTCCAATTCAAATGGTCAATCCGCTGCACAATAGAGTTGTATCAATGCAAATTTTTGACAGTGATTTGGCCCGATTGGATTGCTCATCTTGCGTTCTTGGACTACCCGTAATTCTCTAGCTCTCATATTTACTGCTATTATTCCCCCATTTCAAATCGCCTGGCTCTGTGAATCTGATTTCACGCAACAAACGAATGCATGGTCTTCGGCACAAAAGTGCAGCACCCTACGGTCGTGTGTCTTTTGACAAGGGCATCTAATGTATCAATCTACAGTTGCATTATGTAGATGTTATTATGCTCCTAATCTATTACATACTCCAGGATTCTTGCCCCTCATAGTGATTCCAGTAATGGTGTAATCTATTAATGAAGAACTACTAAATGATACATGTGACGATCTTTTGTGATCGCCCTACTTCAATTGAAGGGTGTAGGATAGCTGTCTCTTGTCCCCAATCACAGTAATTGAAATCAGGACACATGGATGTGGTTAACATGTCAACAATAGATTGTCAACGATAGGAGTAGTTTTACAAAAGAACTCTCTTTCACTGCACTTTTTAAAAAATCAAAACAAAAGCGTGCCAAATTATAAAGAAATAGAATTAAATGTAAAAATTGTTGAAATTATGAAATGATTTTTTTTAAACAATATCAAAATGGGATGTCTTCAAAATAAAAGATAGAAATTCATGAATGAATTCTGCTTAAGAATTATAAACTGATCAGTGTTTAAATAGGAGTTAATCCTGATATTAAACTGATTTTTATGAAAAGCAGAAAATGAGAGATACATATTAATGACAGTTTACAAATATAGTTGCACTTTTAAAAAAATATAAGAGCTGCCCCCCCCCCCCCAATAAGCAATATACTGTCTATAACCTACCAATAATCTGAAACTTGAATTGTTCTACCTGCAGATCAATATATTTTACATCAGACAAATTAATGTAATTAAAAAATTTTCAACTAGAATGATGAAAAATTGTAATTTGAGGAATTCATACAGTATATCAGAGAAGGTTGCTTGAAACATAAAAACTCCATTTCTTGAGAATGAGATTCACAGCTCTTTTCAATTCTTTGATAGATTTTGGTCAAAGCTTCACTGATCACTGCTTCATTATTTCATGTTTTTAGCAAACAGGACATAAACGTGTATATCGCCTTTACAAATGTCGATGTAAGCATTTAAAGGGAAATGACATTGCTGACATCCGTCCTTCAATATCTGTAGCAAAGCAAACCATGTTACTCATCTCTGAAAGTGACTTAGCAATGCTCCCCGAGATACCGCGTAAATGACTTAACATGAAGTCCCTATTCAAATGAAATTCCAATCTTATATACATAGGTTCTGCCTGACCTATTCTCTTATGGATAGATACGATGAATCACACACAGGGTAAAACGAGAGGGCAAAGAAACGAGATAAGAAAAGACACAGGGAGGAGTGGGGGAGAAGAAGCCACTCAAAAACAAATATCTGCTTTTGAAATCTGCTTTTCATCCAAACCTCCCCCAACAAGCATGTGTACTTGCAAGGAGAGAAATCAATTTTTGGAAGGCTATTCACGCTCCACTTGAGCCGGCGCTTGCCTGTCGTTTGCAAGCAGCCGCTTCTCGGCTTCTGCTGGACCGGCTCCCAGGGGGGACCTTATAACGGTCCCACCGGCCTCCTTCAGATGTAATCCGAACGACCAAAGCTAACAACGCTCTTCCCACCGACAAGCTCATCTTCCCATTTACACGCCAGAGACAGAGTCAGAAAGGAAGAGAACAGAGAAAGAGAGATGAAGGACAGGAAAGAGGCAGCACAGGTTGTATTGGACTATTATACTCTACATGAACTGGTGAACGGTATCTGCAATAAAACATCCCTCTATCGTATTAAAGAGTGAATATCATCATCATCATACACACATTTATACCCTCATTCCCCTCCCCTTACATTCTCTATCTATTCCAGTTTTACGAGAGGATTGGGGCAATGCCGTCATGATTGGCAGAGCAGAATTCCTTGTTAATGCCTTGATACATGAGACCAGTCGGTGCTGCCACTTCACATTCTACAAGCACCCTCGGATCGCATCCCTCGCCCTGCCATCCCCATCAAACTCTGACCATCTCCCTCGCACCCCAGCCTGTCAGTGGTGCAACCTCCACGATCATCCAACAACCTGATAAGATGCTTTACCAGTGATGTTTTGCCAAGATTTATGAGATAGCAAATCTGCCTCTTCAGTTTCCTCTCCTCATCAGGGCGTGAAAGAGGAGTTCTTTTTTTCCTTCTCTCTTTTTAGGACTGACTTACGCTTGCTATGGCAAGGTCACAAGCACCCATCCTCCATCTGCACTCCTCTGGCAGACAAAAGAAGCAGAGATATTCACATCTCATACTGATAAGACAATGGACCCACTTATATACAAACATCTTGTGATGGAAAACAGGATTAGTTTTCTAGCAATGAATATGATGAGTGACAGACATTAAAAAACAAATCAAAGTTTCGTTTTTGAGTAGGTAAAAACAAATGCCAGATGTGGCATTTAAAAAAAGAGTCCACTATCAGATCTAGGTTTTTATTGAACATGATAAATGACAAATTCCATCCAGTTGGATTCAGGTTTGGTGTCTAATTTGCATTTACAATGTAGTTCACACAGGCTATAACTAATGATGCATTGGATTTAAAGAACATCTTAAATTCATTTAAAGTAAATGTTTAACATCATTCTCAATGATAAACCACCAGTAGAATTTTTTTAACCAAACATCAAATTCATATTGTATCTTGAAAGCTAATTCAGTTACTCTTCATTCAAGCAAATTACTCCCATTCTTATTTAGATATTCAAAACAAATACTGGGTGTAGTATGATCCACATGAAGACATAGAATATGGACTACTGTAAAAAAAAGGGTTAAGCTTCAATAAGGAAAAAAGCTTAATCCTGTAGCCAATAGTTTAATATCTTCTGCAGATAAACTGCCTTTTGTGGAGGGGCGGCCATTAGCTGTACCTACAATTATCAAGCCAAATGTAATAAGAAATAAAATACAATGGTTATTAGAACTCTGCTTTACATAATACATGTATAAAGAGTAAACAATATGAAAAGGCCTTGGAAGGAATTATGTAATAGCTCGTATTCTTTAATAGCTTTTAAATGATTCATGAATTTCAATTAACCATTCGGTTTAATCTCACATTTGTCAACATTGTTTACTTTAAGGATTTATCCATTATCGTAATGGAGACAAATTATTGAAAAAAGGAATGTTCTTCTTGATGTGCTGCCACCAATAATCATTTAGATAGCAAGTCAAACTACAAATAGAATTAACTGAACTAATTAATAGCAATTTGCATAGGCTGTGTGAAAGAGAAGACAAATTTTTAACCTTTTATAAATTGGCATAAGACAAAGAACAAACAATATACATGGTAAGATCGTCTAACCATATGACTAACCAATCACAGTCCATGCGGTCCAGAGCAGTCTAATATCATTGCTAAATATAACTTTCAGAAGCAAACATATATGGAAAATTTAATAAAGAAAACATCACTTCAAGAGAGGACTGAATGAATTAATAAAACTTCATCTTTTTCATTCAACAAATAATGAAAGTCAATAATTACTTATGGTTTATTGTAATTATGTTAAAAGTTCTTTAAAAAAAATTCAAATAATTCCAAATCATTCCAATTAGAAATCTCAGTCACTCATTATCAAAATGCTTTAAAGGTTCAAAATATCTCTATCATAACTAAGAGGAAGTTTAATACATGTTTGATAGACTGTATTCCATGAATTGATTCAGAGAAAAAGGGACAGGTCTTCGAAATCTTGCTGAAAGTGAATAGCTACTGGTCTCTGTACAATAGACACTTAAATACAATATCATCAAAGTCCCATTTTCATCTTGCTCTGCTCGAAAAGGATCTCTGGACGACGGTTGATGTACAAAGACGGTAGAGAAACTACACATATCATCTTGTCATCTACTCGCATTCTGTGTTTTCCAGGAATGACTAAGCAGTGCTCGCTAATGGGATAATGTGTGTACATTTCAATAATTCACCCTTCCTCTGGACCCCACTCTAAATGCATCCATTTTCCGCCCAGGGATGGAGGGGTTGCTAGGCAACGTGGAAGCTTACTCAGCTCCTTATCAAACAAGATTGTGTTTTTTCCCCCCTTTTTTTTATTTTGTTTTATGCTATGCTTTGCTCCATGAGAAAATGTCAGAGGACTTTGAACAGCAGCTAGCGCCAGTGGTTTACACTTTTACAGCCACTTGGTCTACTATCATTTGGTCTAATAGTCAGATCACATACATAGTTACATACATGTATCATCCTTGTTGCTAAACCATTTACCCATGTTATGAACTCTAGTTTAACTCTCTTGATCTACTGTCATTTGGACCAATACCCAGATAATATACATGTATCCTGGTTACTTAACCATTAGCCCATACGCTCAACTCCGGTTGAACTTAAATATGTGGTGCAAGTTGTGGTTAAACTATGGACAGCCATTTTTAAAACACATTTGAGCACCACTTCAATTATTTCAAACTGTCTGGGGGAATGACCAATGGTCAAGTTTTCTTGTACAAAAAAAAATTAAAAGCACTGTAAACAGTAATCATAAACATAGTGTAAATAGAATTCTGACTTCTCATAATTTCTGCATGGACTTGAAGAATGGTTTAGGTTAAAACAGACTACAGACCAATTGTTGTACTAGCAATATGGTATAATTGCCATTGCTCAGATATATTCCATTTATTTCTAATCAGTGGGTAGAGAGTTCCCTCTCTGATACATTTTCGATTTCTTTCTCTATCATTTTGGTTTTTGACAGCACTTTCTCTAAAAAAACAAATTTCCTCACAACAGCACAATATCCTCAAATATTTTAATTCCTAAATTTCAGTCTTATACATAATTCTTTCAAGTTTGTGTCAAGGTAACGGAAATTTTGATAGACTGATCTTGAATTATTTCTTTCCTGCTTAGCAACATGGAAATTCTATTGATCACAACCTACCAAACTCTAGAGTGAAAATAATAGTTGATCTTCAAAGAATCAGAGATTTGGTTACTTCATTTGTCAATTTATTATCTGATAGCTTTAAGAATGATGTATATTTTTTTAATAAAATCAAATGAAATTAATTGATGTTGAAACAAAAAAGAAAGATGACCTTCCTTCATTGTTTCCTGCCAAAAAAGGCAATCTCCCATGCATGGGTTACAGTGGAGGTCAAACAAAAGAACAACAGTCATAACAAAGAATACATAAGGTATAAACCTACACCTTCAATCAGCTAATTTAATTAGATGGGGGAAATCATAGATATTTGATCACCTTCCCATTGTTCTTTCTCTCAATCAATTTTTACTGGAATCAATTTTGACTTTGTGAATAAAAATATGATTTAGTCTCTGAAGAAGTGGGGTTCTTTACAGAGACGGTAATTGTTCCCAGTTATCATTTATTCAAAATATCATACTGCAACAGCAATGACGGTAAATGAACAATATATTCTGACAAATACAAATAAATTTCCCATGTAGTACTATCAATGATAATTATATGCTTTTGGAAAGTGGGGTTCTTCTAATGATCCTTGCAAATCAGAAACCAAATTAGAAATATATCCCAAACTGATCAATGCCCATATCTATCCAAAAAGGAAAAGTTTTGATTTTTTTTTTCGTTTCAGAAAGAAGAGCTTTTCATATCATGACATAACTCAGGTCTCCAGAAGACAGATGCGGATTTCAAACAATACATCAAATTGAAGGTGAAGGGACTACCCTTCTTAGATTGATGAACGGAGAAAGAATAATGGTAGCTTTGGTGGGAAGAGATCTTTATGAATAAAGTATGTAATATAGGCTAAGTACGTGGGGTCTCGTGAGGGACGCAGACCAGTAGGTCAAAATGCAAAAAGATGGCAGATAGAGGAGGGAGAGGATGATGAGAGGGAAAGATACAGATGAAAAAGAGACAGAGAAGAAAAAGAGAGACAGAGAGGGAAGGAAAAGGGCACAGACCAAAAGACAGTGAGAAAGAAAAAGGGTTGCCCCACCCTCCCCCCCCCCCACCAAAAAAACAAAAAAAAATGGACAGAAATACAGAAAAATAGAGCAAAAAGGACAGCAATGACAAAGTGCTTAATGAATAAAAATAAATAGAGTACAACAATGAATGGAATAGGTTAACTTGAAGCGATATATAATTATTTACATGAATGATTTCAAAAGGGTAATTTATACAAAATAATTCATTCAAAAGGGAGAAAAAGAGGGAGAAGGCATAAGAAATATTTGAAGTATAAAGAAAACAAGGAGGAGAGAGAGAGAGAGAGTGAGAGAGCAATACAGGGATGATAGATGTACCAAGATATCCGTATCCTTGAAATGCATAATAGCAAAAGCTGATTTAGTTATAAAGAGAAAAAAAATGATGAAACATATATACATATTGTAAAGAATGTGAGTTTGAGTCAGATATTCACAAAAATAAAACAGACAAATGATGGTTGATGTCTGGGAAAGGAAGTGATCATGTCATAACAAGCATATTCCCAACATTGGCAGTTAAATAGCAAGTCTCACTAGCCATGTTGGGAGATATGGTTTTGTGGCCGACCACTGTCGTCTTCGGCTCTCCTTGCAGCCCGAGGCTACGTGTAGCGGGTGGATTTTAAGCGTGTTTCTCTTGTTTGGGGGGCAAATCGAAGCAGACGTGGCAGGAGCAAATCCGGAAGCGAAGGACATTTCCTATTTCTTTCAGCCGGCGTCCCTGGGCAGGACAGAGCGCGACAAGAACAACAAGAACCTCCACGTCCTAGCCAGGGATGATCCCTTCCTTGTCTGCTGGCGACCAGCTATCAATTAGCAGGAAAAGAGAGAATACAATGAGGCAGCTGAAAGCTTTGTCGGAATTTCCCTGAGGAACATAGCCTGGAGTGGTCGGGGGAATTGCAGCCAAGAAGCTTTATGGGGAAGCCAATGAAATTCCAAGTACATGTATACATCATGAAGAATGCATAGAGCTGTAGAATTAATGAAATAATACCCTGGTGGAACAAATTGATCTTTTGTAAAACCATACCTTCCTTATAATTTTCTTTGTTATGACACCAGGGAATTCATACATCATATAATTACTGTACATCACATATATCAAAATTGTTTTCTTTTAATTCATTTTCATCAGGATTATCAAATTGGGAACAGGGAATATTAGGAATGGCCCCCTGCAAGTTAAACAATTCAATTGACTTTCTCTTATTTCATAACTTTACACATCCAATATTTCTCTGACGTGCAATCGCTTGACCCCACTCTTTTTGCTAACCCTATTACATTCTCTGTCAATTCTCCAGACAGACTCAGTTTCCATTAGATCCATTTCCAGCTTTTTACAAGCAACATTTTTTTCACTTAGACCTCTCAGTAAGATTACATTTGGAGAAGAGGGGAGAGAGGTAGAGAAGGGGGAGGGGTCAGAAGGGGAGAGATAGAAAGGCAGACAGCGAGAAGGGGGAGAGACAGAGACAAAAAGAGAGGTTGAGAGGGGAAGGGAGAGAGAGAGAGTGCGTAAGTGAGAGGGGAGAGAAAAAGAGAAAAAGCAAGGGAAGGGGGTCGAGAGAGAAAAAAAGATAAGAGATAGAGAGGGAGAGAGAGCAATTGACACCTGCAGGTAATGCTATCAAGATAGGACCATCAATCCTCGCTTATACGTTTTTGTTCTGCTCATTACGCGCTCGGACAGAGGATCTTCCCCATGTTTTAATTTGAACAGACAGAGAAAAAGTTTTCGGAATTCATAACCAAAAAAAAGATGGCAAAATCATGTAGCCAAATTTGTTTGATCACATGGATTTCCTACTGTAGAGGCAACTCAAAATGTCGCCCTTTCTTCGCCGATTGGAAAATACACAGAGAAAGAAATTGAAATGACAATGGGGCTATCACCTTAATTAAAACACCCGTCTCCAGTGCAAACACTATATTCCAATCAATATCACTTGGTCACAATAGAAAATGAGATGACACCTTTGCTAATATCCATACATACATGTACAGGACACATTGTACATGTAACACTTGTAATGTATCTGCGTCAAGCCTAATATTTGCATTGATTGCACATATGCCCTTGTATAGAATTCCCTACAGATATGGATCCATGCTTGAGTGCTGTTTTGAGAATGCTTCCATCATCAGTTTCTTCAATTTTCTACAACATCTATGTTATAAGTGAACATTTTCTAGTTCATCATCAACATCTAGGCAACGACATACAGAAAAAAAAATGGAGATATAAATAGATGTACCAAATCAATCCATCTTTGATCAGGAAGTATTTTCAATCTTGTTCTGAGATGGGAGTATCGAGGCGCAAGTCAGTATCGAGGCGCAAGTCAGTGAAACTGGTGTCTGTCTCCTTTACCACAAGATGGCGCCCTTTCTCTCTGGTTAGCAGAAAGCCAAGGAAATGTGTACAACACTTAGAGTGCAGGCCATGATTCATGATTATACCAATGACTGGTTTTGCAAGTATTCTGAAAACTACAACCTCCCATATGACAAACTTCTTTTTGAGTCAATTATTGAATTATTGTCTATTTATTTCAAAGTGAATATTTCAGCAACATACAAATTAAATGTGCTGAAAATGGCAAGGAAAGATTTCAAATATTGGAAAAGATTTCAAATATTCACTTCATTTTTACACTTTTAATTTCTAAAAGAGGAAAAGGTATAACATGTACATAATACATTCTATTATGGAATAAAATCCAAGCATAGCACTAGCGGAGTAATTTTTTTTTTTTTCAAATGTTTTTTTGTTTTCAAACATGAAACTTTTTTCAATAAATGATGTAATCCCTGTATCATTTAAAATAGATTTTAAATGTTGCGTTTAAAGTAGGTCAAGCATGGCACATCCATGGGTTCTTGATCATTTCAAATATTTCTTTATTTCAAATATACATAACCCACAAAATCAACTTATTAAGCTTTTTTTTAACACTTTGGTAAAAATATAATAGGCAAATCATAATTTGAGATGAAAGGGATAGATGATGCATGTATCAGCCGTCCATTTTCTACTTTTCCCATTTCTAATGAAATTTTTTTTTTTTTTAAAACTAAAATATCAAAAATTAAGTTTGAAAATTCAACTTGGGTTCATGCAATCCAATATGGAGTAGGTTTACAAGTACAAGATAAATACTACACCGCAAGCTACCTTACTTGTATCTTTTCATCTCCTACCAAAGAGAGAAAAGATGGGTCAAGAAAGCACAAGAGAGTTGGTAAACACAACAACTGTTCTTTACATCGCCTTGGCATTCAACCAGCAGTTTCTACAGCAAACTGTTGAGAGCTGAAAACTAAACCTCTTCCCACAAATCTATCAATTATGAATGCCTGGCCCAAGACACCCTCTTGAAACAAATACAATTTTGATCGAGAATTTGAGCAGAAAACACACACATGAGCTGGCTGTGAAATCTCAATGCAAAGCCCGGGTAGCACAGATATTCTAATCACAGCAAGCCAACAGTATTGGGGCTCTGGTTTCAACATTTGAACAGATGTAGTCAGACAATATCACGTTCTGTTTGATTTTCTGCAATCGGGGGCTTGGTTATGGCCATCTAATATTCCGGGTGGCGCAATTGTGGGGGAATTGTATATCCATTTCAGTTTGTTTTTCTCTACCTGGTCATGCAATTTTTTTTTTCCTCGCCGCTCAGGTAATGCCTGAAACTGGTGCAGGGCATGACAACCATGTTTGCCGTTTCACGCCAATGTGCAGTTGCGTAATATGGGCACAGGGCTGATAATTTGATCGGACTAACAAGGCACACGCTCGGGAAAAGAATGACGAGACAAGATATGCGAAGAGGGGTTTTGGTCATAGATGAGAAGCAAACGGAAGCTTTTACCAAGGATAGACGGGGGCCCAGAAGAAAAGGAAAGAAAGAGACAACTGTCAGCCTTGTTTAGCGTAGGTGAATGTTTGCAGAGCTCAAATGGACTCGGAGTTTAGCTTGTCATTCTTGAGTTACCATGCAGCATGGGCTTTCCAGTGCAAAGCTTCGGATGGAAACGGGTCACGTTTATCAATAATGCATTGAATACTCATTGGCTGGCGGAGCTCGCCGTGGAAAACACTAGTCTGGGAATCGCAACAACACGAAACATCAATACTCGACAAGGCCTTCGCAGAGTTTGACACGTTCTGCAGAGAGGCACATCAAGAATATTAAAGTGAACCCTTTTGATAACCTGTGGAAGTTATTTTCTTAGATAGATGGGCAAAAGTAGGAAAAGGTAAATGTGTGGAAAGGGGAGAGAAGAGGATGAAGCATTTACAGAGAAACAGATAAGAAAAAGTAACAGAGAGGGGAAAAGAAAAAAAAAACCTCTTGCATTCAGTGAAGATAATTCGACATAAATAAACCTGCTGAGATAACTTTTGTTTCAAGACTACTCTTGGTTTTTGTTTTTTCCATGATGGATTTAATTGCAAATTATATGATCACCAAAAATCATAGAGCTGTGAAGATACATGTAATACATGATGGATAAGTGCTCCCAAATACAATGGATCTGGTATGCATTGATTGGAGAGAGTCATTGATATCACACACCAACTACTTCTTTTATATTCAATTGTACAAATTTATACAAAGTTTCAATTTTTTTGCAAATTTGGCAATAACAAGATAGGTTAAAACATTGGCAAGAATCCAACTTTGTTACACATAACAATGAGGGAAAAATCGTTTTTCTTGATGTAATACAAAAGAAATAGTGAATGGGACAATGGATTAATATCAGTTCGCTAGTATGCATCCTGGCCAGGATGTGCATATAGCCGTTTTTCAATATTAAGCGTAACTTTAAAAATGTTTTCACTTTCTCATTTAGCATCCGATTTTGATAAAATGTTCAGTATTACGCTTGTCTATTTCGCTCTTTCCATTAAATCAAATGTTTGTTGGGGCAGACTTCCTTATTAGCACATACATGTACCTTTTTCATTCTTATTCAACCAGAACATTTGACTTACATGACATGAATTTCAATTCAAACATGCTTTTTAACAATTCTCAATACATTTATTTGTATATTTTTTTCAATTTCATCACAATATGATTACTACTTAAATACATGTACTTCCTCATACATTTCTTTACATATAATTGTTAAAAAATTCCTTGATACATACATGATGATGCTTAATACAATTCTTAAAATATGTAAGAATTTTGTGCCTGAACATGCTTTAAGATTGAGGAGGCAGACTCACCTAGCCCAACTCGGTAGATACATGTAGTCTGGATGCTGGGGGACGGGTCAATGGGTTTATAGTACATTTCTGCATAGATTTACGCATTCTTTGTCCGAACATGCTTTAAGACTGAGGAGGCAGACGCAACCAAGACTTTATAGTCTGTAAGTAGTCTGAACGCTAGGTGAAGTGTCAATGAGTTACGCATTTCTGCATAGATTTATGCAGTCTACATCTGAATATGCTTTAAGATTGAGGAGCCAGACACCACTATCAGTAGGTAACCTGGATGGCAGGGGAGAGTCGATGAGTTTACACATTTCTGCATAGATTCATGCATTCTGTGTCTGAACATGCTCTAACATTAAGAACCAGACATCACTTAGCAGTTAGTCGGCAGGTAGCTTGGATGCTAGGGGACGGGTCAATGTATATATAATTCTTCCTATACACATGCATTCTGTGTCTGAACATGCTTTAAGATTGAGGAGCCAGACACCACTAAGTCGGTAGGTAGCTTAGATGCTAGGGGACAGGTCAATGAATTTATATGATGCATCCTATACACATGCATTCTGTGTCTGAACATGCTTTAAGATTGAGGAGCCAGACACCACTAAGTCGGTAGGTAGCTTAGATGCTAGGGGACAGGTCAATGAATTTATATGATGCATCCTATACACATGTATTCTGTGTCTGAACATGCTTTAAGATTGAGGAGCCAGACACCACTAAGTCGGTAGGTAGCTTAGATGCTAGGGGACAGGTCAATGAATTTATATGATGCATCCTATACACATGCATTCTGTGTCTGAGCATGCTTTAAGATTGAGGAGCCAGACACCACTAAGTCGGTAGGTAGCTTAGATGCTAGGGGACAGGTCAATGAATTTATATGATGCATCCTATACACATGCATTCTGTGTCTGAGCATGCTTTAAGATTGAGGAGCCAGACAACACTAAGTCGGTAGGTAGCTCAGATGCTAGGGGACAGGTCAATGAATTTATATGATGCATCCTATACACATGTATTCTGTGTCTGAACATGCTTTAAGATTGAGGAGCCAGACACCACTAAGTCGGTAGGTAGCCTGGATGCTAGGGGATGTGTCAATACCCGTTTCCCATCATGCTATTGACACACCTGGCGAGCGACGGCGTGCCCCAGCACACCAGTTAGCATGGATTAATGATTAGGGCTTAGGAGCTGTGTCAAGTCAGTGGGGCCGGTGCATTTTAAACTAGGCAGCAGCGGGCAAGACTAGGCTGATGGGCAAATCCTGGGTAAATTCTTAGTCCAGGGACACAACCGATCATATGATTGTGGAAAATGCAATCAATTATAAAAGACTGGTATACAATTAAATGTGTCATGTCATTGGGGCTGGTGCATCTAAACTAGGCAGTAGCAGGCAAGACTAGGCTGATGGGCAAAATCCTGGGTCCAGACACACAATGCTTAGCGATCGATTGTAAGATTGATTTTCATAACTGATTGTTTATTGGGGAAAATGCAATAAATTATAAAAGCAGGGTGCTACATAACTTTTTAGAAGCACTTTCCCAGTTGGGCAAGTAAATTTTTAAATAGTTGGAATATACTTGCCCCAAAATCTATTTCACTTGCCCAAAAAATCCTAGAAAAAAAGTTTTACCTCTTCAAACTAAAGTATTGTGGTTTTGTAAACCTTTGAACTTCTTTTTTCTCTTTTGACATGAACTGATGTACCTTTTTATTACATTCTTTTTCCAAAGTGATTTTATCTTGCCTGCTATGACCAAAATTAGGGTCGATATCATATAAAAAATATTGACCCTAATTTTGGTCATTCCCAATTCGGGCAAGTAGTTTTGGTCTTTACTTCAAGACACTTGCCCGACTCTAACATTTACTTGCCCTGGGCAATCGGGCAAGGGCTTATGTAGCACCCTGATAAAAGGTTGGTATACAATTAAATGCGTCATGTCCTTGGGTATGAATGCATTTAAACTAGGCAGCAACAAGCAGGACGAGGCTGATGGGCAAAGTCCTGGGTCCTGAGACAAAAAAATTAGCGACTGATTGTATGATTGATTTTGATGATTGTGGCAATACAATTGATTGTAAAAATTAATTCTACGATCAAATGACAGGCTTGGTGTTATGAAACCCTGAAATATTGTTCTTCTGTCTACATAATTCATTGACTACTGCACTCTTTTGAACAGGTTAAGTACAAGTACTTTTCAGTGTAATGAAGCCTATTGGTAAAATATTTTGTGTCTATAGCTAAATGCCAGTAAAAGTAATGAAATCAAAATGAGTTCACACAGAATCCAGTAATGTGACTATAAATGTGCCACGGGATTCTGGAAAAAATTGTGTAATTGCTGAGAAATTAGCAAAATAAGCATGAGATTGGAGGAAAGTGTTGGGTCTTTTTCCAAGCGATACACTGTCCCTGCATGTGCTTATACATGGTAGCGATGTACAGTGTGATTGTTTTTCTGCTTAGATTTCATGATTTCACAATGTTCAGTTTATGTTAATTGTACCAGATCTAGATCCACAATAATGATATAGTGACAATTTGTCTTGGTTTTACATACTTTCTCATGAAATGGTGTATACCATAACTACTTTCATAAATCTAAAATTGCTTATATTCCACATACTTCACAGTAAAGCTGCCCGATTGATGAAAAGTGTATCAGGAAATGAAGAGTAGATATACCCATCATCAAATCAAAAACAAGATGGCATTCTAACATTAAAGCATGAATATTCTCAAAATCACTGGGGTTTCTATTGAAAGTGAAGTCCCTATAATGCCTGTCGACCCACAATGTAAAATTTGAAATCTATAGAAGATGTGAACGTATCCATTCATCAAGAAGATCCAGTTCCTTCTAATGCAGACACAACTCCAGGAATGGCCAAGTTCTCAGAAATAATGGAGGTTGGTTTTGGGGGCAGAATGTGACAGAGGGTACCATTACATTTGCTCCAGCGACAATTGCTCTGATGTTGAATCTGCATGTTAAAATTAAATACAATGTAGCCTCCAAAACTGAATAATGTAAAGTTTGTAAACCGTGATCCTCATCTTTACATTATTCTGAACCCCAAAAATTGACAATCCTAACTCTAACCCTATGCGCATTGAGAAATTAAGACCAAAGCAAATGTCGCAGGAGCAAATGTCGTGGCACCGAACAGAGACCTTACGTGAGGAGAGTGGCAATAGTAAGGAGAAGGAAATCAGCAAGGATGCCACGCGTGAAGACCTTTGTTTGAAAAGACATTCTATCCACTCTTACTATCAAGACAAAACAATTTGTTTAAAACATATTTTAGACAGGGAAATACTGTAAAGTGATATCAGGGGCCTGTAACACAAAGCTTAGAAATGATCGTAGTACGTTGTTCTACGATTGATTGCATAGACTACAGTGTACAATCAATTGTGAAAATCAAACGTACGATTAATCGCATACCTTTGTGTTATGGGACCCAGGATGTGCACTCTTGAGGGATGGCTCTCATACTAGACACTAAAACATTCGTGCAAAGACAAGTCCTGCCTGAATGATACCGTGCTACCAATAAACATCAAAATTCTACAATTTTACATATAAGGTAAAGATTTGAAAACATAAAATGAATGAAAGAAATTAAACGACAAGAGAAATATACACAAGAGAATAAAAGAAATAGCCAACGGACACAAACATATCTGCAAATTAACTGTAATTGTTGCATAAAGATAGGATTGGAAAGAAAAGCTTGTCAAACAATATCAGCAAAAAATCGGAGAATCATCATTTTTTGTAGATGTACGTGTACCTAGCATTTCTAAATGGTAACTTAATCAAGTCAGGGACCTGCTGGTTTTTCAAGTACCATAGAAGAGATATGTTTGGATGCATACTACCATTGAAGCTAGACAATGCGTGAATGTGTTTGATGGCCATGCGAGAGATAGGTTTACCTTCTTACAAACACTGTTGCTTTTAAGGTTTTAAGATGGCGCGATAGGAGGAGGTAGGGTTACGCAAACCATGGTCGGCGAGGTGAACGCGCCTCTTGATGAAGGAGCTTGATAAGAGAGAGACGGAGAGAGAGGGAGGGACAACTACTCAAAACAAAATCCCTTTTCTTCCACCTCTTTTTATATTCCATATTTTTGTTCACACGCTATAGCTAAAAACCTCACAGAGCTGGGTGACACTCCTCACATTTAAGAGCCTGCCATAGCCCAATGATTGACAAAGCATACACATGATGTAAAAGATAGTGTTTGATAGCACGATAATTTTGAACACTCTCCTTCCGGCTTTTCCTGATGGGTGTTTTGTTTTATCATTTTTCAACCTATCCTCTTCTTTCTCCTTCTTTCCTCCACCCCAGAACTCTATACCACATATCCCATGTCCTTTTTAAGGGTCACGACCTTGTCCTTGCTTTTTGTAAAAGCGGGATCTGCTACCTCTGAATTACATGTCCAGCTCAGTATTCCAATACCATATGTCATATTGTTTGTGGAGTTTACAGTATGAATATATATATTTTTGAATAATTGAATAATATGAGACAAATTTGAATGAAAGAGTTTAGTCAATAGTACTACATCAACTAGGCAGTATGGAGAACAGACTTCATAGTTAGCATGAAAATACATTTTTCAATGACAAATTTATGACCACCCAACCCCTGGGGAATCTGAGGATTGGGGGGGGGGGAGACCCTGCAAGTATTGATATATGAATAAGTTTAGTTTTAATTATAGATGTCACTAACAAACCAAGAACCAAAGGTCATAAAGAAAATATGCACAAATTATAAAGTTATAGTAAATACAAAGATAATCAATCTTCAAAGTTTGAATTCACTGTCAAATAAAATAAGAATTAACATATTACAAAAAAAGATGTGTAAAAGAGGTGTTCTAAAATATGACACAAGGGGAAGGTTTACACTAAGTATATGAACAGACATGTTTTTTTATGACTGTTTTAGAAACATATTTTGAATTCTCTTTTTTTTGCCACATCATGGGCACTGACGAAGAGTGTGACTTTACCTTTCATTTTTGAGAGCTACACTCCTTTTAAAATCTATGATTTTATTTCTACGGCATTTACTAAAACATTTGTGATTATTTTAAAATGATTTTTCTGTATGTGATAATTTGTACATTATAAAATCATTCAATATAAAACATACCACTCCTCAAGCATTGAATGTGATGGAAATAATAACTTTACGATAGGTTTGTGAAGGGCATTCAAAATACATGTATAATAGAGAGAGGACATTAAATCTGAAATACAATCTAATTTACATTTTTCATAAACAATCAATGAATGAATAATGATACAGCTACATGTATGATTGTCAGACACCTACACGTATGGAAAAAAAAGCATTTTTTTTCAACATATGAGTATTCAGTATCAAACAGCAAATTCAAATTATGTATTTATTCCATTGAAATAACCATGGGAGATTTACAATGTCAGCATGGCCTTCAATGAAATCCTCAAGAAAGAGGGGGCAATAATTCTGTTAACATGATACAACCATCAAACTATAAGACCCCGTTCTCATTACCGTCCTAACAGTAATTTACTGGAAACTAATGAGAAAGCTGGAAAGTCTTGGAAGCGATTATCCAAATCGGTTCTGAAAAACCACCTCGCGATGTAGTTTTCAAGATTGGTGGTGTTAGTGTAAGTGAGGACACAACTGCACTTTGGGAAGCGATCTTCACACATTTTAAGCACTAAGTCTAGGGTGCGGTATGAAATTTCACGCAAAACATGTCACCCCACTGAGAGCGTTCCCGCAGCAACAAGACTGCTTTACGTTTAACCACTTTCGGGTGATCAAATGGGAACGCTAGCAAAGCGATCTTCTAAAAGGTCTCCTGAACCGGTTTCCACTAAACTAGTTTTAGAAAGTATAATGAGAACGGGGTCTTACACCTCTAAGGAATGGGAGCATTGACCAGGAAAACAGAAGCTTAGGTGAAATTCTCGGCAAAAAGGCTCTGGTTTGATACCATTAGAAAATCCTAAGGAGCACTGCTAGTAGAGACGAAACAAACTCATGCATTCGGATATCAACAGAAGGGGTAAAAGAGAAGGGAGAAAATAGATGGAGAATTGAGAAGATAGGAATTTTTTTAAAGAGAGAGAGGAGAGAACAGGAAGAAAATCGAGGAAAGATAGAAAGAGACACACATAGTAAGACGAGATAGAGAGAGACAGGAAAATACAAAGAAAGTATTAAAATAGGAGTGAAAACAGAAGATATAAATGAGAAAGGGTGAGAAGATAGGAGAAATCATGAGGAAAAGATAGGAAAAAAGGAAATATGGGAGAAAATACGAACAAAGGAAGTGAAAACTGATGATACAAATTTAAAAAAGGAGAAAAGATAGGAGAAATAAGGAAGAAATAAAAGCAAAAGAAAAAGAAGTAAAACAAATATTAAGAGGAAATAGAGAGGAAAAAGGAAAAGAAAAGGTGACAGCAAATAGAAAGATAAAACAGAAAGGGAAATTAGACAAGAGTTAATATCATGAAAACCAGAAAGAATATTTATGAGCAAAATACGTTTTCTACAGAAAGAGACAACAGTCTGGCATGCAAAGAGTAGAGGTAAGAGTGAAAAACACTACTTAATAAACATACATAGAGTGAAAGAAGAATATATGGGGAAATTACAAAAAGGAGAAGTAATACAATATCATGTGAAAAAAGTGACTACATGAAGGTGCTCAGTAAAACCAAAGAAGAGTCAATAAAATTAAAGAAGACAGAATAGAGGAGTAGGAAAATGGAGAAAATTAGTAAAAAGACAAAAATTATGTGACCAGAAAAAAAAGAAGAGATGCTAAAAATAAAGCAATGAGAAGATGGAGAGATTGTGTCGGTTCTTCAATGCGTCCATTTGGCATCTTCTCTCTCGAGAGAGAGACGAGACTCGCGCCTGTTTTACCGGGGTAATCCGCTTGGAGAGCGGTCTGTGCACCCTCAGGGATTCAGGCTGGATTAGAGCGTATTAAGGCATAAAGGCTTGGGAGAGGGGCCCAAAGATACAAGACGTGTTCAAACTCTCGCTTACTTTGAGAGCAAAGTATTGAAAGTGTGAAGTACAAATACTCACATAACATGTGCACAATTAACTAAGAAGTTTCATTTGGAGAATATGAATTTATATGAGAATCAAAAGAACAGGGGGAATATGAAAACAGACTTCATAGTACATCATACCCTCCAACTAACTAGATTTTTTCAAGCTGATCATTAAATTTAAAGATTTGGGAGGGGGGAGTGTAATTGATATTTCTTTTTCAAAATTTCACTTCATGAGTTTTATTCAATGATCATTAATAATTTTGTTGATTTAGCATTCTAAAAAAAAAGGATAAAAGTTCATTAATGAATTAGCCAATCTGGCTTATTGCATTTAGTTGATGTTGACGACTTGAGTATTAATAAAATAATTCCTATATTTCTAAACAGATATTATCTCCAAGAGTCAGAGGTGGCAGTCTCATGATTCAAATATAAATTGGTAGGCCCATATCATAATTATCCCTTGTTCGTTCATGAGATAAAGCAGAGAGTATACAAACTTTTACAAAAATTTTCACACAGTAAATTAATTACAATAATGCTATTGAAATGCATAAGGTTGATGAAAAAAATATCAAGAACCTTATCGTGATGCCTTTAATTTATCGTCAAAATTTTTCAAGTATGGCTACATGAACATGCAATAGCTTAATTTCATAATTCCAAAGGTGATGATGCTAACATTTGATTATCTTACTCAAGATAACCATATATTCAAAACAAAACTCTCTAAACTGAATGTATTGCATAATACTTTTTATATGCTTGTTTCTTTTGCATTGACATTAATATAGATGTATGCTTATTAATCACTGATTAGTATTGTTAAATTACGGATTACTGAGATGAACATTCATGAAGAGAAATAATTAAGATGGAATTCTAAATCTAAACTTATCATACACTACAGGATTCCTCAGAATAACGATAATTACAATTATATAGCGCTCAGTACTTTTCTCAGCACTTTGCATGTAATAATTATAACCCCAGTCATCGGATCCTGGCATGCCCTCACACAATGTATGCACATTCTCCATTCTCTGTGTAGCATTCCAAAAAGAGTTCCAAGACTTAATTGCTAGGCATACTACACAGGCTCTCACATCCTACCAGGAAACCATTAAACACCTGGGTGGAGAGTGGCAAAGTGTGGATTAACGCCTTGCCAAAGGATGCTAGGCCGCAGTAGTCTGCTGTGCAAACCCTTCACTCGAGTTAAGGGTCTGAATGTGCAGCCTACTCATGCCTTGTGTACTGAAGGCCCAAACAGCAAGTTTTGTATATATGTGCTAGTCTTTGCGAGGAGACACGCTTGTTGATCAAAGTTTCAATCAGGGTCTGTGCCTGCAGACTAAGGCCGCAGTGCGATTCGAACACATGACCCTCTGATTACAAGGGGAGAGTCAGAACCACTACATCATGACACTTCTACCATAGTAAAAGCACACACTTCATTTTTTTTCCATTATGACAATAATCCTCATCTATCGCAATGCTTTCAGTCATCTGAACGCACCGTGTACATGTAGGAACAACAGCAAATGGGGCAACAATATTTCTACCTTTTTATCCCTATTCCACACAAAACGAGAGAGGATTTGATTTATGATGAAACAAAACTGCTGGGATTCTACACTTTCTTCAGAAAAAAGCTCACGTTTGGATTTTTCAGTTATTGAGAGAGAATTATATGATAAATATTTACAAGGAACGGGTGCCAATGACATATATATCCATAATGTTATAAAAGAAGGTAGGCATGACAAAATGGAACAATATTTCAATCCTTCCTAAAATGTGTTGTACAAAAGGATTTGCTGTAGCATATACAGTTTTTTTTCTTTCTTCTTTGCCAAAGGTAGAAATTCCTAATACAAAAGAGACAGTAGTAGTTATTGCTTCAAGCAAAAATGCAAATCCAGAACGATGATTCATGGAGGAAAAGAAAAAGAATAAAAACTGTCATTTTCAATATTTTACTCTCGATGTGAGGTAAGCTGGTCCTGCCTGTTAGTAAATCTCTTGTTCGTCTTCTTTTTTCGAAGTTTTCAAATATGACTGGACATACACAATTATTTATAAGAATGAAATGTTGGAAATGTGAGTCGTGTCTATCTTTAAAGAATTGAAAATTATTTGAGAAGATTCCAGATTTTCTGCCAAAAAATAATTATTTTTTTGCATATGAAAATACCATGAAATATAATTTGGTGTGGATCTTATACATGTATATGTATATTAAAACAATTTAAGATTTAAAATATACAATTCATTAATTTTGAATATAAAATGGATACATCATGTTATTTCCTTAGAACAGTGGAAGACGTGGTTATATGCTACATGTAATTAAATAAACTAGATACATGTATATTCAGATCTATAAAATAGATTGATTTCCTTTGGGAATACATGATAGTTTTCCACAATTTTCAGATTATATTAGAACACCTTGGGAAAGCAATTCTTGTCTGTCAAGTATTCATTATTAAAGTGTGATTAATCGACGTTGCCACAATATGTATAGGCCTATGTCCGGCGACTCATTTTCTATGTTAATGAAATATTTGTCCCCATGTATGAAAGCAGTTAATAGTTTGCTTTCTTTTGGGACGCGCACTATTTTATGGATCTAACGTGCCCATGTAGTCACCCTAATTTGATGCGTTTCCTTCCTGCGCGCAAACACACACTTGATACAAAATGCACATAGATTCATAGACACACACATACTCAGTGGTACACACTGAGGGAAAAAGCACGGCCTGCAATGAAATATAAAATATGCATGCAGCATAAAAAAGATCAAATATTGAACACCTTTCAACCAATCAAATGACAAGAATATTTGTATGAGTTGTGTTTCGTATAACACATTTCATTTCCATCTTATATCCTTAATTCTTCTATCATATATCAGAACAGAATCGTATACCACAGATATCAGAACTTAACAAATTATTTCGAGTTTTTGCAAAGACACAAAAACCCTCTCAGAAAATTTTTACTTCAAGTAGAAAGATGTATACATGTGCATCAATAAAACTGCAACAGCATGCAAAAGCAACATAATTAATCAGGTTCTAGGAGAAGAGCACACTACATGTATATTGATAATGCAAAACACATAGTCATTCATGCATTTAAAAACAAAACAGGAAATTCCATTTTCCAGTGGAAGAAATACATTACAAAGTTGAGCAAGGCAGTGTGAACAAATTAGAACTGAGAAAATAGAATTTGAGGAACCAAAAGTCTATATAAATAAAACTGAGTGAGAGAAATAACAAAAAATTCAAAACAAATTAGTGTGGATGCACTGCAAGCTCAATACAAGACTCTACCTAGGTCATGACTGGAGGGATCCTTCTCACTAGCATCATGCACTGCAGGGAGTTGTAAAATTAGATACAGCAATATTACTGACTGGGCCATCAACCATTTTATGTTTATCTCTCACTACTCACATGCAAAATCACACTTTCAATCACATTAAAAAAAAAAATGCTTTATACAGGCTTGTATTGTATAGGACTCAAAATACATGCCTTCATCTCCATCTATGACTGAAAAAAAAGGACATTCTTGGCTACTACATGCGGCAGTTTCTTTCAAATTATGAAGAAATACAAATATGAAGAATGCAGTCACTGTCTATTAATAAAACTGCAATATTAAAATCATTTTGTGTTTACATAAAATGCAGATATAACAGACATATCAAACAATAGATTCCAGCTCTCATGAAAAACAGGGCAATTTTGTTGTCTCATCTCAAAATTTATTTCCATTTTTGCTCCTTTTAGCTGTGCTGCACATTACCTAAGCTGTCACTAACCAGGGCTCCACACTAACCCCTTTTTTCTACTGGTCCAACCTATTCATGTCGGACCAGTAGATACCCAGTTTTTCCATTTTTTACTGGTCCGAACCTAAAATCTACTGGTCCCCAAAATAAAGAAAACATTAAAAAAAGGCGTGAGTTTATTTTGCTGTCCTTTCTTGTTACCCCCCCCCCCAAAAAAAAAATGAAGGAATGAAAGACAAAAAGAAACAAAGGAAGAAATAATAAAAGAAAGGAAGGAAGAACAAATAAAAGGTAAAGAAAGGATAGATGTGAAGGAAGGAAAAAAGAAAGAAAGAAAGAAAGAACAAAAGAAAAAAAGGAAAGAAAGAAAAAACAAAAGACAGAAAGTAATGGAAAAAAGGAAAGAGGCAATAAAATAAGAAAGAAAGGGTATAAGGAAAGATGGAAAGAAGGAAAAAAGATAGAAAGAAAGGAAGAAAAAGGGTAAAGAAAGGATAAATGTGAAGGAAGGAAAAAAAGAAAGAACTGAAGAGGGAAAGGAAGGAAGGAAAGAAAGAACAAAAATAAGAAAGAAAGAACAAAAGAAAAAGAAGAAATAAAGGAATGAAGGAAAGAAAGAAAGAAGGAAAGAAATGAAGCAAGCAATATAGAAAGAAAGAACAAAAGACAGAAAGAAGGAAAGAAGCAATAAAAAAAGAAAGAAGGTAAAAGGAGAGATGGAAAGAAGGAAAAAAGAAAGAAAGTATTGAAAGAAGGAAGAAATAAAGAAAGGTAAAATGATAGATAGAAGGAAAGAAGGAAGGAAGCAAGCAAGCAATAGAAAAAAGAAAGAAAATGTAAAATAGATGAAAGTAAGAAAAAAAAGAAAGACCGAAAGACAAAGAAAGGAAGGAATGAGGGAAAAAAAGAACGAAAGAAGAAAGGAAAGGAAGCAAGCAGTAAAAAAAAAAAAAAAAAGGTAAAAGGATAGATGGAATGAAGGGAAAAAAGAAAGAACAGAAAGGAAGGAATGAATGAAAGAAAGAGAGAAAGGGCTGAAAGAAGGAAGAAATAAAAAACAAGAAATGGTAAAGAAAGGATGGATGGAATGAAGAAAGAAACAAAGAATGAAGGAAAGAAAGGGTAAAAAGAAGGAAAGGAAGAAAGAAAGAAGAGATAAATATAGGATGGATGGACTCAAGAATAAAAGAAAGAAAGAAATCAAAAAAGAAAGAGAAAAAGAAATAGAGAAAAATGTTAAAAGGACAGAAAGAATGAAAGAACGAAAGACAAAGAATAATTAAAAAAGAAAGACAGTAAAAAAAAAAATTAAAGAAGAGAGGGAAGAAACAAAGAAAGATTGAAAAGAAAGAAGGAAAGAAAGATAGAAAGAAAGAAAACAGAGGAAGAAAGCTAAAACTATCATAAATAAATTATCAGTTTCTTTTTGGCTCAATTAAGATATAGCTACGAAAGAAACCAAGTGTATCAACACACACACAAATGCATATGTGGGGCTATCATGTATTCAGACGATATCACTCGAAACCCGATCTCTTTGAACTAAAACAGAAGTGAAAATTTCTCCTTTTACTGCTTACAAATGACAGTTACCCCAATTTTTTGGAAATATGGACATTATAAGAGCTTTTCATAGTGTGAAATGTGAATTTTGACCGTTCTGTGAGAGATTTCTGCCAGAGGTTTGCCAAGCTTCGCCAAGCTTCGTTCGTGCAGCCAGTAGAAAATTCACCATGTGGTGTGTGGCTGGCTAGCCATATGTACACTGTACTGTATGTTACCCTAGTAAAAATTGCATGCGATTCATTCTGTGTGTATTCTGTGTGTGAATGACCAAATTCAACGGGAGGAAAATGGTTTGCAATTTGAGTCATGGAATATTTTTTATGTTTATGTTGGACTAGTGAATTTGACCATTTCTGGAAAAGTTACTGGCCCAACAATGGTTTTTATTACTGTTTATGTCGGACCCATAAATCTTGCTATTTTTGGAAAAATTACCGGCCCGACAATGATATTTTCTTACTGGTCTTGTCGGACCAGTAAATCTTGCTATTTCTGAAAATCTACCGGCCCGACAGTGATTTTTACCGGTCTGGGACCGTCGGACCGGCGCTAGTGTCGAGCCCTGCACTAACATAGCATCAACTGATGGACTTTGCAATTTGACTAGCTGTGATCAATATAAAAACCTGTAATGATTTTTTTTAATATAGGAATTAGAAATCTAGTTTCACTTTATTCCTCATTTGGTAATACATGTACGTAGCCTCATGCTAAGGCCAGGAATTTCAGTTTGCTGTGATCATCAATATAATAATAAAAAAGAAAGTCTTTCAGTATTGTGTATTCAAGTTGCAGAGGGGAATCCTGGTATTCCACTGTAAATCTGATTTCACTTATGTTCATTTGTACACATCAAAATTATTGTCAGAGCACCCCTACAAACATGAATCAACACTTTTTGTGAAACGGAGAGAGCTTGAAGAGAATATACATTCATGAACGGTTTTTGCCCAATAGCTTTCATCTTTGTCAACTGCAGGAGCAGTGTTAGTTGATGACCGCATGACTCTTAATTCATGCACACAAAAATAAAGTGTTATTACATGTAGCTTACCTCTAGCCTTGGTAACTGAGGGTAATGTCCCTTTGCTTTTGTCTCTCTGACGTTCCTACAAAAGAATAAATCATTCAAATCATTTGTTTATTTCCACTACACCATAAAAAGACATAACAAATATTTCCACTACTTTTACAATATAAAAAAATATATAAAAGATATACATTTACAGAAAATAAGAAGAGTCAGTTTAACCACATTACAAAGAAATGTATATCATTGTAGGGGAGCCAAAAAGAAGACAAAATATATTTCTTTAAAACATTTAATGGTTTTCAGCAATGTTTACTATAATATTTAAGACATAACATTGCAAATGAATGGATGTCAAGTATTACTGATAATAAGGAAATAACATATCAATATGATTTGAAATAAAATTTATCATCATTATCTATTATCAATAATTATATCACACTTTTCAATGATGACCGAATGCACTTATGACAAAGACAAAAATAAGACAAAAGGTAGGATAATGATCAGTAATTATTAAAATTTTTTTTTTTGGAGAGGGGAGTATTCATGATTTTGTTTTAGTTAAATTTTTTAACCTGTATATGTTGACTTCAATTGACAACTATCTTTAAAAAAACATATAGATGTTATATATTTGTGCTATACACTAAGAAATACAACTGTCATTATCTCCAAACATTAGCATTCTGTAATGCCACTTCCACCATCTATTTCCAATCTTAATCTTAATTTAAGGGGGGGAGGTAATCTGACCCCCACCCCCTCGATGAATTCCATGACAATGGACTGCGCCATTTGGCTGACTTTTTACTTTTAAGTCTTGCGCATCTTTTGAGATAAAAATTTGCAATGCCCAGGTACACGGTTCCAAAATTCAATATGTAACATTTTGTAAGTGCATGTCAGACCGGAAATCGCAAAAAAATGTTATTTCGTGCACAAAGGCAATGCAAATTGTATTTTCCTCCAAAAATCATACATGTATGTTTATTTCTACTTTCGCTGGTTTAAATGGATTTTGTGAGTTAAAAGGCAAAAACATAAAAAATTAGATATACTTGTTTACGTAATCAATTAAAAAATATAGAAATTTTATTTTGGGAAGATTTTACTACACAGATTTGGAGTTAACATCCGGCTCTATGCACAGATAGTGCGATCAGCAGCCGATATTTTAAGGGTGGGGAGGAAGGAAGAGGGTCAGATTGACCCCCCCCCCCCCCCCTCAGAGTACAACGTGGTCTGAAATAGCCCACTTAAATTAGGGAGAAAACCTCATGCCATGCTTTATGAATTTTATATTGTGCAGAAACATTTAAGAAGATGAAAAAGAGAGAGAAGTATCTCACCTCCAAAAACAACATGAGCAGTGAGCAGCTCATTTCTTGCTGAAGGATCTTCTTGTTCTCGGCGTTGTCATAGCAACACGAGATGAGGGTGGGGAAGAGGACGTTGATAAGACGTGGGTCACTGAAATATTGGAATGGTAGACTGCACAGCTGCTGGAGAAGCGTTGGGGTGTTGCCTGTTTGAACAAGGATCTGAAAGGCAACAAGAATCAATAATTTAATCATTTTCAGAAAGAAACACGAATGCTAGCATTATGAGCTACAAATCAAACGTTATTAGTGGCAATCTCTATATAGCAGCGACCTGTATATAGTGACCACTAAAACCGATTCCCATGAAAGCAGATTGTGAGTATAAGAACCTGTCTATAGCACCTACACCTGTACCTATCAACAAAGGCCACATTTTCTACTTTCCTTGGGTGGTCATTATAAATAGGTTTCATTATATCCTAAATAAATTAAAATATGTATGCTGATTGGTTAAAATAGCATCATGTGACCAATCATATTCTCAATATTTTGTGATGATGTTGAAAATGAAACGCCCACTGAAGAAAATGTGCTATTCCGTGACGTCAATGATGGAATAGTCGACTATTCCATCAGTGACGTCACAGGTCATGATGGCGCAAGCACTAGATTATCAAGATATGTTGCTCTAACTTATTAAAGTAGGATATAAAACAAATATACCAGGCCTTTATTTTGAAAGTATAGAGGGAATTATTCATCCTCCGTTGTACTGGCAAAAATCACTATTTTCCCCTCGGGGGAAAATACAGTAATGCCAGTCCAACCTCGGATGAATAATTCCCGCTATACTTACTCTAAGCCTAGTATATTTGTATACTATATTTGTATTTCAGTTTAGAGCTGCTAACTAATCACATGTGCCGTGATCACCAGCAAATGAACTGTTACTGCCTTTGAGTGGGATAAGATGCAACAATTGTTTTGCAATTGCGGGCACCTGCAAAAGTTTACTTCAAAGAGTACGTAGGGACAGTGATTTCCCGTTTAAAGAAAATGGTCTTTTCCTTTTCTAAAAACCTATCATTTGTTTTCAAACTTGATCTCAAATTGAAATTCTGTTTTGTCACAGAAAATGCACACATTAAAAACATGAATTCTATTTTTGCACAGGTAATTCCATGAATAAACCAATATCGAACATACAAATTGATATACCGCTAAATGGAAAATCAATGTCTCTAAGTATATCCATTATTACCAAATGTCCCATTTCCCATGTATTTGCATATTTTACTAAAGGCAAAGTTAAAACACAGTACATGTACTATAAAATGCAACTGCAATTGGATTTTAACAATAAAACTTAGAAATACTTTCGTTTGGATTGGATAATAACAGGGACACTTTAATAGAAATGCTCTCTTTAGGATGGACAAATTTCTCACAAATTTATTAAATTGACCAAACGATAATGTAATTTGAATCTTTACCTGATTATCTAGGTTGAGCACAGTGATGTAGCCCACGATGAGAATAACCTCATGAAGTAGATCCTCGTTGGCGGTGAAGTGACTGCAGTACCACATCAGATAGGTTGCTATGTGACGGAACTCAAGGGATGTTCCCTCTGCTCCTAGGGCAGTCTGTGAAATCAGGGAGCAATGGTATACTGATATTTAGAATTCGTTCTGTGACCCCGCTTTCACAAAAAGGCAAATACCAAAGATTTAAGTGTGACTTAGGGGGTGCTGCAATAAAATATTTGCAATCAATTGCAAATATTAGTTGCAAATTTACAAGTGATAGATCAACTATAACTACAGCAAATCAATCTATACTTGTTGATACATGAAGCAGACCGATTGCCAGTTGGCAATTTCATGAACAAAAACATTTTTTTTCTCCACTCTTATTTCAATTTAGAAGCTACTCAAGCCATGCTAATTAGGTAGCATTACAATTGTTAATATGAAGTAAGAAACATAGACAAATCCGTTCAGGAAAGTCTTACTTATAGGTGGATGATGTACATTCTCTATGGAATTGCCCCAGTTTACATATAGATATGTCATTTGCAGGAATATGTTCAAAAACTCAAATTAACTGCAACAGTTTTCTTTCACTAAATATGAGAATAATCACTTACTTGTAGAACGTTGAGATCTAGGGTGGCTATACTACTCAGCATCTTGATACCAGCATTGACGACGCTGAGGGTGTGTTCAGGTATCTCGGGCGGGGTCATGCTACTGTCACGGGAGGGGGCACCACCGTGGAGGAGGATGCCGTAGAGGAGGGATACAATACCCCCAAGACCGGTCACCTGGAATGTGGCTACCAGCTGGGTGGGGTCATCCTTCTTGGGACCAAAGATACCCTCGGCTGACCTATTATGGAAGAGGGAGAGAAAACCATAGTATGAATAAAGGAGGTAGGTAGAATTCACGTCCTAATCTATTGTGAGGGCAGAGACATCATGTCTACACTTGCAAGATTCATATGATCATTGTTTGTGTTTGTTATTAAAATCCAACCCTTCAGTAACAATTAAGTCCTTTATAAAAAAAAAATTTGTTTCGGATTTCCGGCGACCCGGGTTTGATTCCCACTTGGTGTGCTAGTGCCCTTTGGTAAGGCATTAATCCTGATTACCAGGTCCCTCGGAGAGGACCCTTAGCCATCGGTCCTCTGGTTGCTTGTTTACAAGCATTCATGCTTTCTGTGGCAATCAAGTAAAAAAATCACCACCATTTACCATCATATGTTGAAACTCTATTTTGAAGACATCATTTTAATGAAACCTTCAGTATTAAATGTATGCAAAGTTTGAAAACAGGAAGAGAAAAAAAAATGTAAATGGTGATACTCTCTTTTGTGAAAAGCCTAGGTATGATTGTTTAAATATGACTCCCCCCGAAGAAAAAATAAAAATAAATTAAAAATCATGACAGGACTGCAACATAATGACAGACCAAGAGAAACTGTCATGAGATTCAACATCTTCAGCAAGATACCAAATACAATATAAATAATAAGCATTTTTTTGTTATTTGAGAAATGTGTTATTTGCATAGAAAAATTAAAATCTGACAAAAAAATATCAAAACCAACCTGTTGGAAGTAGTAGATATGAATCGAGTCATGGCTCCCAGTAGACCCATGGCATGTTGAAGGAATTCAGCTATCTGAGGTTCCTGATCAATAGGATTGCGGACATTGTTGAAGTACACTGTCAGTTTATCAAGAACACCACAGCTTACCAAGTAACTGGAAGCGCACAAGAAAACAATGGAATTAATTTTAATATGAAGAAGAACAACGAAGCCTCTTTTTTAATCCAAAACATACATGACATGTGATCAGCCACTCCAAAACCAACAATAAGTCACAAAGGAAATTTTCCTGTAAATAATGGAAATAAGAATTCAGTCTTCAAAAAGTAAAAATTAAAAAATTAGCTTATCTGAAAGAGTAATTCTTCTTCATACTGTGAAAATTTGAAGTTATAAAGCTGTATAAAAGACACAATACAAGAGTTTCTTTGACACCAGTCTTTGCAGACTAATCTCATGTTTGAGTGAACCCCAAACTTCACACCATGCTCTCGTTGAATTTCTTTTATATTCTATGAATTGCCTGTGTGGGTTGTTGTTGATCAATTTTTACAAGTTATATATCATTTTAAGCTCTATAAAATTCTAAAAACTCATTGGGTGACTTATTGTTGGTTTGGGGGTGGAAGGTCACACATTGTTCCTTCGCATAAAAATACTGTCCAAATTCAAGAATGAAATTCTTCTCTTTCCAGATTCATGAAATGTCCGATCTTTCCCTCTCTGATCCACGTTAATTCAATGAACAATTTCCTGAAAAGTCCCATCTTTTCCTCTTGATTTATGATAAGTTTATGAAAAATTCCTGAAAAGATGATGAAGTTCATCACCCTCCACCCCCCAAAAGAGAAAGGGTTTGGAAACAAAACAAGACTTCGACATCCTCAAACACACTTACCTAACCACATCCATGCCCCACTGGTCAAATGTGTCCTTCTGTTTCTTCTTGGCCGAAGATGGGAGCTTGCCGTCGGGCGAGGAAGGAGACTGCGGCCGATGCTTGACCAGGACATTGAGTATACTGGTGAGTAGAAGCATGAGACTGCCCGCCACGCTGTCGTGGGGTGGTTTGAGGGAGTCTGGACCCCAAGGATGGCCGTGCAGGCCATCTTCTGTGTCTGGTATAAGAATCTGTGGGGATAAAAAATCATTATTTCATAAATTCTCTTCACTTATTTCAATAAAAAGAGTAAAGTAAATTTAGAAAGAACAAATTGATTACTCTGTTTCTGTTTATGTTATGTTAACTCTCATAGGAACTCAGCAAGACAGCTTTCTGCTGGTACATGTATAACGCCAAGCTGGTATAACCAATTACAAAGGATACATTTTCAAAACTAAATCAATCAGGCATAGTGGCTGTTCTTATAGACAAAAGAAATTGCTCTCAGGTCTTTTTATCAGAGTGGAGGCATTGGCAGAGAAGGGATTCAAACTTACAACCACACAATCAAGAGTCCAATACTCTAACCACTAGACCACACGACAGAGCATTTTATTCGTTGTGGAGAAAAAAGGTGTATTTTCTCATACATAAAGTTACGTAAAATCTCCTTTGGCTCCGGACAGACTCAAATCTTGAATTTAATTGGCTGCTGAGCCCTGTTGCTATGGCAGTTATCATAATGGTAGAGTTACCATAATCACAAGTTAGTTATGAAACATGCATCTGAAACAAACTAGGTGCCCTAAACCAAACTGAATGGGATTAAAATGAATTAAAGTGAATTTTTTTGGATGAATGGAAGCAAGTCAACTTACAGAACATAATAATAAATAATAGTCATATTTTACCCAGGGTAGCCACTTCAGTTCCGAAAACTGTTCTCCCAGCCAGGCCGTGCTTAACATGACAATATCATTATTATCATTACATTCAGTGTACCAGAATTAGCTGAACTTAACTGCTCTGCGTGGCGATGAATTGGACTAAACTGATTTCAATCTTGTTGCTTATAATAGCTAAGATTGACCAAAGACTTATGAAAAATAACTCACTGATAACTGATGCATGAGTAGGTCTATAAGAGGAGCCATCTTGCCACTGTACATGGTATATTGGCAGTTATCAAAGTTGTTCCTGCATGCAAGGCGGAATACCTCGGCAGAAGAGCACAGCGTCCTGTGGATGATATTGAGATTATAAGAACAGAACTTTGGAAAACAAGAAACTGTACTCACTTTATTCATTAAATCCGAGGTATATCTGTGAGATCTTATCCAGAATTAAACAGAGTTTTAAGCAAGAAAATTACATTATTCCATTTTTCTTCATATACTCTATTTAATGAATAATATTATCAAGTATTGTGTTGGAGTAACATCTACTTGTAAAGCTTTTTGTACTTTCTTTATATTGCACCACTAATAAATAAGAAATAATCATTTCTTTTTCATATGATGAACTTTTCATAATTGAATCGATTTCATTAAAATCATTCTACTTATACATTTAGAAAATTTGCACCTTGTTATTTTGATTTCTTTTTTAATGAAGAATGTCTTTATAATTCATATCTTTTCACAACTATAATTATTCATTGAGTTCTATCTATTCATTCATTCATATATCTAGCCGTCTGTCTATCCATTCAGTCATTCATTCATTCATTCATTCATTCATTCATTCATTCATTCATTCATTCATTCATTCATTCAATCAATCAATCAATCAATATATCATTCTGCTATTTATTTATTCAAACAATCATTCATTTGTCCATTCATTCATTCAGCCATTCATTTATTCACTCAATCAATAATTTTGCTTGTCAATTCATTCATTCAGTTGTCTGTTACTGTTTTGTTATAGGGAAACTGAATATTCTGGTGGGTGTTTCATACAAGAGTGCGTAAGCAGTTATATGTATTTTCCAAGTTCATTAGTAGCTACTTTACAAGCGACTGGTGATCTTTCTTAGGAACTTAACCAACACCAATAAAATTTGGTGCAAATAATGTTCAACATAGGATCACAAGCTGTTCGTAAAGTCAGTCATAACTTATGAACTGCTTTATGAAACATCCACCAGGCTCTTCAAATAGGTGATATCTACCAAGAAATGAAATATAGAGAGTACTTACTTCTTTGGTACAACTGCTGGCTTATCACTTGATGCGCTATCTATCAGCATCAGCACCCTGGTGAGGACAGACAACCCACCGTGCGCTCTAAACATGATTTGATCAGTTTGTTCCTGTAATGTCAGGCAAAGAAAATATGCATTTAAAGTCGGATGGGCGTCAGCTTTCATGGAGAGAGGATTAATATTTGCTGACCCAAGACTTTTGGAAAAGCATAGGAAATACTAAATAGAGATATCTTTGTGGGGAAAGCAAGAACCAGCGAGAAATTCTTCAACCAAGGGGACGGGGAGTTGTAGGGGTACCAATGGAATTTGTCCAGGATCCATACAAAAAATATATGCTTTGTACAGACAATGTTCTGCTCAAGTAATGTGAATAATACGGAAGCTATAAAGTGCCATTGACCTGTTGAGATGACTATGTAATCTCGCAATGTGGACTTATGAAAAATGGTATGTCAACATGGTGAGATACATTGACAGAAAAAAAGTAAATGGATCACTTCCAAATAGATGTGGTGCATGCATGCTGTGGTTATAGAATTAAATCTCGCCAATCACTTTTTACACGTCAACTTGGCTAGATAACGCATCTCACTTTTCACAAGTCCACTTTTTGTCATCTCAATAAGTCAATGCCACTTTAAAGCTTCCGTAGAATAGGATACTACCTGTACCTTTTTATCTAGGATGCGATTCACCTCTCCTAGTGCCCTTTCCATGGCAGAGACCTTGCTCTGTTCCCACGGACCTGATGAGTCTTGAGCTTGAAGGTACTTGTTCAGGTCCTTTAGAAGCTTCTGTAACCTGATGACAAAGATAGAGAAATTACAAATAAATCATTACTTAAACTCAGCAATAACAACTACAACCTTCCTTACCCAATCATTCACACTGTCCATGGTGGTCTGCGTTACATTCCTGTTCTAGAGCATTAGTCTTGATGAATATAACATTTTATTCATAATACTGCTGCATTTTTTTAAACTTCTGTCTTGTAGTGATGTTCGAAAGTATAATGAAATAACAGGTATAAAAAGATTTTGAAATATGTATATGTCATATTTAACAATTTATCTAAACTGAATATTTACAAAAGCATCCTAAATGCACAGTCCATGTGTGAGGGGGGGGGGGGGCATTTGATAAATTAGCATTTCCAAACATTTTGTCAGGGCTAATTCCCACTTTAAGGCCACCAAATCCATGTAAATGGATGTCATTTTAACTGCCCCCCCCCCCATCATCATCATCATTATTTTTTCTCCCTCTTTTTTTTCAAATATTAATTCTTCTCATTTGTTCTGTAACATAAAACAGTGTCCTATAGAAAAGTAGCCTTTCCCTTAAAAAAAAATCAGAGTTCAACACATCCATTCACAATGAAACTAAAATACAGTTCCATTAATTGTAGCCTTGGTGAATGAAATGTTCTTTCAAGCACATTTTGATGGCATGCCCTACATTGTCTAGGTTTAAAAAGATATATATAGTCTAATTTTTTTAAATTTCGCGTTTGAATAACTTTTTGCTTTTTGCCTATTTGTTTGTTTATGATAAATAACATGTTATCTTTGTATGGTGGGACTAGCCCTTGTGAAGGCCTGGGGTGGTATTCTGAAAATGTTCTTATCTTTCTTCTTATCTCTGTAAGGACTGCCTCCTTCTTATCTTCAACACGCCCATTTTTAGGATATTACCAATCAAAATGCGCTTTATATTGTCAGTTTAACCAATAGAAGCGTTCCTTATGTCAAGAGAATATAATGGACACTGCGCGTACACTGATTCTGGCGCATTGCGCGAAATAGGCATTTTATACGCAACAACGACTGATTATTATTTCGAGACACGTGCACAAAATAAAGAAAGAAAGTAAAGAAAAAGGTAAAGAAAGCAATTACGAATAAAGAATAAAACAGGAAGAAAGACAGTAAGAAGGTAAGTAAGAAGACAGAAAAGGGTCAGAATGAAGCAGAAATTAAAAAAATAAAAGGAACAGAGCGGAAAACAATGAAAGAAAGAAAAGGTAAACGAAAGAAAGCAAGCAAAAAGAACTTAAAAGAAAATATAAAAATCTAAAGAAATAAAAAAGGAAAGAATACAAGAAAGAAAAAGGAGGAATGAATAGAATGATAATCAATGATAAAAAGAGGAATAAAAAATTGAAGGAAAAATAAAGAAGGAAAAGGAAAGACACTTGAAGAATAAAGAAAAAGATTTTTAAAACTTAATAGAAAAAAGAGTAAAGAACAAACGAAATAAGAATGAGCGAAAAATAGAAGAAAGAAATAAAGAAAAAAGAAAGTAGGCCTAAATGAGGCACACATTTAGTGTGATAAAGCAGAAATAAAAAAAAATGAAAGAAAGAGCAAACAAACGAGCGAATAAAAGGAACCAAAAAATAAAATGAAAGAAATTAGAAGAGAAAGAAAACAGAAAAGAATGAAGGTAAAATTTAAAAAAATTGAGTGAAAGAGGAAAGAAAGAAAAAAAGGAACAAAGAAAATGAACAAAAAAATATATAAAAACGAAAGAATGAAAGAAAGAAAAAGAATGAAGAAATAAAAAGATTGCAAAAAATAAAGTGAAGGGAGAAAGGAAAAGAAAGAAAGAGAGAAAAGGAAAAGAAAGAAAGAGAAAAAAGGGGAAAGAAAAAAAAAGGAAAAAATTTAAAAGGGAAAATAAAAAAAGGAAGAAAAGTAAAGAATAAATAAAATAACGCAAAAAATAAGGAAGAAGTTAAAAGATTTAAATGAAGAATGAAAGAAAGGAAGAAATACAAACAGATAAAAATAAAGAAAAAGAGAAAATAAATAAATGAAATAAAGAAAGACAGAACGAAAGGAAGAATGAAGAAAGAAACAAAGAAACAAAGAAACAAAGAAACAAAGAAAGAAAGAAAGAAAGACAAAAAAGAAAGAAAGAAAAAAGGGATAGAAAAAAGAGATGGGCAAAATAAAGGGTGAATGAAAGAAAGGGTGGGAGGAATACTTGTTACTACCAGTGGCCATCGATTTTTAGCAAGAAAGAATGCGGACATCGTAAGATGTGATAACCCTCTAGCTATCTTAAATATTATCATAAATATCGTAAAAAGATAAGAAAGATAAAAGATAAGAACGTTTTCAGAATACCACTTATCTTTATTTTGTTCTTATCTTTTAGCGCGCTTTTGTATCATATGCGTGAATTATAAATTTACGCGCTCAGCATCGATGGAAAGCAAGATAAGAAAAAGATAAGAACAAAAGATAAGAAAAAGATAAGAACGTTTTCAGAATACCAATTTGAGAACGTGACGTAGATAAGAACAAAATTAAGATAAGAACGTTTTCAGAATACCGCCCCAGGTCTTTGTCCCTCCACTGTTTAATATTTTCTTGAGGTTTCGTATTATGTTTATCCATTGTTCTGAATTGGAATGGTCAGCAAAATGTTGTCTAGTGACACATACATGTACAGGCTCAACTTTTGTTGAGGTTCTGTACACTGCATATTCATGTTCACATGTATTTATTGTTTCTGTAATTGTTTTTTTATTCATTTTGTGAAATTTTTCACAGAATTGTGGATAATAAATTAACTAAATTAAATTTAACAGTAACTTACTTTGCTTTGTGGTGTGAATCCTGTCCTTGTGTCTTTGATGGCAAATTGTTCTCATACTCCTTGCCTTTGCTAGCCATTCTTTGCCTTAGCTTCCTGGCCCTCTTCCTACTAGCTTTCTGTCTCTCCCTCTCGGCTACAATCTCAGGGTGGGACTGGTCTCCAGGAGCCTCCACAACGAGTTTCACTGAGTAGTTTTCCTACAAATGAACACACATCAAATACATTAAGCTGAATGACTGGTTGGGTTGGTGGGTGTGTGTGTGGATGGATGGGTGGATGGATGGATGGATAAATGGATGGATGGATTGATGGATGGATGAATGAATGAATGAATGAATAAAAAAAGTGAATGAGCAAATGTATTAATAGATAACTGAATCTAAATAAATGATAAATGAATCTAAATCAATGAAATGAATACATAGAAAACTATCAACCTATTGTGTGTCTTAAAATAGAACATTACAGAGTTTTCGCAACATGATACAGAACACTTTCAAGAACATAGAAATGTCAAATTGCCTTTCATGACAACGAGCAACCAAGGACAAAAAATTTGTGAATCAAGATAGCAGTTTGGTTCTGGACTCTTGTTAAACAGCATATTTGCATTCCGAAACTTAAGACGAAGTGCTGTTCCGGTTCATCAATTTTCAAAAAAGACCTCCAAGCTGTTCATTGTCATTTGACAGATGCATTTACTGTGTTCTAGAATTCGTACTGCATGGCAGTGTGAAAACTTGTATTATAGTAGCTATATTTTTAATATATTCAACGAGATATGGAGTAGCGGTCAAAAACAGAAGTGTCAGGAATCCTTTCTTCTTCTGGGGTACTTGTTTCAAAGAATGATGTATTCTTTTTTTTTATGTCTCAGCTGGAATATGGCAAGTCAAAAGAGATTCTCAATCATTTTCATTTGCTTCAGCCACAGTGGAAATATGCAGTTGTAGATTTTTATTTTCCATTCAATCATGGACAAATGAGTCACTGAGATTTCATGAAAACTTTGCAAGTGATTTTCATTTAAAACTGTTATAATCCTTGGTTCAGATTGGTGGAGTATTATATATCAGTAAAAATCAATCACTGGAGCGTTGTTGCCCAGTGGATTAGTCTTCAGACTTTGAAACAGAGGGTCGTGGGTTCTAATCCCAGCCATGGCCTAATTTTCTTTGGCAGGAAATTTATCCACATTGTGCTGCACTTGACCCAGGTGAGGTAAATGGGTACCTGGCAGGAATTTATTCCTTGAAATGCCACCGCGCTGTAAAAGGCTGCGGGGCTAAAACCAGGGTAATAATACGGACGCATTTGGCAATGTTATGCGCTATATAAGCATGTTGGTATTATTATTAAAATTCTTCATCAAATCCAGCCCAGGTTCCTCATCGTCTTAAGGGTTAACAAACTTTGAATACAGAAAAGAATATTTGTTGTAAAGACTGACATTGAGATTAATAGAAATACAATGACACTTTTCAAAAATAGGGGGGAAAAAGAATTTAAAAGCATCCAATTTGGCATGCTATACTCCCTGTCAAGTGTAATATCATCATGCATACACATAAGTCTATAAACAGGTAAATGAAACACCCCAGTCTTACCAATTCTTCTTCACTGATGCTAGCTGCTTTGTGTTTTTCTGCTACTTTCTCTCGGTGTTTCTTTCCTCGAAGATGGCTCATGAGGTACACCTCTGACGGGATCTGTTGGAATATACAAATTTGAAAAATATGTATTCATCTACTTGTTCAATTGCCATGAGATTAGAATAATGAATATATTGAACTTCCATTCATTCACTGACTCATTTATTTACTTATTTGTTTGTTCGTTCATTCATTCGTTCGCTCATTTATTTATTCATTCATTCATCCATCCATCCATCCATCCATCCATCCATCCATTCATTCAATCTTTTAATTCATTTCAAATTCTCATTAGAAATATATAATTGGAAAAAAAAATACATACTGCTTAACTTTGCTTGACCAAACTTAAAGACAATGAGACTGTTATATGCTGCCACCCTAAACATATGAAGAACTTGTTATTTTTAGAGAAATTGTTGGCAATCATTATGCAAATGTAATGTATTTCTATACAGTGCTTAGAAACTTTTGTATCGAGTGGTACACACTGTAAATGTTGGATATCATTATTATTATCATTATTAAGACCGAGTACATACCAATACATTGCACAAGTTGCACATCTTTTTCTTTTCATAGGGTTTCTGTTTCGGGGCAGAGTCGCTGGTACGGTAATGCCTCAGGGTACTCAGTTCAATGGCCCTTTCTCTTTTCTGTTCAATCTGTTGACTGTGACGCTTCTGGCTCTCGTCATGCTGGTCATGAAAAAAAATTACAAGAAAACTTAAAAATTAATGTGAAAATAAAATGAACTTAATAAAATGTGAAGTGCACAGGGAACTTTTCTTTCAATTTTTTAAGGGGGGGGGGGGCTCTCAATAGTTACACTTTCACGTTCAATGATAGACACAGCTCATGGCTTGGTGATGCATCAACTGTTTTTTAAATTTTTGTTTTTGTTAATGATCAACAACAATAGACCCAGTGCATGGCTTTGTTAGTGCATCATTATGGTACCTATAACTACATGTACTTCAACAGAAAGAAGGAAATTTTGAGTAAAATTTCAACACCCTTTCATTCATCCAGTAAGTTACAGATATCTAATTCATGAATATTACATACCTCAACCATCTAATTTCTGCTCCATTAGCTAAATCAGTCTTGCTCTATTTCACACCCATGGCGAGGCATCTTGTAATGTTTAGAGGATCAATAAGGGGGGGGGGGGCTTTCACAATTGCTTGTGCAATCGTTTGCAATCATTTGGTCACAATATATGTTATACACAATCGCAACGATTGTAAGCGGTCGCACCATCAATTGTGAAAGGGGCTTTACACAGAGTAGATTTGAAATCCTTTGCTATTTACCTTTTGTTGTATTTTCTTCTGAATCTCCTCCTCTTTGGCACTTTGAGCAGCTGTGAGTGCCGACAGACGCTGCTCTCGCTCCCTGCAAGATACAAGTATAGTGAAGATTAATAGGCTTATACTCTTTTAAAAGCTTTTGACATTACTAGACAGGTGGCTCTATGTCCAAAATGTACTTCAAAGAAGAAATAAATATACCTGTAATTATTAAGGGGATACCTAAAGCTGAAGAATTACCAAAAACATGGTATAATTTCTTCCTATTTTGGGGCATGTCTATTTAAATGTGTCAACGGAGGTGCATTCACAGATAACCAGTGGAAGATCATTCCAGAGAACAGGGCTAGCATGAGCATAAGCCCATATCCCTATTCCTTTGTAGATTTGGGAACAACTATGGAACCAGAATTGGATGCAATTAGGGACCTAACAATAATGTATTTGTTAATGACTATTGTTGCCTTGTGGAACAGAGCCGGATTGAAAAGTTGAATAACTTACTTTGCCTTTTCTTTGAGTGTATTCTCCCTGGCTTGTTCTCTCTGCTCCTTCAATGCATTCATCTTCTCCTCCTGCTCACGTCGATACTTCTTCATCGCCTCCAACCGTGCTATTCTCTCATCCTCGAGTGCCTTTCTTCTCTCCTGTAACAGTAGGAAAGTACCCAAAAATAAGTCACATGGGCTCGCCTCCAATACAAGAATGGCTTTACCTCAAAATGCTGTGCGCATCGCAATTGGTAGACTAGCTTAGCCGGGGTAATATAGGAGCGCCTTGAGCACCTAGCAAGGTGGATACGTGCGCTACACAAATCCTATATTATTGTTATTATTATTATTTTCCTCAATAAGCCCATCCATTCCAAGTAATTATTAGCCAATGTCACTTTTGTTCACCTCATTTCCTATTTATCATATACATGTTTATATATTCTTATTATCGTGTATTTTAATGATTATGTATTTTTATTGTATTTTGTTGTGTTTTGTGAACGGAAAATTGTTTCAGTCTTTTGTTTCATATCTTTTGGTAAAAGTTCTGAAAGGAACTGTTTGGTTTCGGGATTGCTCCTACTGTTTATGTTGCACCAAATTGCATCCTAACTTCCTGGATATCATAGTGCTGCTGCCTTTAAATACATGTTAACATGAAATTACAAACGCATCATTCAATCTCAGCAGAAGAAAATGTTAAATTTCATGCATCCTTTATTACTATGTAAATATATCTGTATTTCCCTTTCTTAATGTGCACCTGTCATTTACAACCTTTTAAACTTTCTACAGGTGCTATTTTTGCAGTTTACCTTATTCTCACAGTCAACTTTAACCTTATTCTACTATGCTTGTGTATTTGAATCCCCCCCCCCCCTTCAATCTAAACTATGTTTTATATCTATTACAAATGTACATATTTGAATTATTTTTTAATGGAAAATAATAAATGAATTGAAATTAAAAATCAATAATAATGAACAAAGATAGAAACTCCCATGAGCAGCTTACCTGTACGGCTTCCTCTTTAGCCGCCTTCTCTTCGTTCTTCCTCTGTCTCTCCTCTAATATGTCATGGTAACGAGCCTCATGACCTTGATGCCTTGCCATGATGTCATGCTTCTTGTTCTGCGCCTCCAAGGAATTGATGAACGCTATCTCATTGGCCTTAGAACACAAAGGTAGCAACACAACATGAGTCATGAAATTTCATTAGGAAGCAAGCTATTTCAACATTTGACCTCATGAAGGCAATATCTCAAATCACAAGCTACCCATGTTTGATGTACACATGTACTTGCTACATTCATGACCATACAGTGGTGCTCAAAAGTTAACCCCATAAGCAAATGAACATATTAAAGGGTTCAAGTTCTACCATGCTTTAGATATTAAATTGTGAAGTCGGGTGATAACATATTACATTCAATAATGTCTGTTTTGCTCGGCTTGCCAAACGTTTGAGTGATGTTGTCTACTTTCAAGAGCCAGCATGAAGGAGTGCATTTTGTGGTGGGGTTCACTAACCTTTGAGCACAACTGTAGGTCCATGACTTTCAAGAAAAGACAGTATGTTGTCAGATCCGTGACATTCATAGAGCATTTCATGGAGCAACATATCAGTAATTTCATGGATAAAGTTTACTCACGCCCAAACTGGGCCCATCTTACAGAATAATGATTGATCCTATCAATCCCATCGGATCCATAGAAAGCAGGAAAACAAATACATGGGGGGGTCTCCAAAATGCCCTACAGAGCAATGAAATCCTACAATGAAGCAAAATTAGTTTGTAGAGCTCAAAAACGTAGCGCCCCCCCCCCCCCAAGAAAAAAATAGTAAATAAAATAAATAAATAAATAAACAAATTAATAAATAGATAAAAATAATTTTTTTTTTTTTCAACAATAGAAATTCATCGATATCATGAGTCATCATGCAGAAAGTTTATGCACTATCAAAGTTGTAAACATAAAGGGACACTCTGATCAGGCAAAAAATTAATACGTATCATATTCATAGAAGATTTTATACAGTCATGCCTTCCAAGCCTGTAGCCAGGGGGAGGGGGAGGGGTTCGATTGAACCCCTTCAATTTTCAAAAGCAAGAAAAAATAGGGGAGGAAAAACAGTTTTTCTGGGACAAAATGCTCAACAACTTTGTTTGATGTGCTTTTGCTTGTCAAATTTTTTAGCCAAGGAAGACAAAGAAAACAAACCCCCTGATTGAAAACCCTGGCTACGGGGCTGCCTTCTTGATGATAGAGATCTCGCATTCCATCTGTGAGAATATTTAGATCAGTCACAACCCTTTCCTAAAGGGGAATGAACTGTGTGTGGTCTCTCATTGACGGTGCGTTATAAATACATAGTCTTAAAATATACGTTTTCAGATATTTACTAACACTACAGAGAATAAACTGACCTATAATTGTATTTACAAAGAGAAACTAAACTGTTTTGAGAAGAAAAGTAATTGTTTTGCTAATTGGTAAGATAATTATTGCAGTATAAATGTATTTAGTTAATTAGCATGTTATCAATCAAGTGGGTCTATATTACTAGACTACACTAGCATTATGGGTCAGGAAACTGGCCAGGTATGAGTAGTTGAGGACTCAAGATGGCGCTATTGGTTCGTATCTGCTTTAATTCACTATTCTTGTCTGCAGCTTACCTTTGCTTCTTCATCCTGTGCCTTCCTGATGACGGCTTGTAGCTGCATCAGCCTCTTATCTTCGGCTCTCTTCTGCTTCTCTTCGAGGAGTTTCTTCTTCTGCCTTATCAGTTCATCTTTCCATTCCACCACCTCTTCAACCTGTGCACGACAATGAGCAAACATTACATCTACATTTGCCATTCTCTACCCAGGTATATGAATGATGATGATGATGATCCACAGCATTTATATTGCGCCATATTTCACTTAAAAACATTCATCGGCGTGGGCTCATCCAATTAGGTTAATTACTACACATCTGCTGAAATAAGTGAGTTTTGGGGGACGATTTGAAGTGTTCAATGTTGTCAATTTCATGGAGGTATAAATAGGTACTAGCAGCAGTTCTTTAAGTGTAATAAGCACTTTAATTAATTGCCAAGATGAGCCAAGGTACACTGAATTGCAGGGGAATGTTAATTTGACATGTTGGCTATACATCTATCCAGTATCATGGGATAGATATATCATATCTTCATCATCATTGATGTCATGTCATTGTGGAGATGACGTAGCCAAGTGGTCTGAGGCACCTGACTATACATTTGACAGTCCGGGTCCGATTCCCAGCCACTGCACCTAGGCCAGTGAGCATCAGAGCTCTTTTATCCTACAAATGGAAATGCTATATGCATTCTTGGTAGCTGTGTGTGCACTTGTTAGAAAAAAAAATCATTGTCCTCCTCATCATCTACTTATCAAAGTAATAGAGCATGTGATCTATCATGGACTGCACTAGATGATGAGAACAGCATATTCAAAAGCTATAAATCCAACGTGCACAAGGGACATTTTTGTATTGACACAATATATCCAGCAGAAAATCAAATGGTATGTGTTAATCATGCCTGAATCAAAAAACCCTTTTCAATTTATATCAATATTTGTAAAGAAAAAAGGTACAATTAATAGACAAGTGTACTTCCTATTCTGCCAGGCTAGACTTGATAAGCTTTGCATTACTAGCCCCGGCCACATTATTTATCTGCGTGACTTTTAGTTCTTATATATGTAACAATTTTGTATTTGTATTTCTGTGATTTTTATTTCTTTATGGTTTTGAATGTGGAATAAATGAAATGAAATTTGATTGCAATGAACGTTACTCGATTTTGAAATATGCTTCACCTTTTCATGCAGTGATGTAAGTCTGTTAGACTTGGCTTCTGCAAGCTGTTCCCGTTTGCTCTGGGCTCGGCTCTGTCTTTCCTCGTGACGCTTCTGGGATTCTTCTCTCGTCCTAGGCATGGAAAAAAGACTGGAGTCTTAATCTTTGCTTAATATGGCTACAATCATTGGATCATCTTGCAAATATCTTCACTCAATGATGCAAATAACATCTTCGTAAACTTTTGATAATTCATCTCCAACATAGAAAAATATACTTTTCAATTGGGATAACAATTACAGAATTCTTACACTAAGGAAAGAATAACAATGAATTTGAGCTTGAAATATTCTCCCACTCTGTGAAGTATCAAAGTATGTCTGATTTTATTGGTGTATATAATTTTGTTTTTAATTTTCAAATTACCTTTTCCTTGATGGTGAGGAGAGTTTCTCATGCATATGAAGAGCGTATCCTGGCGTCCTGGCCGATTCCACGTTCTCTGCGATATTCACTAACTCGTTCCAAGAAGCGCCCTCGCTCTCTCGCTTCTCAAAATCCAATGCCATATCGGCCCAATCAACAGCTTGCTGTGAACACTCCAATGAGCTCAATGTGTTCTAATAAAAATAACAAGAAAATAACAAATTCAATGTCATTAGGTAGATGAAAATGTATCAGGAGAGAGGGAAAATCAATTGTGGCTGTTTGGTCTTGAAATTTGTGAAAATAAAACGTGCATTAAATATATAACCTGCATGAAAAATATAGTGTATAAAATACAAATACATGTCATTTTCAGGAGCATATGAAGGTTTAATATAATAAATTTAATGTCATTCTGGTTTCATGTTTTTCTGTATCAATTTTTTTTTAAAGCAAACGATTTGGTATGAAATAAATTGGTTTGTTGTTCTTATTCATTCCTTATTATTTCAGTCAATACCTACTGATATCAAATTATTTATCAATTCAATCAATATTTTTATCATAATTATTGTTATTTCTATTCTCTTTAACCCTAGTAATAAATCTCAATTTGGATGACTCTTTTGATAAGATATAATATAAAATATCAAAGTTACTTTTCTGACTTGAAATGACTGAAATTTTGCTTGAGACATGCATATCTTCTCAACTCTCAACTTACCAATACCTTTTATAACACTACATTGTTTGTAAATAGAATAAGATGGAAATGAGAAATTTTGAACCATCTTACCCCTAGGTCACTCTCTGCATCATCAGTTTCCACCACTATCTCTGTCTGTTCCTCCTCCTGAATCTCTTTATTAAGACTCTCTTCCTCAGCGATTGCCCGAGCAAGTGCCTCTTCCTGACATTTCGCCAGCTCGTTGGTCAGTGTATCTTCCTCATCCAAATCAGTGCTCCCGTTCTAGGAAAGTTACGAGGATAAAAGGAACCGTGTTGACAAAGAAAGTTAGAATTGTAGTAACAATTATAAAGATGTAGAAGATGATAAAAACAAACAAATTATAATAAATCTTAATTACCAAGGTAGCCACTTCAGCAGTTCCTGCATGACACAATTTTATTACTACCCTTCTCTATTCTAAATTGACAAGCACTTGACAAGAAGACAGAAGGTCCCATTTTTGTAAGTCTTTGGTACGACTCAGCTGGGGATTGAACCAACAACCTCCCATTCATGAGGCGGGTGCTCTACCACTGAGCAGCTATGTCCTGTGTCACGGTCATGATAATGGGAATAAACGTAACTTTGAAACAAATATGGTTTCACCATCACAGTATTATCTGGAATTGCAATTACTTCAGAACAGAAAAGGGATAAAGATATAATTTTGAATGGGGTTTCGTTTACGATACATAAAGGTTTTGCTAGATAGGAATCTAAAGAAAAATAACAATTCAAATTTTGATTCATATTTTGTTTTGAATACAGGAACATGTAATGTCCAGAAACAGTGTATTTCAGAAATAGTGGCAAATGTCAAAACTATGAATATATTATATTGAAATAATTAAACACCAGCAATATTTTTTTTTAAAGAGAAGTCTACCAATGAAAGTACACATTAAAGAGCATTAAGTCCAACTTTACTCTTTGTGAAATACATGTACATGTAACATCAAGATTAGTCTACAAATATTCAGACATAGAAAGTAAAATATGTAAGGGGCAAAATGGACTTTAAGATTCTGAGGTGCAAAAAATGAAAACACAACTTAGGTGAATGCAAGTGGCTTTCAATCAAAGATAAATTGTGGTTAGTATAATCTAAATCCACAATGATTTCACATAAAAACACTTGTTTATAAAGATTAATATATATGCTCCCACGTCTGATGCTTCACTAGAAGATCAAAGATACAAGACAATTGATATACATGTATTTAACAAAAAAATTGAATGGCTTTCCAGGGCTGTCTCATAAAATACAACTTTGTCCATTGTTTGTTTGTTAGATATGTTGTTACATACTCTGTATATTGTATTTTCTTTAATTTGTTTATGAAAAAAATGCAGAAAACAGCAAATGCAATGAAATGAAAAAAAGATAATCCAAAAACTTGAATTTACAACAACAAAAAAGATACAATGATCCAGCAACAAAATAAGTTTGTTTGTAGAATAACTAGGAAAGTGAATAGAAAAGAAATCCATGAGTGAAATGGGATATCAGCAACCAAGTCCAAAATTTAAAAAGGAATCAAGTTCTATGGTTTGTTTGTTTGATAATACATGTACATGCATGCAAGTTACTCCCTTATTGTAACAGCAATCCTTTGCATTAATCCTGAGAAATTGGGAAACCAACAGAGCACGTAAACACCATGCATAAATCACTGTGTTTCTCTTTCAAAGTGATTAAAAACATCCTTTAACCACTATGGCCCGTATTTTGAAGTTGGGTTAAATAATTTGAACTATGGTCTGAAGTTGTTGTTTAACTATGGAAAGCCAATTGTTACATAAATCTGTAACAGTAGAGATTCAATGTATCATCTCATTTGACTCTCAATCATATTTAATTGCATGGGAAGGATTAATAAAACAGTAATGGTATACAATATTATCAAACACACAACATTGGGAAAGAGCACAGTAACCATAAGATATGTACAATGGGTGTAAACAAAATTTGGACAGATTTGGCTCCCCATAATTTTAGCACAGACTTATACCTTGGTCACATTTGCTCTACTGCGGCCGTATGGCGAGTCGAAAACAGCCGATTTATTAATTTTAATTCAAACCATCTATATGTAGTTGGTACAAAAAATGTTAAAACGGCTGTTTTCGACTCGCCGTACGGCCACCATAGAGCAAATGTGACCAAGGTATTAGAAGTAAGTCAAACCAGACTTCAAAATAAGGGCCTATCCACATTTCCCTTCGATCTCACTAGTAGTTTTGCTGACTATTACCATTGTTCTTCACTGCACTTGAAATTCATTGATCAGTGAAATGTTTCTTTGATTTTCAAATCTCACTTGCACTGCATGATATCTACCAATAAGTCCTCAACTCACAAAGGAAAGCAGCCCTCTCATGATAATGAATATTGTTGGAGCATGTATTATCAAACACACAAATTCTTAAATTAGCTTTAACTCGGCAAACAGAAAAAAAAACTTTGGAATTTGTTAGCATTCTGTTTTAAACACAAACAACACTCAAATATTAATAGAGCTAGGGAAACATAACCAAACCACCGGAAACAATTCTAACCAAATCAGTGCATTTTTTAATGAAAATCTTCATTGTTAATAATTTTTTATATTAACTGAAACTTGAAATTTGACGCCATTCAAGATTGAAATAATTTTTTTTGATTTTTTTCTAACATTGATATTGTCACCGAGCAAGGTCGGTTATTACAAAGAAAGGTAAGGAATGTAAATTGTTGGTTGTATCTTTAAAATCCTTACCAGTTCTTTTTATCAGCTTTCTCAAAGATATAAACCTATTGGTATGTACATGTATCATATTATAAGGCATAGGTTTTGGATTTTCACTTCTTGAATGCCCTAGTATTAGTAAGTTGTACATTTTCAGCTTCACTTTGTGTTATTTTGTTCTAAGATCATAAAATCCAGGACGAATTCCTCGAAAAATAGTGAAGTATTATCAAAAGATGTTTTAGTCACACATTATCTACTATAACATACCACCACTGGTTGAACTTGCAGCTTATCCTGAAACGAACAACTTGACCAACATTTTTTTTTCTTTGACCATATTTAATAACTCTGAATATTTATTTCATTTCTTAACCTCTTGCTATACCATATGAATTATTCATAACATAAATATGGTAAGAGAATTGTTAAACAGAAAGTCAACCTTTGGCTGAATTTTTTGAAAAAATAGTAAGTACTAGCCTGTTCATGAGAAACATAAATTGCTTCTCTTATCCTCCATGTAAATATCTGTCTCTAGTTAAAGAAATTTGTTCTGCTTTATAGATAAAAGCACAGAGAAAATAAAGCAATGAAGCTCCCCAAGAGTTGACATAGATCTTCCCTAACCAATAAGAGAATGGTGTTTCTTCCCTATGTGATATCCTAAAAAATTTGTGTACTAAGAAGGTCAAATCTCAAAGCAATCCTGACTATTCTGACAAGCTTTCCAGAATGTACTTCTCACCCACACTTATATCTACCTACATTGTATTTCCTTTGGTTAATGATCATGATGGACACTGGGTAAATATCTAAATATCCTTTCTATCACTTACCAAATTCTTTGGTCTAATTTCCGAAAATTCTCGGATACATGTGTATTCCTTCATTCTGATATTTATATATTGAATAATTCTACACCTCATCTGAGCAGAATATATTTGGGAGTCCAAAATATCTTACAAAGTCTATCGATTCGAAATTGGCATGTACAGTATAGATATCGTTAGTTGTTAGTATTAGTACAAAAATGTTAGGAACACAGCATACCTCAACATCATCAAGTTTTGTGGCTAATACCTCTTCATTGTCATCATCTCCTTGCTCTTCATCAGAGGAAGAATCTATTGCTTTGCCTGGAAGGAAGAAGAAATACAACTTTTCATATATTTAGCCACCATAGAAAAAAACAATTTCTGAGGAACCTTGTAATGAGGATTAATGTCTTACCAAAGGGCATTAGCATACCAAGTGGGTATTGAACCTGGGTCACCAGAATCCCCAACCCCCGCTGTACCGACTGAGCTATTTCGCCTCCTAATGATGAGCTAGAAATGTTTTGTGTACATCTAACATAGGTAATTACAAACATTGGTTGTAAAATTCAACTAACAATTGAAATTTTTAGGAACAGTTCACAAGTCTCCCAAAGAGTATTTCATCAACAAAACTTTATACTTGCTTATATAGTGCTTAACACTCACTTTATCAGAAATCTCTAAGCGCTCTGCAGTAATGCAGCATAATTACCCTGGCTTTAGCAGAGCAGCTATTTCGCACTCTGTGTTTCAAGGAATGAATTCCTACCAGATACCCATTCACCTCACCGAGGTTGAGTACAGCGCAATTTTGATAATTTCTTGCTGAAGGGATCAACGTCCCTCAGATTAAACAACAAGAGTTCCAACCGCTAGCCCCCATCAACTTAGTCATCAACAGTCATGAAAATAGTTCCCACAAGATAGTCAACTTACGCGTTGAGGCCCTGATGATGCAGGGATCCTCTTCCTTGATGTCCAATGACCTTACAGCGGGTGCAACATTCTGTGTCTCCTGCATCAACTGTCGATTGACAGATCCTCCACCGCTTGCAGTATTCCGCTGTTCAACCTGAAATTCAAGTATGGTGTTGTTTACGAAAAGCCACATCCGAGAGTAAATTGCCACTTTGTCTACGACCAATATGACTATTTTCTGCTTGGTCTAATCTAAGATGGTCTATTCCTTGTTTGTCTGCGACCAGTTCATCTACTAACTGTACAACTTTATTTCTTTAGGGACTATGAAAACATTCCCCCCAAATCTAATTCAAACATAATACTCTAATCATTCTTTGATGGTACAGGAGATTCTATTTCCAAGATATCTACAGACAACATGGACAGTTAGAAACTTGATAAGATGACTCACATGGTCTGGTCTGTTTTCTTTCTCACTATCAGCTCTCTCCCTCGGTTTAGACTCGGCAGGGAGTGGGGGTTTGTTGGACACCGTTGTGGTACTAGTCTGAACCGAGTAAGAACTGGGAGGCGCCGGGGCTCGGTTGGTGCTTGATTGCATGGAGTTGTTGCCGGTGGGGTGGTGACGACTGTTGTTGTTTGAGGACGTTGTGGAGTGCTTGGCCGAGGTGGGGCGGGAGCGGTTCTGCTTGCTGCGTTGGACCGTCTCCCAGCCTTCATCATCAGCATCTGTCATGGAAGAGATATGAACGACTGAATTTTAATGAAGTACTTATCATTTAGGGGTAGAACAATTTACAGAATATTAATACCCCAGTCAATCACAGGGCAGAACTTTCAACATCACTGTGAGTCTCACCTACACTTGGTACAGTATACAGTATATGCACACTCCACTCCTTGGGGTGTATTCAATAAGATTAAAGATACCTTCTGTGAGAATCCCATCTAAACTTGGTACAGTATACAGTATATGCACACTCCACTCCTTGGGGTGTATTCAATAAGATTAAAGATACCTTCTGTGAGAATCCCATCTAAACTTGGTACAGTTTACAGTAAATCACACTCCACTCCTTGGGGTGTATTCAATAAGATTAAAGATACCTTCTGTGAAAATCACATCTAAATTGGTACAGTATACAGTAAAATCATACTCCACTCCTTGGGGAGTAATACATAAGATTAAAAGATACATTCATTCTGAGTCCCACATACACTGGGTAAAGTATATCACACTCCACTCCTTGAGGAGTATTCAACATCAAAGTTACCTTCCCCATGAGTCCCATCTACACCTGGTACAGTATACAGCATATGCACAATCACCGCTCCTTGGGGAGTGGGCAATCAATAAGATTACATATTCCTTCACTGTGAGTCCCATCTACACTGAATACCATATACAGTATATGCACACTTGGGAGTTATTAAAAATAACTCCAATGTGGGTCCCATCTACAATAAAAGTAAACTATACAGTTTACCGGTATGCACAATCTTTACTCCTTGGGGAGTCAGTCAATGAGTACAGAAACCTTCACTGTGAGTCCCATCTACAATAAGTAAACTATACACTTCATGCTCAATCTCCACTCCTTAGGGAATAGTCACTCTATGAGTACAGATACGTGCACCTTCACTGTGGGTCCTATCTACACTTGATACAGTATATAGTATATGCACAATTGGGGAGAAGTGATGTAACCTATACAGTTTATGTACAATCACCACTCCTTGGGGAGTAGTCATTCAACGAGTATACATACCTTCACTGTGGGTCCCATCTACACTGGGTACTCTCGTGTCGTTCTGGGCATCTGCAGACGGGACAGCAGGAGGCGGTGGAGTTTGCTTGGCCGGTTCTTCTTTGATAGGAGACTGAGGGACCGGTCTGATGGGCTTCTTACCCTTCACTCTGTCTGCCCAACTTGTACCCATGGGGGCCACTGGAACAGGGCTAATAGAAGAGAAAGAAGAAGAAATCAGTGTTGCTAACAAGGGCATATCATTTTTTGTGTGTTATTTCTAGCATTCTTTAATTCTTGAATTCTTTCTGGTCATCAAATAAGATAGTTCTACACGTGTTTGTTTACACCTTGAAGTTATGCATAATGCCAATTTTTCCAGATTTAGTAGATCAGGGCCCCGTAAAACGAAGGTTAGCGATTAATCGCTAATTTTACAGAGCAATTCTGATTGGTTCCAAGTCAGTCTGAGCAAAATGCGCATGCAACGATGATCGTGATTGGCCATTTCATTTATCGATTAATCGCTAACCTTTGTGTTGCGGGGCCCAGAACCAGTTGTAAGACGGTGACTGTAAGCACAATTTTGCATTTGGAAATCACTGACAAGACACCTGGGGTCCATTTCATAAAGAGTTACAACTATTGTAACTTTGCCATTATGGCAACTACCATGGCAACATGGCTCAGCAGCCAATCAAAATCAAGGTTACCATGGTACATTACATGTAGTTGCCATAATGGCAAAGTTACAACAGTTGTAACTCTTTATGAAACAGGCTCCTGGAGGAGTGTTTCATGAAGCACCTTGTCAGTGACCTCCACTGACAAATTTGCTCTGGGCTAAACAAATCCAAGGATTTCAGTAGCTTACAACTGATGTCAGTCAAAATGTGTATTTGCCCAAAATGCCCATCAGATGAAATTTCCCTAAAAAATGTCTTACCTTGCTTTTCCAGAGCCTTGTGCAACTGTTGTCCCAAAGTTCAATGACCTGTTGACAGGACTGGGGGTGCTCCTGTACCCATCGGGGGTGGGGCTACCTAGGGTGTGTCCGGGCGATGTCTTACGCACCTCCCATGCCAATGACGTAGGCCTGTGAGAAACATGCAGTGAAACCAAGCATATACTGTACATACATGCAGATCATGCCAGATGCTTGCTTGCAAATTACTACCATGGTAAATTTGCCATCAATAGCTGTTGATTTCAAGTTCAGTGTTGACCTTTTGGTGTTTGCGCTGGGTCAAGTTTTACATGAGCATAGCACCACACATAATATGAATTTGGTGCTAATGTGCTACTCACTATTATATTGAGCTGCCAATATTGTGATATTTGTATAATCTCTGAATACTTGAAATCACCCAGTATCTACATGTATCAGGAATACAATGGTTATTGTTGACTGCAAAGTCCTATACTGATATATGGTATCGATGGCAATGGTGTTTTATGTATGGGCCCCAGGTTAAATTAAAAAAAACAGGATTGGCCAACTGTAAATGATGGAGTTCAACCATCTCTAAGATATATGCAGGGGTGTGAGTGGTCACAAAATGAAAAAAAAGTTAAAAAGTGTTGAAAAAATCTGAAATAGAAAGAGCTCCCATACTTTTTGTACAGAGGAAAGCCAAAAATAAGATGAAATTAAGCTGATAATCAAAACAAACAAAAAATCTGAAATCAGCTAAAAATATGAACTCTCACACCCCTGTACATGTATTTAACAAACACATGCTCTGCTGCCTTGCAATAAGAGAAGGAAGCAAGTGATTATCAATTTGTGTTATTGATGTTTTTATATGCTTAGTCTTAGAGTCCCTTTTTTTGTCTGCCCATTTTTTTTTTACAGGAGCACTCATCATGCCAACACATATGTTCAACAAATGGTATTGCATTTTATATTTCAACATAAATGATAGAATATTCTTTGACAGAAATGTTACTCTTGTTTCTTTTCTTTTTTCCAATGTAAGGTAGCATACATGTAAACTGTGAGTATAATCATCTTGTGAAAGAATTTAACAACTCAAAGTTTATCAGAAAAAACTCAATGGCAAAAAAAACACAAAATTAAAAGGCCAATTTGCATGCAGATCTTGAGGTTTGCTTCTTCCAGCAAAGAAATGTCAGTTTTGTATTCAAAATAGAATAAAAAGAAATAAATGCAAACTTGGTCTAGATAAGGAAGAGTTGAAAATTGAGAAATATCAGATCAACCACCGGTAATAAAGAAACATAAATCAGCAACATCTTTCACAATAAGAAGTAATATCCTTTCAATAGAAAGGCACATCTTTACTGCCTCATTTATTGTATACTTGTTTGGGGTTTAAAAAAAAATTAATTGACATTCATCATTTCCTGATGTCAGATACTTTATTTTCACACAGAAATGTCCCCCCCCCCTAAAAATAAATAAAATAATGATAATTCTAATACGGTAGGAGGGATATGCGAGGATTAATTATTAATGTATGTGAACTGAAGGAATATCTCCATGATTATTGGTAATTCCATGTTATCTTCAATTTCATTATGATACGTAACCCACTTTTGCTCTTGTTAATTTTAAACTGTGTCTCTTCCTGTAAAACTTTGCACAATGAACAAACCATTTTAACCGAAAATTGACAAGCTATATTTTGCCATGGTTCATACATTGACGTACTTTGAGAATCATATAGGCATGCTAGAGAATAACAGGCTTTAATCGGGATGACTTTGAGAAGACTCCATTTTAATAGATTAATAAAATTATTTTGAGACATCAAAATATGTTTAATACGATACCGATAAAGCTTTGAAATTTATTTCTCCCTCTACATTACAACCCCAATAAATAGGACTACTACGTGTACCAACCGTCGAGGTGTATGAAGCCGAGCCTCGGCAGGCCAGCTGGGTGATCTGTGCTTCGATGGGGATGAAGATGACTTCCTAACCTCCCATACGATGGAAGTCGGTCTGATAATTAGAGATGGATTAGTAGTCAAATCGGTGAAAAGGGGGGAGGGTGAAGGGTGGGGGATCACAGCAATAAAATGAATGAATAAATCAATAAACACAGCAAATAAAAAGAGAACAGAAAAAAGGAAACAAAGCAGTAAACAGTTAGGTAAATAATTAATAATTAATAACTTCGGTAGTCTGACTGACACCAAAGAAAGAGTGCATTTTAGACAGTTATTTTGTTATAAAAACAAAAGCAAAATATTTGTTTCAAAATTGAGCAGTTGTATCGATGAAGAAACAAGTGGTTATTTTAATTTTGCCCAAAAAAAATGCTGTGCTTATTTACCATTTTACTGCTGCACTTAATACCCTATCATAACTGACCTCTCAACTTGTACTATCTTTTTTAAACTGTATGAAGCAATTTTTTGTAGCTATAGAGAACCAACTTTACTCCTTGTAATTGTATTTTTATCATATTTGCAATTTCTTATTGTTTAAAAGGTACATCCACTAGTGACTTTATTGGAGAAAATATAAATGGGGAAAAGATGAAAGATGAGCTTGTAGGTTTTTGTTTGATCACATCTTTGAAATTTACAAATTTCTTTAGTTTTAATCATAATGTAGTTCGTTCAGTATTTCAATGTGATGTTACTCCTATATTCTGCTATTCCCTTTTATATCAAAATACAGCAAATAGTTCAGAAAAGGTGTAAAACAAATCAAACAAATCAAAGAGAATGTTAACAAAGTTAAAAGAAGGGTGACAAGGTGAAACCTGGAGCAGGAATAGTTGGATCGCGAACTAGTGCACCGAACCGGCTTCACATTAGCATGAGCTCTTGTGGTACTCAGAAATGCTTTAACCCACAGAGCGTTTCATCAACATTTGGCATCTGACGAGTTTCCAGATCCAACAACTTTCCTTTCTTTTAATTGGCCGAGAAGCACAGATGTCTGACTGTTACTATGACACCGTTCTTACTACCTTCCTTAAACTAGTTTAGTGGAAACTAGTTTAACGTGTAATGAGAACAGTCGAAGCGATCTTCCAAATCGGTTCACAAAACGACCTCGCGATGTAGTTTTCAAGATCGCTCTGCCTCATTAAACTGGTTTTAGCGTGAGGACACAAATGTTCTTCGGGAAGCGATCTTTGCACATTTTGAGCGCGCTACTCCACACGACAGGTGTAGAATGCTTACGCTGCGGTTTCGAATTTTGTGCGAAACGTGTCACCCTAATGAGAGCGTTTCTATAGCAAAAAGATCGCTTCACGTGAAGTGATTTTGAAAAACACTTTCGTGTGATCAAATGGGAATGCTAGCAAAGTGATCTTCCAAACTGGTTTCCTGAACCGGTTTCCAGTAAACTATTTTTAGAAATCGTAATGAGTATGTTGTCTATGGTAACCATCGGATAAAACACACTTTATCGGGTAGAACATCCAACTATTTCTTTCACAAAACTCTCCCCTAATGGGATCACCTGATTGGAATTAATCAACTTCTAATCTTGCATTTCTAGTCTTGTCCCCAGGTTTCACCATGTTGCACTACCTTTGATACTAGCATATTTTTGCAATCACTACTCAGACGCTTTCTACAACGCACCAATTCCTTTTAAAATGCAAGTCAAATCACAATGGACAGCTGAGAGGTTTTTGTCGAAGGTTGGTGGACCGGGACAGCAGATCGTCCAAAGATTCAGACCAGACGATAAATCGCGAATTGTTCAGAGTCCAGGACGACACTGCTGTTTTGATTCACTGATTTTCGACAAAGGCTGTTTTTTTTTTAAACAAAACTTCGGCATTACTCCTATGTGTTTAAGATTGCATGCTCGATCTGTAATGAAAATCATAAATCAGACAAAATTGGAACCAGTGGGATTCGAACCTGCCATCTACTGCTTGCCGGGCAGCAACTCAACCACCAGGCTATTCTGGTTCACGGCTAAGTCACGATTAACTGGAATACATATACCCTCGATCCTCTTCTTTCTGACTCATTAATATGCAAGTGCAGTCCCCCCTGTTTTGTCCTTAAAGGGCTTTTGAAAAAAGATTCTCTGCATTACAGAAAGCATCTGCGAAAAGATTACAAAACTGCCATATTTTTTATAAGTCAAGGACACAAAGCACCACAGAACTCCTCCCAAAATTGAACAGCAAACGGACAAATAGCCAACAGTAAACACAAACAAAAGAAATACCTGTTTTCGGCGTCGGCATTCTCAAAATCTTTCTGAACGGTAATCCTCTTGATGAGGGATTCGAAATCCTGTGTAGCACTCTTCAGGATCATGATCACTTCCTGTAGCAAATGTCACAAGTAAAAGGACCGAGGAGGAAGGTAGGATAACAATGAAATGTATTATACATGTATTATTAGGATGCCAACTGGAGCCACTTGTGACCTGTTAATACTACTTTACTAGTCAAGACTTCCAACTCCATCTATTTTCAAACTTTAAAGCCTGGCTGACATCTTGAGTTTTTAGCTCTGTATTGTTGTGTTAGCTCAAAAAACGCAATACAAGGCCTAACGCAGCATACTATGAAGCAAAATATTCTACTGCAATCACACTTGTGCGTACGAGCTCATCTGAGCTTGTACAGAGTTGCGCTCCGTAAGGCCCCCATTCCACAGAAATAAGACCTTTGAAAGACCAAAATTTGGCAAGGTCTCCAAGATCACTGAAATCTGTCGCCCCTCTGAACTCGTCCCTCTGAACTCTGAAAAAAAAATGATTGATACTTCTTGTCTTACTGGGCTTAGACTAGTCCTATAGAGATCTTTCAATGGTCTTTCAGAGATCTTTTATTCAACAAGTGATCTTTCAGAATTCTTTCCATGGACTTTTCCTTGTCTTTCAATTATTTTTCAATGATCTGTTAATGATCTCTCACAAGTCTTCCAGAGATCTCCGCAGAAGTCTTGAGACTGTCACAAGATCATGGAAAGACTAATAAGAACTTTGAAAGTTCATCAAGAGACCACTGTTTTGAACCATTTCAAAAAGATTTGGAGATCATGGAGACCACTAAGATCACTGAAATATCAATCAGGAATTATGAAAGCCCTCAGAGATCTTTGAAAGTTCATTGAAAGACCTTTGTAAGATCAAGCAAGTTTCATGGTCTTTCAAAGGTCTTGTTCTCTGTGGATTGGGGGTTTAAAGTATTCAGACCATACACAGCTGAACACAAGCCCAGACGCAATGGTGTGAGCCAGCCTTAACAAGTTAACTAGTGCTTGGTCTAAAGGTTACCAGTGCAATGAAAACTACATGAAAATACTGACTCCAGTTGGTCCAATAAAGGATAATTGTAAGATTACAAGTTTTCAACATGAAAAAAAAAACAATAGGTAAGTTTTCACCAGTAGATCTCTGGGGATTCCATGTAAGATGTAACAGGCCCTGTATATTATAGAGACTTTTGTAAGTGATTCATCAATGGAAAGTCAGCAAAGACATAATTCATCATTCAGAAAACATACCCTTAAATATTAAACAAATGGACCATGCTGGCTGAACAAATCTATAACACAAGCCTGAGCATACATTGGATCACAAGAGCACAATTATTGGACAAGTGAATTCACCATGAAATATGGTATGGCTTTCCATAGGTGACATAGATTCAAATCAAATGTATAAAATGTGAGACAGGGCAGCAAAAAACTTAGAAAATGAGAAGGATAATATTTCCACTGAAATTGTAAGGAATGCTATTTGGTACTGTCATTCAATGTAACACCGTAAGCCTGAAAACTACCTTCTTTCAACATTCTCGTTGGTAAGCAATCTTACCTTGCATTCTACGATACTCTCATCCACCTCACATGTCTGGTAGATTTCATCTACCGCCCTCTGGAGGTTGTCAAAGAGAAATGCCCAGTATCGGGCCCTGAGGTCTACTTTCTTCGCAATGACCTTCTTGCGGCCGGGTGTGAGGCTTCCCTTCTCCTGTAGAATAAAACAAGATTCAATTCTTATTTGAGGAAAAATTAAAAAGATCATGGAATTACATTCATGTTCACTAATTATGGCCAAACACATGTAAATACAGTGTACTTTATACTGCTAAACAAAGCAGCATTAAAAGTATTTTTTTAAAAAACCCCACTCATTCAAAGAAAATATGTATCAACATGTTCAATGTTCAGCGCTTTGTAACTTTTGAAAAAGCGCTTAATAAGAATTATTATTATTTATTATCATTTTGTCTCGCCCCAGTGTGTACATCTCATCCCAGTATTAATCTCAGGTTTATATTACATGTAATGCCAAACTAAAATTTTCTGGGACCTCAAATTGATAGAACACAGGTTCTGCTTTTATAAATCTATGGAGTAGCAAGATAGAGCAGAAAACAAAAACTCAATGACATTTTTTCCCACTCAAGATGAATTATAGACAAATGGAGACAAAAGTCAGATTTCACAAACTATTAAACTGAGAAATGTCTTTTCTGTGGGCACTGAGTGAATTGCAAAACGACAGAAATACACTGCCAGTAATGATAGAGGCAGACTATCAGACATTATGTATGTAGTCAGATTCAAATAAATAAACATGTTGCTATCGATAAGTGGACTTTAACACACTTTGTTACACATACTACCAAAAGTTATTGTTCCACAATAATGTACCCAAATAATTTCATAGTTTGTCTTTCAAATTTGCATAGCCTCCTAACTCAGAGCTCCATACTTTTCTGCATTCAAATTCAATTCAACTTGGCCAATGATCAGTGGTACTACAGAGGGCCATTTCATTCTTATAATTACAAATTTACAATAACAGTTAAAAGCTACTGAAATCATTCAATCTGATTGGCTGATAATAAAAGAAATGCACATTTCTTATTATAACAAGTCTAGATGAAGCGGGACCCAAACATGAATATCAACATAATTCTTTAATCAAACTTGCCTGTGTATCTCCACTGCTAGACTTCTGATATCTAGCTGAGTCTAGCGACGGCATCGACTGAGACTTCTTCCGAGCTTTCCCCATCACAAGAGGGTGCTGCTTACTATTCCTTCTCTGCTTTGATTCATCGTCTACAACATAATCACAATTACTCGCAATCAATTTTTATATTTTTAGATTTGAAGATGTGTGATGATTGATGATAAAAAGAGGTGAAATTAAATGGAGAGAACAACTGGTACAATTGTAATTGGATAGATAGAATAGCAAATAGGCAGGTATGTTTTAGAGCAGACTCTGATGAACCTTTGTGCACATCATTTGCTGAACCAAATCCTGCTACTGTACATGTACAGTACATTACAAAGATTTTGTGTGAACATAGCAGCATTTTAATTTCCTCATTCAACACCTTAAACATGTGCAACAGATATTAATGCTATGTGAAATTTACATAAATTCAATTGTGCCATGTGCACTCAAGTTTAAGAACTGCCATTTTTCAATCAGCATTAACAAGCCCACCAACAACAACTTGATTATCAAAGAAATATTTAAAAAAAATATGTGTATCACAGAAAAATTCTGTCCAGATCTGAATAGTGTAAAATATCAAAAGAAATTGTGTCATTTAAGATTTTTAGGTCTTTACAAAAGAGAAATATTCACATACATGTATGCAAATATGCAAATGTGGGGGTCAATGATATCAATGTCTTATAATCATAATCATAATGGTGTGTATCACATGAATGTCAATGATACAGTACCAAAGCTCTTCATCCAACATAATAAATTATATATGTTCCCGAAGAAACAAAGGAAACAAATAATACAAAAGAAACAATGTGTGACATCATCAACCCCTCATTTGCATATTTTTCATGTCCATGTACATGTACATGTATGACCATAATGTGAATATCACTGTTTGTAAAGATGTACATGTATGTATTAGTGAAACTTACAATACTAGACCTTCCTTGTTTTACATCCGATTTATAAATTTTCAATGCAACGCTTGTTTGATATTCAATATTCGTTGGTGTGAACTGGAAAATTTGTGAGAATGCAACCATGTTATAAGTAGGGACAGTGATTTTCCGCGATCGCGGAAAACGGACGGAATTCACGGAAAGGGCCTTTTGGAACGGAAAGTGGCATTTCAAACGGAAAATCACGGAAAACGTATTTTCCCTCAAAATACACAGAATAGCAACAGAAATTACTCCAAAATCACAACAAAATGAGAATATTAAATGGCCAAAAACCCCCAGAAAACACGATCTCACTTCTCTACTATCATGACAATTCACACATCGTGACTGCACTCGACATCAGCACACTCGATTGTACCCCGCACCGTAGCCGTAGCCGTACCCGGCCGGCCGGGTTGGGCTTCACATGCACACATATCGTTCAACTACATGTACCGGTCGTGTGTTGCTGCCCTCTACGTTTGAAGATGTAACAGCACGATATTGTGGTCTTAAAATCCAAGATGGCGGATTGGCAAAAGCCGTTGACTAATGATAACGATGTCCAAAAAACCCCAAAATTATCGATGAAATATCATTTCACCGTGAAATAATGCTAATAATATGAAAGGTGAGGATGTATGCATGCTAAATGGGTTTGTAAAAATATTTTATGCACCCGCATAGATCCGATTAGAACGGATTTTATTGTGTTGTTGGTACAGTAGCAGATACTAATTTTGACCAGTGCGAGTGTGCGTGTTGTGATTTTGCTATTCAATGTGTAAACGGAATTGTCAGTTTTCCGTGTGTACAAAGTCTATGGGGAAACGGAATTTCCGTTTTCTGACATGCTGAAACGGAATTTGAGATTTTCTGAAACGGAAAAGGCAATTTTTTGAAACGGAAAATCACTGTCCCTATATAAGTTATTATGATTCACAAAATTATCACTTGACAGCAAAATAACTTTAACTATAATACAGGGGCATAATGAGCCAAATATGTTGAGAAGGCCAGATATGGCATATCAGGCAAAATTATTTTCAAAAATGAGGGCGAGGGAAGCGAGCAAGCAAGAATTTCAACATTTTTTACAACAACAAAGCTCAAATTTTGAGATAGATTTTCATTTTGACATAATATTCAGAAAATAATATATTTCACCCTTCTCTCTTTCATTTTCTTAAGTTTTTCTTGGTTGTGAAAAATTTGGGGGGTCCATGGCCCCCCCCCCCATAGAGCTAAAAGAAAAACATGATCTCACCGTCACTGTCATCACTGTCTACAGGCACATTCCATGTGACCAAGTTACGAGCCATCCTCCCTTCCTCCTTCACTAAACGTCTCACCTTGTCATAGCTACCAGACCTCTGGTATGAACTCTGAAAGAAACAAATCATATAAAAATTAAGATTAAGGTCTTTATAGAAGAAAAGAAGTTGTTTCTACATGTGTGATCAATATGATATTGTGGGTGGATATTAAATGCCTTTGCAATGAAGCAGCATCATACATGTACCTGTTTTTAAAGAGAAATCAAGAATGAGTATGGAGTGAATGAATAAACTGGGAAGTTTAAAAGAAACAAATTGATTAAAATCAAAGAAATAAACTATCAGATAAATGAGCAAAGAATAAAGTAGGTAAATTTGATGATAAATGAAATCCTGAAATAAAGAGTAAAATAAAATGGTAACATACATTGCATATAATCCAAGAACACAAAATTATATTCTAATTTTTTCTATTAAACTTTCACACTATAAATAATAAAAAGCAACAACAGGATACAAACAGCACACACAGACACAAATCAAGTTTGCAGTTGACAACAATACTGATAAAAAGTTTTCTTTTAATATAAACAAGTCATATAAAAAGGATACACACCCATTCAAAGCTACGTCCAACAATGACTGCTACTGAAAAAGTGAAAAAATATGGTATACAACAACGAATACAAATACTCTACTACACCTGAAGTGTAATTCATAGCATATAGATTTTATGGGTAGAATGTGGCATAAACATGAAGTTCCTGGGTTTCTGGCACTTCCTTCGTAAAGATCAACAGCTTCCGATCGCAACACTCTATTCAGGTGTTTTCAGTGACAGTGTATTACTGGGGGTTAGGGTGGGGGTGGGAATGTCAAAAGAGGGAGGGGGCACTGACATAGGAGCTTTGTACAAGTAGTTGGAGCAAATGGAACAAGAAGAATTAGAATCAGTCATTATGAAGGCTACAAATGTTGAATGGTTACTATCGTAATGGCTAACATTATTCAAAATTTCAAATAATCTAAAAATGACTAGCAAGATAGTGCTTATGATTATGGTTATCAAAGTCTGTCATCATTACAGACCATTTTGCTAGTTCTCAAACTGTCAAGTACATGTTAGTGAGTTATATACTGTACTTCTGTTTGTCAATGGATTCTGTGGAATACAGTAGCTACTGTACATTTGATTTGATTTCATTTCCACATTCCAATAAACAAACAAAAGTACATGTATATACAAGTGTAATACTTTTTTTCTCAGCATAACATAACAATAAGCAAATGACATAATGAATATCATACATGTACATACATTCTAACAATCTAATTGAAATATATTTATACCTGATAAATTTCTTTCTTTTTTTCTTTTTTTTTAACAAATAGCAGAAAGAAAAAAATATAGATATATATTGACATAATACATTTTGAAATGTGGGAGACCTCCATCTTAAGCTTAGAGCTTGAAATTGATAAAGGCCTCGAAAGGAAACGCTAGTCTGCAGGCACAGACCCTTGGTTTTGGCAATTCCTATAGTGCATAATGCAGAGTCTGAAGTAGTGAGACTAGATTCACTTTGTACTGTGGCTGGCTCTTCTTTGACACAGACAGAAAGTTTGGAGTCTATGTAGTCTTCACCACTCTAGACATGGTATGGTTAAAGTGTTAAATATAAGACTGTGCTTGCAGGCTACTACACGGCCAACTTCATGTAGTCTTGCTATCAGGAAAATGTTGAACAGGGTGAGTCATCCGTGAAAAATTCAATAGAGTCCAAAAGATCCACGTCACCCTGCACACGTATATGAAACAGAAATGTAACTAAATTTTAGTTTGCATTTCCTTGGATCAACAATTTGTATCACATGCACAGGGTGTTCCAAAGACTTTCCCAGTTTGGCGCAGGCCTTTTTATGCTACCTTCATAAGAAAGGGAGGGTGGACTTGAGTATAAGTTGAGTATACCATACAGTAGATATCAGGGATCACCCCATCAGTACGTACCAACAACGAATACATATTTAAAAGTGAAGCATTTTTACTAACCCTGGAAACTTCAAAAAATGCCAAACAAAAATAATAACATATAGCATATTAGCATTTAATTTATGGGGAGCTGATTACCCAGTTGCATTTCAATGGCACATTGTATATTACCCTCGCCTTAGCTCCAGCTGCTGTAAAAGGTGCTTGGTGCATTCAAGGAATAAATCCTGTCGGATATTCACCTGGGTTGAGTGCAGCACAAAGTGGATCAAAAGATTTGATGGACTTTTTTTATTTTCAGAATTAGGAGTGTCAAAGAATGCTTAGTGGTACTGTACATGTATGTAGTACATGTAGGTCATCTTTTTACCAGAAAGCATAGGACCCATTCCATTCAATCCATTGTGTCACTCAAAGATCATATCACATACATGTAGGCGGGAGGCCAAATACAACTACGGATACAAATCCAACAGTTGATACAATTAAACAAATCTAATGAGAAAATTTGACAATTTTTGACAACTAAACATTTTTGCATGAGTATCATTAAAGGCCTGTTCCAAATGGTATATGTTCTGTTGATCATGAAAACACTATGGATGTATTTCGTACCTGTTCTTCATTTCTTTATTTTCTTTTTAAAAAAAACACACTTTTTTTGTTAATACCTGTAAACATTATTCTGAAACTTGAAGATGAAAGGGTATGTCAGCTCAAGTAATAAATGTACTATACCTTCGAAAAACCATATGTAGGCCTAGGCCTAGTCTGATATTTATCTATTATATAAATTACAATTAGTGTCAAATAGGAGCCAGTAATTATTTAAAATATCAATTTGTAAAGCCATTTCGATTTTGAAGACTTTTAATCTTTTTTATTTACTTGAAAATAATTAAATGAATGCCACAAACACCAATGGATACAAACACAATTTTAATGATGAAATTTGACAATGTTGACAAATGAACAATTTTTTTATTTCAAAAAATCAAAGTTTTTAAATGGGCCATCAGTGAAAAGTAAACAAAACATTTCTTTGAGTTTTTTGTCAGAATTAACTCTATCCATAGTTCTAGACTTGGAGTGTAGGGTTTTATTTTAATTACTGTATTCCATCCAATACAATGGTATGCTAAAGTATGTCTGAGTAAAACAAGGTATACCTTCAATTAAAAAAAAACAATTGCAAGTAATATACATTCTCCTTTATTCATAGTGAATTCAAGTAGAAAACAAAAATGGTAATTAGCATCAATATCTTTCTACCCAACACAAAGGCCAAAGCTACAAAACAATAATTGTTTTTGGTTCTAAATATGAATTGATTTTTGGTTTAACTTCTGAAGTTCTGATGCACATACATGTACTAGTACAGTTGGGAGAATTTTTTTTTTTTCTGTTTAAAAAACAACCCATCCACATGTATGTAGTTGTTTTTTCCAAATATTTAATAAAACAACTCATTCACATACATGTAGGCAAGCCTACATCTATGTATGTGTTTATAAGCATATTAAAGTTTTCAAAAGAGATATTAATCTACTACTAGCATGAAATGGGTATCCACCACTGTCCATGTTCGTATTGATAAAATCTTGTGTATACTTACTTCATCGTTTGGAACATTTGTCGCCTCCATGTCCTCTTACATTCATATAAACAGTACCACACGAAAATGTCCAGTGATAACACAAACCTTGAGAATGTTTATGAAATGAATCCTAATATTCCTAATGCATGTAACGCTGTACAAATCATTACAACTAAATAACAGTACAACTGATCATGTAGGGCACCATTGGTGAAGTCTCTGAAGCTCTTCAGCACTCAAACTATTTCTGACATTCCAATACCGGCCTTTGATGTGTGGGAACAAGTCCGTTGAGCACCCGTCTATAGGTCAGAGTCAATTAAATCGCAAGCAAGGAGACATATGTAGCATACAATGTATTTATAGATCCATCCATCAGCCTTAGCCTCCACTGTGGAGGGAGCATGAGCAAAGCCAGAGGTAAACAAAATATCAAAACAAACACTTTGTGGGAGATATAACATGGTCAAAGTTCACTGCAAACGTGCCATCCACCAGAGAATCATGCAAGACAACTTCAGACCAAAAGTTCCATGCTGGTCCAAACTCCAAAGAACATACTGTAAAAGGAATTTTTGTCAATTTTTTTTCCTCACCCCACCCAAACATGTACATTACACATGAAATCGCACTAAAGGAAACTGGAATTTGAATCTGAATAGATTTCAGGTGGATTAGCACTGCACACTCAGTTGCATGTGGGTGGAAATGGGTCGGTCATTCATTGGGAATGTTCATTGACGTATGAAAATGCTTGGATTTCCTTCTCTAATTTTGTGGGAGTTCTTTGGAGGAGGGAGGTACATGTACATGTAAACACTTGGACTGACCTGGATCTGTTTGTTTACTGATAAACTGTCAGTATGGCAACTAGACGAGTCTTCCTGATTGGCTTGAACTTGTCAACAGAGGCAAATTTAAATGTGCATGTTCAGGAACATACATGTACAGTTTTCAGAACAGAAGTTGTTACCATGTGTAAATATGACAATATTACAATTATTACCGGTATAACATGTATTTAGTCGCATGGGTTCTAAATCATGTTAAAATAATGGTATGTATGTAGTTCACATGTTAAGGGAGAAACAAAACTTACAAAATGTAGTTTCACATGACAATGAGGATAAAATTATTATAATATTATAATATTATAAAAATACAAAAGAAAGAATGAGTGGATGTCATCAGTCCCCTCATTTGCATACCAACCAGGATGTGCATATAACTGTTTTACAAAATTAAGTGAAACTTTAAAATGTCATAACATTCTTATTTACATCTGATTTGATGAAATTTTCAGTGTTATGCTTGTTGGATTTTTCTCCTTTTATTCAATTCAACTTTTTGCTGGGGTGGACTTGTCCTTTAATTTAATGCAGGGGGGGGGGGGATAATTGCAATTCGTTTGAGGTGAAAACTACACATACATTGTACATGTACATGGAGATTCGCCCACTATTAAAGAAGGATAATTTATCTGAAATGAAAAAGATAATGTACATGGAGGGCAAGAGACAATTGCCCAAAACAGATTTTAAATGGGAATTTTTTTGTAAAAAGGGAGCTTTTGGTACTTCAAAAAGTACATGTAGGGCATATTGCCCCCCTGTCCCCACTCCCTCCCACAGCACCCCAGGAAACATCTAATTACACAACATCATCAGGGTGTCAGCAGTAACATTGTACCAGTAACTAAATTATACAATGAGGAAAACACAACGTGTCCCTTTTGTTAAAATGGGGTCTTGTAATCGAGACTAGACTAATGTAATGCCAGGGTTATAATAAAAAACGTTTTTATGTAAAATTTTTTTTTTTTTCATTGTTTTAAAACATTTCAAAACATGTGGAACGCCGTGGCCCAGTGGATTAGTCTCCGGACTTTGAAACAGAGGGTCGTGGGTTCAAATCCCAGCCATGGTGTAGTTTCCTTCAGCAAGGAATTCATCCACAGTATGCTGCACTCGACCCAGGTGAGGTAAATGGGTACCAGCAGGAAGTGATTCCTCAAAAAGCTGTGTGCACCTGAATAGGTAGCCTAGCTTAGCCGGGGTAAACAAGAATAGCAGGGCCCGCTGGGAGAACAGTTTTCGGAACTGAAGTGGCTACCGGCTACCCTGGGTAAATATACCGTTATTATTATTTAAATAATTTTTAAACATTTCTTTTCCAATGAATGACACAATTTTCTTTACGCTCTTGTTGTGTTAAATACAATTTTGGAGTTAGTCAGTGATGATTGCAATATTTTATTACTAAATTTCCAACAAAAAAGGTCATATTTCTCCCAAATTACTAAATCATGGAATTTGAATGCTTTAAAAAAAAAGGAACACTATCAAAGTAAGTTGACACTTTATAAGTTTATTCCTCATACATAGTACAATATGTAGTCCCGGGGTATTCTGAGTCAATATGGGGGGGGGTGACAAGAATTTGCACAATGGTAGAAAATGAAATAATCTATAGGGTTTCAAAGCTCATTTTCATTAAATCAATCATTTTTATTTGAATCAATTATGCCAATTTTAGTGCATGAAATACAAATTTGGATTTAAATCAAATAAAGCCCTTGAACTGCTTATCTTCTTTTAATTAAGGAATTATGATCAAAGGCAAATAAGAAAAAATCAGTATAAAAATGTTTTGTATTAATGTTTTTAACTGGGTTTTTTTTTTTGGATGTATTTTTCACTTTTTGTTTTTTATTGATTTTCAATGGAAATTATTGGCAATAATTTTCCAATCATCAAAAAAGAAAAGAAAAATAATGATAGTTTGTATATATTCTGTATCAGATCTATACAAATTTGGGCAAGAATTCACATTGGATTTATACATGAAATCATGTTTTTTTAGCAATTCAGGGTCTGACATGCACTTGTTGCATAATATTATTTTTAACCGCATGTTTTAAAATACACCGTTTAAAACATGCCAACCCTGGTAAAAACGTACTTGCTATTTTCTCCTATGAACATGTAGTTTAGTTATGTACATGCACTAGTCTATGAATTCAGACAAAGTATTACATGTGATTTTGGGACAGATTTTTTTTCCTAGAAATAAAAGCAAAAGTGTACTTAAATTACCCATACAGTAGGATACTGAATATTATTTCCATATTGATATAAATTTCTATCCTTTAGAATACTATAATTTTGTATTTTTTAGGATCCCATTTAATTGCGTCAAGGTGTGCCGGGAGCTATATTCCAAAAGAAATATTTTAAAGCTTTTAACTGGACTTATATGTCCTTGAAGATGTGGCACCGGGGGCAGTGCCAAAAGCGGTGCGACCTGTACAAAGTCAACTGGAAATCTTGATTTTTTTATGTACTATTTGGGGGATATCATTAAAATTTTTGTCAAAATTTGGCCTCCAACAATCATCAAATCAACAAATCAATTTGTCGACTGCTGGGTGCACCTCGCACATCAATTCAAGAAAGCTCCATCAGTTGGCAGTGGAGCGACTCAAGTTAAATGTAATTCTTGCAAACGAGATTCAAACAAAGACATCAAATAGACAAATAAATGAATTATACAAAGTTTTGCTGGAAATCATGTGTAAGGAAGAACAAAACACAACAAAATCAACACAATTGTAATTTATTTGTATTTGTTATAAAACCAATGTTAAAATCACAATGGTTTACTGCTATGTATCTACCCACAAAGACTAGGTGTGCACACTGTTGCAGTGTAAAGGTTAGACCAAAAGCTTCGGTCTCTGTCTTTGTAATGTACGTAAATTTAATTCAGGTCACAATCACAATAATACATGATGCATAAACCATAGATAATCTACATGCTTCTAATCAAAGATATGCAACAAGCCGACAACAAATATGACACAAGTCACAAAACACACACGTTATATCCTGCTTCGCTATTAAGAGAGGAGCATGTTTTTTTTAGCTGCACTTAGTAACTTTTTAGGATATTTTAAAATGGCACTGTACATACTCCACACCAGACCTGCCAAATATACTTACGACAATACACCAGTCGGTGGACTGTACTTTATCATCAGAAGGAGAAATATAGAGACATCTGACAGATACATTCATCATTCATGTTCTGGTCGTAGAAATAGTCAAAATCAGTGTATGGAATATGGAACGCTTTCCATTTTTTAATCACAGTTTATTCTAAAAGACTACTTTTTTAACTTAGTTTTTTAAAAACCTGTCATGTCACCTCCACAATTTATTAGGCCCAAACTTGTGAACTTGTGAAGCAGAATGTGCCAAATCTTCAGGTTTTAACTTTAATAAGTTTAGGACTGGTCAAACAAACCAGTCAGTAAAAAAAAATCAAACTCAATCTAGGCCTAGATCTATTCTAATTTTTATTTCTAATCTAGGCTAGATCGAAGCTAGACCAAAAGCTTCGGTTTCTGTTATATTGCTTGTTCGTCTGCTGAACTCTGTTGGCTCCACTAACCAAGTACAGAGACCGAAGTTCTAACTCGATCTGTACAGGGACTCAACGGCCATATGATTACTGTAAGTAACGGTCTATTAACCGCACGTTTTTCTCGGCGGGATAGAAGCAAAAGTCGGGGGTGCGGTTTATCCACGGTGACGGGTCTGAGCCAGCCCGTCGTAACCCCTCTGCCAGTTCACAACACATCGAGTGGCCGGGCGTAGCTGCCCAGGGCAATGTCGTTTAGAGGGGTATGAGCTGCGGGTAATGAGAAGCGATTATAACAAATGCATGCACCCACCTTCATGACACTAATTTTGACTTTATTCTCAGTTCAAAGCAGCGAAGTTCCCTGGCTAAGTTCAAAGAGAAGCCAAGCATACTCGGTAATATTTTGTCACAGCTGAGCGAGCGCGAGAGTTGAGATAGCTGAGCTAGCTAGCTTGCGTTGTATTGTGGTTATAGTGCGACTTAAGCTGGCGCTATTCATTTTAACCCTCGATCCCCTCCAATAAAGTCCCGTTTCGTGCCAGCTTATTTTTTCTTTCCCGTTTGCTTTTCATAAGATACCATGTACACCAGGCAACGAGAGAGACGGCACGAAGCCATCAAAACAACTGTAAAAAATGCCAATTTCTTTGTTTCTTGAACCTTCCTGTAATCCCGTATCCAAAATTCATGCTAAGACATCGAATGCTAGACAAATTCTGAAAGTGATTGTGAGTTTGTGATGCAAGAAATGTGAATGTTTCTTCCTCCTACGGCGGGAAAGACACAGATCATTATTTGATAAGATGTACTGGTACCGTATCGTAGTTTGCAATGTACTAGAACGGCAGTGCTGTGTGTGTGTGTACACTGTGAGGTGAGTGAGTGTGTAAGTGGCCAATATTGTCGGGACCTTTCTTTCTTGCAAACATTTGTAGATGAATTGATCAAGAACAGCAGATTTCCGCATACCGGTAATCTCTTTGGATAGTTTGAAATCTTTAACTTAGTTTTTGTTTCTTCGTACCTCAAATATAACGTGAGGATTTTTTTTTTTTTTTTTTTTTAGTCCTAAGTTGGGGGTGCGGTTTGTAGTCCGTTACTTACGGTATGTATTAAGTTCGCATAAACCAGGGAAGTGGGAATTGCACGACAGCCGAAGTAAGTCACAGTTTTTGTTCTTTTAAGTTTATTTTTTTCCCGTTTTGGTGCATTTCAGACCAAAACAAGTTTGGCCCAGGCCAATTCTTTTAATATATTTTTATGAAAATAAAGACAAAAATCGATGCACTGTTAACCCTAGACAGCTGGCAGCCGTCTGTTTCGAGGAGTTTTCATTTTAAACATTTTTTTATTTCTTTTATTTCTCCTTGTACACAGACGGCTCGCTATCGTGCAGCCACCATTAGGGGACTTACAATGCAAAATCCCCCCGACGGGGCTCATCGATTTTTGTCTTTATTTCATAAAAATATTGAAAAAGAATTGTACCAAAATAGAGATTATTATTCCGTTTTGGCCTGAAATGCACCAAAACGGAGGAAAATAAACTTAAAATAAAAGGGGGAAAAACAGTGACTTACTTCGGCTGTCGCGCAACTTCACTTCCTTGTTTTATCCGAACTTAAGTACATAAACATATGGCCATTGAGTCCCCTGTACAGATCGCGCTAGAACTTCGGTCTCTGTATTTGGTGAGTGGAGCCAACGGATTGAGCTCAGCGGAACAACCAACATTACAGAGACCGAAGCTTTTGGTCTATGTTAACCCCCAAATGGCGGCTGCACGATCGCGAGCCATCTGTGTCTACGAGGAGCAATAAAAAAAAGTTTTAAATTAAAAAAACTCCTCATAACATTAACAGACGGCTGCCAGCTATCTGACAATGAATTAGATCGAAGCGGCGCGTTGTTCCCAACCGCCTAGACAGCTGGCAGCCATCTGTTTCGAGGAGTTTTTAAACATTTTTTATTTTTTTAATTTCTCCTCATACACAGACGGCTCGCTATCGTGCAGCCACCATTAGGGGACTTACAATGCAAAATCCCCCCGACGGGGCTCATCGATTTTTGTCTTTATTTCATAAAAATATTGAAAAAGAATTGTACCAAAATAGAGATTATTATTCCATTTTGGCCTGAAATGCACCAAAACGGGGGAAAATAAACTTAAAACTAAAGGGGAAAAAACAGTGACTTACTTCGGCTGTCGCGCAACTTCACTTCCTTTGAACTGTCCTTGTTTTATCTGAACTTAGCTTAAGTACATAAACATATGGCCATTGAGTCCCCTGTACAGATCGCGCTAGAACTTCGGTCTCTGTATTTGGTGAGTGGAGCCAACAGATCGAGTTCAGCGGAACAACCAACATAACACTAACAGAGACAGAAGAAGGCTGCTTTTTTTTGGTCTACCATAAAAAACCGCCATGCCAACCTCCTTTCGCGATATGGCCACGAAGTCAAAACAATATAAAAGTTTAATTAGGGGATTATTAATGTTTAACATGAGTCTAAAGCACAATTTTTTGTGCACAGAATTGTTTTCATACCTTAAAATTTTTCGACCGCACTCCAGCTCCAGTATCTCGGCCAGTCGATGACCCGTTGGTGTTGGTTGCGTCGTGCCCGCCGTTTATGGACGAAACGGACCGATGGTTTTGCCTACTGTTCCCCGACGACCGCCGCCTCCGAGAGTCGTTCATTTTCTGCTGAAAATTGATAACCAAATAGTGTTTCTTGGAAGGATGTTTGGGTTCACAGGAGCGCTATAACTCTGGAGAATTCATCACAGCTGTCTGATTCCTTTTAAAATCATTGCAAATGATTTAATTCACCAACTGAAGGATGATTTTTGAGAGGCAATCACAATTTTTTGTGTTTACAAGTTTGCGTATTGCATCGACGCAGAGGGCGTTTTCAATTTGAGAAAAAGGAGGGGATTTTTGGAGGGGGCTGTAGAAATATAAATTTATTGTTTTTCAAAAATTTCAAACCAATGTAAAAAAATCACGATAATCATATACACAATCAAAGTAAAAAGTAACAATATGAAAATAAAATAAGGTAAAAAAACAAAAACAAATACAAAACAGCAGCTTACAAAATTGAAGCCGGCTTAATTGCAAAGACATAAACAAAGCAGGGCAGGGAAAATCCGACAGAACGATCGAAATAATGTTTTTGTTATTTCTTAAATGAATATTTTTTAATTTATATTTATATGAGTTACTTAAATCTCTTCTATCAGATACCACCAAAAAAGAAGAAGAAAAAAAAGAGTGTTCGTAGTTCGATGAACACTGACCCGCCCAGGCCGGTGTCAATAAGACTTGCGCTATAGGGACACAATGAAAAGAGAAAAGCAGTCTGAATTATTCCATATATAAATTAATTCCTATTACTTTGTCTTTGTACGCATCCATATTATATTAAGATTATGTGACCTCGTGATTAGATGTTTAATCATTTCAGTATTCTTCTTTCATTCATTTCATTTTTGTTTCATGCATGATTAATTAGGGTCAGTATCTATAAAGGAATTTTGATGTCTTCATAACTATATAGGACTTAGATTTAGATTAGGTTTATTTCTTTCCGTTCAACAAAATAATATAATCAAAGTAACAGTTCAAGTACATGTCATTGACATGTACTTGAACTGTTACTTTGATTAATCAAAGTAACAGTTCAAGTACATGTCATTGACATGTACTTGAACTGTTACTTTGATTATATTATTTTGTTGAACGGAAAGAAATAAACCTAATCTAAATCTATGTTCAAAATAAATAATAATAATAATAATAATATGAACATTTGTAATGCGCCGGTATCCATCATAAAAAGATGCTCATGGCGCAATAAAGAAAAGAAAAGAAAAGAAAACATACAGTTCAATGACATTTCATAACAAATATTGAAGTTAAATTAACTGAACGGAGGGACTTGCCAAGAAAAGCAGAGCTTTTATATAAAAGGCAAGTCCCTAACGCGACTTATACTAATTAACATAACTTATATTATACAAGAGACGGACGGCAAACGAGCTTTAAATAAGTAATCAATAAAATACTAAAATAAGCGACAATAAAAAATAGAAAGTAAATTAGATCATAATTACAATGATAATAATGTTAAATTTTAAATAGTAATTATAAAATCATAATAAGAGGTGGAAAGGGAGACAAAGGAAAGAGGGAGGGAGGGAAGGAAGATGCAAATAAAACTTAAAATAAAAGGAAAATGGCACGTGCACAGGTCATTAGGCATTGTTTAGAATACATAATATTTGACAATTTTTTTTATGGTTAAAGATTAGATTTAAATGCTTTTAGTTACAGTTGTGTTAGCTTGACTTGTTGGTGTGGAGTATTGACAACTTAACATCTTTTTAAGTTTGCGCTTGAAAATATTAATGATTGCTTAAAGTTGTTGGGCAGTGAATTCCAATACACTGGTCAAAAGACGAAAGAGTTTTTTGCTAATAGTAAGGGTTGGGGTAGGTGCCGGGGGTAGCCTACCCCGGGTAGGTGATAACAGTTAAGTTGTCTCGTTGGGTAATTATGTTTGGAGGAGTTTTACAAAATATATCCTCAAAGTATAGGCCCTATAGGTGCACATGAAAGAAAAAAAATACTAATTCGACGCATAAAGTCGATCATCTTGCTAATCAAATTATTAATCAAGACTAAAAGTATATGAAATCAAAATCATGTATTGGCCAAGGCCTATAATTGGGCAGACTGGTGACTTCTTTAGTCAGCATCCGTTGACTATAGCATGCCTAGGTAGCCAATGAATTTACTTCAGTGTCTATGCATGAAACCTAGGGTCCATGCATGGTCTATGCAAAGCTTTTTAGAGTCGCACTCGATAAAACTACAAGTGCTTTATAGATTCGTAACTTCTGGTTAGAAAAAGACATAGGAGCGGCATGTGTGGGAGCAGATATGCATGCCTTTGGGCAAGAGTGCTGAATTTCGCTTTTATCCCCCTGACCCACATTTCTTTGCATGCTCGTATACTGTAATTTTTCTGATGTAATGTGTATATACTTTTCTTTATATAGGTCGAATAAATAATAATAAATTCTGGTTATATACCTTGACTATCGAGGCATATACTTCATGTGTCCATATGCCCCTTGCGACCACCCCCCATCTGCTGCATGGTAAAACACACAAACAATGAGGGGGGAGGGGAGAGAAAGAGAAAATTTAGTGGGGGGAGGGGTGAAAGGGTTTTTTCAGGATTTGCTGAGGGCTCATCACTCCTGGCACTTGCATTGCTTGTTAAATGAGATACATAATTCCGTTCAAGAGTTTTAAAAATATTATGTTTTTAAGTCATTTTACAATAAAAAATCTTCGCGCTTCGTGCTTTTACTATGTTTATTTTTATCCCTTTTTTCTGGTATGAACATATATGTACATATATATATATATATATATATATATATATATATATATATATATATATATATATATATATATATATATATATATATATATATATATTTAATTCTTCTTTCTGAAGAATTAAAACGAAACTAGTTAGAGAGGAACATTTGAGCATTCTTTGACTATTCTTCATTTAGTTTGATTATTATTATTTTCTTTCCGTGACGGGGGACATATATACTTCGTTATTTCATCGTATATATATATATATGATGAATAAATTCATCATTTCCTGATGAAGCCCTATGGGCGAATATATATATATATATATATATAATATATATATATATATATATATATATATATATAATATATATATATATATATAATATATATATATATATAATATATATATATATATAAATGATGAATAAATTCATCATTTCCTGATGAAGCCCTATGGGCGAAAATTTGATCTAACTTTTCTCTATACGGTTGTTTTATTCACCTTGTATTTTGCTATATATATATATATATATATATATATACGTATATATACGTATATAATAGTTGCCTTGACTTTATATACCGGTATACGTCATAATAGTTGCCTGGACTTTACTCTTTACGTCACATCTTCTAACAATGCACCTGTCACAATATGTTGTTGGGCATTGTATTTATTGCGCGTTGGTATCATCACCAAATGATGCAACCTGTTAATGTTTTGGATAACAAATCATTCCTGAAGAAGGTCTATGACCGAAAATTTGGAAGATTATGTCTCCTCACAGCGTTTCTATTAAGTCTTCTTTTATTTCTATATTTATATATTTATATGTATATATATGCCTATAATCAGCTCGTGCTTCACACTCACATTAGGCCCTATATAGAAAAATACTCGCATCAATGATAAAAAAATCTCTTAAAATATCACGTTTTCTTTCTTTCCCTTCCAAATATTTCTTTCTTTCGGTGAAGATTTGAGAAAAATACCTCACAATTCAAAGATTGAAAAGTTAGTTTGTATTTTATAATATTTTGTTTACTTGTGACGTCATATACGAGCAGCTTCCCAATATAAGAATCAATAAAATGTTTTGTTTTATATAAAAAAAAGAAAATTTAAATTTATTGTACCTTCAGTAGATCAACAGATAAATCATTTCACCCCGCTCCTGATATAAAAAAATAATAAGTCATGATGAGCCATTAAAAAATTTAAATTTATGCAATTGTTTATTGCATAACATAGAACAGCTGCTTGCATATGACGTCACAAATCAAAAAGTTAGATTTCTTATAACCGAATAATTATTTTGTTAATCTTCAATGATCTTTCCTCAAACCTTCACAAATTTTTTAAATATTTATTTTGGTATTTTTACACTAATTTTTTTGTCAGGGTAATCTTCCCCTTAAAATATTTTGCAGATAAAGTACATTCCGTTCTCTCTTTCTCCGACACCTGCAACAGGATGTATACACCCTGAAAATATATAACAAGTGCAGTCCGGATTCAAATTATGGATTTTTTTTATGAGGGGAAGTTGGAAGGCACTCCGATTTAGAAAGGGTAGGGGTGTATATACGGCCCCAAAATCTGAAACCATGCCCTTAAGAACTGAAGTTGCTATGAATTGAAGGGCTTAAAGGGGAAGTTCACACTGAAGAAAAGTTTGTTGTAAAAATAACAGAAATGATAATAAAAAAAACATTGGTGAAGGTTTGAGGAAAATTCAATAAAGATTTAGAAGGTTACAATAGAATTTAAATTTTGGATATGTAACGTCAGTGGCGTACCTTGGGTCACGGCATTGGGGGGGCACCAGCAAAAAATTTGAGTCACTTAGTGAGCGCGCGAAGCGCACTCAGTTGTCAGGTATACTGACCTAATAGAGACATAGGAAGCATTTGTAGTCATTGTAATCATGAATAACATACACATCTCAGTAATTAAATAATGCGAGCGCGAAGCGCGAGCTGAACATTTTTGATATTCAGACCTAAAAAGGGACATTATAATTTTTGTAATCATGATACGTACCTGTCTCGCTTAAAAATTCGAGCGCAAAGCACGAGCGGAAATTTTTGTATATATTGACCCCAAACAGGGAGATCTTAAGGACTATATTTTATGAATCCCTTAATAATATACATATCTCACCATAGTCATCTAATGCGAGTGCCAAGCGCTTGCTGATTTTGTTAGAATTACATTTAAACACATATGAAGCACTTGTAGTCATTGTAATCATGAATAACATACGCATCTCACTAATTAAATATTGCGAGCGCGAAGCGCGAGCTGAAAATTTAGAAAATTCAGACCTGAAGAGGGGCATTTTAAGGCTTGTTTGTAGGAATTCACGAAACCATACGTATTCCACTAACCAAATGATGCGAGCGCGAAGCACGATCTGAAAATTTAGATAATTCAGACCTGAAGCGGGGCATTATAAGGCTTGTTTGTAGGAATTCACTAAGACCATACGTATTTCACTAACCGAATGATGCGAGCGCGAAGCGCGAGCTGAAAATTTTTGATATTCAGATCAGAAAAAGGGACATTTTAAGGACTGATTTCTAGGAATTCATGGAGAGCAGACATATCTCACCATTCCACTGATGCGAACGTACTCACGGACAGGAAATGTTTTATATTAAGACCTTAACCTTGGGCAATCACTTTAAGTAGTCATGAAAAAGAAGCATATGTCACGACATAAAACAATAATATATTTGGTGTATATTGCCTTGAAAACGGGAGGTTTTCGTACAACAGGTTTATATATCTCGTTTAATAAACAGACAATGCGAGCACCAAGAACAATGAAGACATAGGCCCTGAGCAAATTATGTTTCATAAAGTTAAGAAAAAAATGTTTCCTATGTAATATAACATAATTGTAATATATCATTATAATGCATAATAATTTCTTCTTTCCCACTACGTTTCTCTTCCTTTCTCCCTCTTTTTCTCCTTTTCCTCGGTTTTTTTTTTTTTTTTTTTTTTTTTTTTTTTTTTGTCAGCCGATTGGGGGGGCACGTGCCCCCCCATAGTTACGCCACTGGGTAACGTCATAAACGAGCAGCTGCCCCATATGTTATGTAATATAAATTTTAATTTTTTATGGTTCGTGATGACTTATTTTTGTTTTCTTTTTAGGAACGGGTGAGAAATTATTTGCCCATTGATATACTGAAGTTACAGTAAAAACCACATTTCCTTGATTTTTTTACCATATATACGATATAATATGCAGTAAAGCTGCTCGCATAATGACATCACAAATCAAATAATTAAAATTCGTATAAGTTTTTCATTCTTTAATTGATTATTCTCAAACCTTCGGGAATATTTTTCAATATATTTTCTGTTATTTTTACAATACACTTTTTGTCAGCGTGGCCCTTCCCTTTAAGAACTTAATGGCAAAGAGAGGAAATTTGTGTGATCTTCATTTTTGTTGAACATTGAAGGGCGGGTAGAAACCCACAAATAAACAGGAAATCGATTCAATTTTCACAAAAGACGTAAAAATCAGAGATATAATGAAAATAATTATAGGGAAATGGTACTAACATCACACTTTATAAAGTCAGAAACAAAAAGGTATTAGTATGCAGTTCACAAAATGCTTAAAAGCACTTTTATTCAAATTCAGAACCATAAATTGTTCACAAAGGAGGATTAAAAACATGGGTAGTTAATTTTGAACGTCTACTTATGCTGCAGTTACATTTTCCTTACGGGGACGTATGGCGAGTCGAAAACAGCCGTTTTATTCATTTTTATTCAAGCCACCAATATGTAGCTGGTTCAAAAACGTGCAAACGGCTGTTTTCGACTCGCCGTACGGCCGCCGTAGGGGAAATGTGACTGCGCCATTAGCATTTCTAGAACAAGTCAGAATATAATTCATAAGAGCACTCTGCTCATGCATACACTTTAACAACTGTTCATTTGGATCGGATTCCAAGTGCTTGTACACTCCTTTATGATTATGAATACTGAAAGAGGTAAAATACATGTATATCAACCCATGCTGTAATAAACTTGCAAGAAATACCCAGCAACAAGTTCATACAAAAGTTTAAATACAACATACCTGGATCAAAATATTTTTAAAGAGTCTACGTATCTCAAAACTTAACAATTTAAGAAAACCAAACATGTACTCCATTATTTTTTTCTGAACAAAATTAAATTTTTATCAACTTGAAAATATCTTAATAAACATGTAACTTCTATAACATTTTTATGGTTTCAATAAACAGGTGCATAAAGACTAATTTCATTAATCTTCTCATTCTATAGTACCAGCTCCAAACTCAACAACTGAAAAAAAATTACACAAGTATTCCCAGGAATGAAATGTATGAAGTTCAGTACATGTAGTTATCACACAAATGCTTTTGAGGGGGGAAAGGAAGGGGGAGGGGTTCTACTCCCATTGATAACCTAAATGAACCAAGAATGTCTTGGATCTCAGCAGGATAAAAACGGATAACAAGTGGAACGCCTCTGGCAGTCTCGCCTGCATTACGCGATTTAATATAGCAGCAGTGCTAACTTTGAAAACTACTATAAAATAATCATTCACAAAAACACCATTCATATAATGACATAATACCACGTTCATTGACCATAAATGACATTTGAACGGTGACTTAAGACTTGTCAACTACACCCATGTCCACATTTCATTCACTCTATCTATAAACTTTCAAAGTTATGATGGCAATTCAACAATTACCCCAACATTGCCTAAGTTTATTGACCTTAACTGACCTTTGACCTTGGTTTTGTGACCTGAAACTCACAGGGGATGTTCAGTGATACTTGATTACTCTTATATCCCAAGTTTTATGAACTAGATCCATAAACTTTCAGAGTTACGATGGTAATTCAACAAATACCCCCAACACGGCCAAAGTTCATTGACCTTTAATGACCTTTGACCATGGTCATGTGACCTGAAACTCGTACAGGATGTTCAGTGATACTTGATTACTCTTTTTTCCAAGTTTTATGAACTAGATCCGTAAACTTTCAGAGTTAGGATGGTAATTTAACAAATACCCCCAACACGGCCAAAGTTCATTGACCTTAAATGACCATTGACCATGGTCATGTGACCTGAAACTCGCACAGGATATTCAGTGGTACTTAATTAACCTAATGTTCAAGTTTCATGAACTAGATCCATAAATTTTCAAAGTTATGATGGTAATTCAACATATACCCCCAACTTGACCAAAGTTCATTGACCCTAAATGACCTTTGACCTTGGTCACGTGACCTGAAACTCAAGCAGGATGTTCAATTTTACTTGATTAACCTTATGCCCAAGTTTCATGAACTAGGTCCATATACTTTCTAAGTTATGATGTCATTTCAAAAACTTAACCTTCGGTTAAGATTTTGAAAATAATTCTCCCAACATGGTCAAAGTTCATTGACCCTAAATGACCTTTGACCTTGGTCATGTGACCTGAAACTCAGGCAGGATGTTCAGTAATACTTGATTAACCTTATGTCCAAGTTTCATGAACTAGGTCTATAGACTTTCTAAGTTATGATGTCATTTCAAAAACTTAACCTTAGGTTAAGATTTGATGTTGACGCCGCCGCCGTCGCCGTCGGAAAAGCGGCGCCTATAGTCTCGCTCTGCTATGCAGGCGAGACAAAAATCAGTGGAATGCACCTATCAATTCAATCAAAATGATATGAATACATATATTTTTGAAAGATGTTTTTATGTGAATGATGAAACTGAATATATGTGAACATTTTTTTTCCTTCTTCTTTTTTTTATTTTTATAAATTCAATCCAGAGCCAAACATTTCTTAGATCAGAAAATGAAAATACATGCATTTGTAATTTTCATATCTGACAAAACAAAAGTGGGCTATAGTGACACCATCACCAATTCACCATACAAAATCAGAAATGGTCTCACTATTTTGGGAAATAATGATAATTTTTTTAATACTGTCATTGTTGTAATTCATCCAAATTTGATGAAATTTCCATCATTATACTTGTCAAAATTTAGGCTTCCCAATTAGAATCAATTTGATCTCAGAGTGAAGTCCACATGTACCCCTATTGCCCTACAGTGGTTGGTAGTAAGTTTTTACAGGCTATGACATATTTTTGAATATTCAAATGATTTCCAACTTTGTAATGAAATAAAAAATGTATATTGGAAGCTGCATTCAGCGAGCTTCTCCTGGGCCCCATCTCACAAAGAGTTACGATTGATCCAATCACCCACAACTATGGAAAGCCAGCAACATCAACATCTAGCATGTATGTTTGTTCAAAATATTTTGTAGATATGATGTATATTCATGCATTCATTGTTTTCTTGACGATTCAGTATGCATCTCTTTGTTTTCAAATGACATTGTGCAAATTTCCTTAAGAAAAAATTATGACATTGATGGATTTCCATATACTTGAGGTTGGTCAGATCAATCGTAACTCTTTGTAAGACGGGGCCCTGATGTTCATTAATATGTGATGAAACTTACTGTATACACATCATATTATTGATGCATGTTGTTTTTTTCCTTTTATGTACCAGTATCATTCCAAATGAATAAAGTACAAATGCGAAATGAAAATCAATAAAATGTGAAATATGTACATAATATAATTTCAGTCTGGAATGTTTGGAATTTGCAACCAAAAAAAATAATTTCTGAACAAATTTCACACTGATCACATTAGTTCTTCTACTGCTCATACATATTATAAAAAATATCTTTAAAGGTCAAGTCTACCCCAGAAAAATTTGGATTTTAGTAAATAGAGAAAAATCAAACAAATACAACACTAAAAATTTCATCAAAATCAGATGTAAAATATGCTCGTTATGACATTTTAAAGTTTTGCTTATTTTTCACAAAACAGTGATACAGTGTATGAACAATTCAGTCACTCAGTGATATGCACATGAGAGAGTCGATATCCCTCACTCACTATTTCTTTTGTCTTTTATTGTTTGAATTATACAATATTTCAATTTTTACCAATGTGACAATAAGGACGAACTTGACTGAACCATGAAATGTTAAAACAATGGTACATGTAATACTACATACTCTGGGAGAAATAAAACTTTGTTTCACAGGACAATGAGGAGAAAATTAGAATATTTCATCTGGGTGAAGTCATCAGTCACCTCATTTGCATATTGACCAAGATGTGCATATAAGCATTTTGTGAAATTTAGCGAAGCTTCACAATATCATAACTTTCTTATTATACATATCCGATTTTGATGAAATTTTCAGTGGTATACTTGTTGGATTTTTCTCTTTTATTCAAATCAACTTTTTGTTGGGGTGGACTTGTCCTTTAATTTAGAAGTAATATACAATTTCATTAGTATGCACTTAGACTAAAAGATATTTCATTGCATACATGTATATGCAAGTTGACACAGCTTTTCATTTTCAATAGTCATTGCATCAATGATGTAAATTTCTGAATTACCCAAGGTGGGGATTGATGGTTCTCAGGTCACAATTTGGACTTTTCATCTGTAAATGCTTCCTTTTAAGGCACACTGGAAATATTACACAGCATAAATGTAGTTATTCTTGAATTTCTTGACCAGAAACTACTTCTCCAGCCACGATGTCCAAGTACTGCACAACAGGGATCTGTGAAAGTACAATAGTCTTAGCTGCTTCATCATGCTCAGCCATAGTGACCTGAACAGCCTGCAGATCGGTATTAGGGTCATGGATCTGAATCTCCTGGGCATGCATCTGCAGCTGCGGCTGGTACTGGACGATCGTCTCCTCCACCAGTTGTGGTTCACTGTTCTGGAGCTGGATCAGCTGCCAGGCAACATCAGGTTGTACATGCATCTGTTTATGGTCCTCGAGGTCTATTTCGGCTTTGAACATCTTCCCACAGTTTTCACACATATAAGGGCAGTCCTTCCAATGGCCAAACTTGTGCTTTTCGATGTATCTTTTGTTGGGCGTGGTAAAGGGGCAGTGGGAACAGGAGTACAGGGGACGAGAATCCTTTTGGTGGACCTCTAGTATATGCCGCTTGATATTGGTTTTCCAATGGGTCTTGAAGTTACACTCTGGGCATTGGAAGACATCCCTAGACATGGCATGGATCCCTTCATGGCGACGTAAAATCTTTTTGGTTTTGTATGATTTGCCACAAATATGACAAGAGTAGGGTCTCTCTTCTGAATGGACAACCATATGCTCTATGATAGCTCTGCGATCATGACAAGTTTTCCCACACTCCTCACACTTATAAACCTGCGGATGAGAAGGAGGGCATCCTTTTCTTGTATGCTTCAATAAGGCCTTGTACGAATCAAACATAGTCTCGCAAACATCGCACACGCGGCTGTTGGGATCCTTGTAGTGACTCTCAAGGTGGGATCTGAATTCTTCAGAAGACTTTGTAGTAAAGTTACACATCTTGCAGGTCTTATTTTTCCTCCTTGGCTTTTTATCGCTCTCATCCTTTTTCTTTGATTTCTTGCGCTTCTTGTTCTTCTTGGATCGCTTGTTTTCTTTGTTGGTTCCACCCTGCATCAGTTTGTGTTCTTCACCAGCCACTTGCAGAAGCACATCACTGTTTGTCTGTAGCATCTGCAAGATCTCTTTCTCGATATGTTTGCTCTCGGCTACCTGCTTGGCAAACACTAAATCTGCACTTTCCCCCGCAGCCTCCTCCTTGCTTCCACTGTCTTCCTCCTCCGCGACCTGTACCTCGGTGTCAGCCACGGTGCTCGGTTCGTTGGGGTCGAGTTTCATCAGACCCTCAACATCTCCTGGATGCACACTGTTCATATGGGATGCAACCACAGTCTTGTGAGTGGATGAAAAGTCGTTGCACAGCTTACAGCAGTACACTTCCACCATGTACACAGCCAGGTGCTTTTTGAGGTTCAACCACTGGGTTTCATCCATCTTGGAATCTGGTCATCAATACCAAAGAAAGAAACCACCTGAAAAAAAAAAAAAAAAAGTTTTAATTCAGTGAAACAAAACTGCGAGCATGCACGCTCAGGCATATATCAAAACACAGAAATTAGATAAGTACCATTATTCTACAAAGAATACAACCTTAAATAGAAGTTATCCGAGCTGACCATAATGTAATTATCAATATTCCTGTTAACGAGAAGGTGCTTTTCCCTTTCTTTGAATAGTCTAGGTCACAGATAACATAAACTTTGAGTAGAAGAATATTCTGATTGAAAAAAAGAAGACCTCCGATTTTTTGGCAATGGAAGATTAAATATGAACTTGGATAGAGAGCTTTCTCAACTGACCTCAAAGTTCAAACAATATTTTGCAAAGGATGCAGAAAGCTAACACTGCTAAAATTAATAAAAACTGAAAAAGTGACAGTGAATAATTTTTTTGAATATAAAGATGATGAAAAGTCTTTATTTTCTCAAAACAACAAAATCAGCTAATCAGTGATTTTGTGAATTGTCTAACTTTTTCCACACACGTTCAGTAATACACCAATACTACTACTAGTAGATCTATACGATACATTTTGAAGTTATCGTACCAAAACATTACACATTAAATGAGGGGTGCAATAAGAAGCTGATATTGTAAAAAAAAATTGATCTCTGCAAAAAATGTACGAGTTACTTTTTGTAGGTACATTTATGGTGGAAGTTTGAAATTCAAGAAAAATATTGTGTTTGATGAAAATGAATTTATGTGAAAAGTGTTAAGTAATTCATGCTACCAATCATAGTTTAAAAAAATAATGTGACTGCCAAAGGCAAAAATAAAGCCTTAAAAAATAACCTCAGAAAAAGTTTGTGAATGTGAGCAAGGTAACTAAATACAAACACTACAACTAAGTATACGGCAGGCATTGTCATGATTCATTGATTGCAAAAGTTAAGCACGCGATCACACAGTACACAGCACCGGTGCACAATAATGCACAGTGCATCACAACATGCGACAGACACGAGCTCAGCTCAGCTGCATTCAAATACTGCCATCATTTTCGCATCGAACAAGTGTAACGTACGGTACACGTATTCGTCATACAATAGGTAAAATGATATCATCCCGACAAAAATATTGATCTCTCGTAATTGTACATATGATATTAATGTCAATAAAATATACCATAATCGTCGATCCACATACATGGTGAACCATAGCAGACGCTTTTCTGTATTTTTGAACAAATTACTCACCAGAAATCGCTGCTACTCTGGCGCAAAAATAGCATGTAGCTTCGCCGTCCATTCTTTATCGGAGGGAAGCTCCTCAAAAAAGCGCATGCGCAGCTGTAGGCTTCGCGCTATTCGCTGATTCAGCATTTCGTCACACATTCCCTTTAGTCGTCAGACCAAAACCACGGATCAGCGAAGATCATTGTTTGAGAGGGTGAGGGTCTGGAGGAGGTCATCAGATCCTACAAAGCATTGCATGGGCCCAATTGTCTCGGGACAATACGGGGGACAATAGTGGCTCTATTATGCTTGTGGAGCGGGCCCATATACATAGGCGGATCCAGGGGAGGGCCCAGGGGGCCCGCCCCCCCCTAATTGACAGAGCAAAAAAGAAAATGGGGGAATTCAAGAAAAAAAAGGAAAAAAGGAGGAAAAGAGAGAAGAAAAAGAAAAGGAAAATAAGAGGGGAAAGATGATTGAATAAAATAAGATATGAGGTTAGACTTGGATTTTTCATGAAAATGTTTGCTCGCGCTTCGTGCTCGCATTACCGTTCGATGAAACATATCTTGCTCAAAAGACTAATATTTAGCTTAAAACATCAAGTTTTAAAGTCAATATACAAAACATATTTCAACTCGGACATCGAGCTTTCATTATTTTGTTTGACTATAAGTTAATTAAAAAAAAAATGTTTTGTAAAATGTCCGTTTTATGGTCTGAATATCAACATTTTGAGCTCGAGCTGCGAGCTCGCATTATTTGATTTTTTAAGTACCTATCCACTTCGTGTATTTCATAAAGTTCTGAAAATATCCCTTTTCATGTCTGATGCGCGCTCGCATTTTATGTGCACCTTTATATTAATTCTATAACAAACTTCAATCCCTTTGTCATGACAGTTTCTCAAAAACTTCGGCTCGTAATTTGCGCTCACATCAATATACAGTATATTAACCCATGCATCCTATTCATATTAAAGTGCTTTTAAGCCCTGGTTTAAAAAAAACCGGGGCTTAAAATATCAAGTTTTCAGGCCTCATATCAACAAATTTCGCACTCTCATTTAGATTAATAAATGAGATAATAACATTGTTATGAATTCCTATAATAATTAAAGTGTCACTTTTTCAGAATGGAGTATCGACAAGTTTCATCTCGCGCATAGGAAGAGGAATAGGAAGAGAGTCATAATTTTCATATGATGACGAATGTTCTTAGAATGTCCTAGTCCGAGGTCAAAATAAACGATCGCATCATTCATTAAGTGCGATCCATATCCACTTCACAATATTCCTACACAGTGCTTGAAATAGTGCATAAATTGGCCCCTTTTCAGATCGGAATATCAAATATTGGCTCGCGCTTCGCGCTCGCATCATTGATTTTCATGATAAAATGTATTCAAAATGCAAAATGCCCAGTTTCTAGGTCTAATTCTAGAACACGCGCACGCATGTTTATTCAGATACACAGCTTGTTCATTTTTAAGACGAGCTTAAATTATCCAGTTTCAGATCAGAATATAACAAATTATCTGCTCGCGCTTCGCGCTCGCATTATGCATGTAGTAGGAAGATACCCAATTACGCAGTTTTCATGTGTAAAGCATCAATAGACTGTCCTGTTTTCAGGTCTAAATGTCTTTTTTTCCGTTCGCGCATCGCGATCGCATCAATCGTTTAGTTATATACCTGTCGTGTTCATAATTACAAAAAGTGTTTAGTACGTTCATTTTTAGGTCAGAACGTCAAAAAAATCAGCTCGCGCTTCACACTCGCATTATTTTCAATGAATAAATACCTGTCTGCCAATTACGGCTCTACACATTTTCCCGAATAAACACAAAACAAAATAATATGAAACTATAAGAAAAAAAATGAAATGAAAGGAAACGAAAGAAAGTAGAGAGACAAAACCTGACCAATTATATTCTGGCCATTCCTGTATTTTTCTGACAAAGTAAATAATTTAATCGAACTGATTATCTTTTGCAGAATATGGCAAGAATTGAGCCCTTTAGATGAACTCCATGAATATGTAGTGCATATGAAGATGGGGCCCATGTCTGCACACCTAATTATATAACTTATATAACGATTTAACATGAATTTGTTTTAATTCCACAAAACATTTTCAATTGATAATGTACCTTATAATCTTATGAGTAATTGTGCCAAAAATCTCATAAAAATTGAAAGAAATATTTGATTTTCTTGGTAAAAAAACCTTGGCCAATCATTTTCAGATTCTACATCCCGTGAGAGAGATGACCAGATGTCAAGATCTTAGATCTCGTTATGTCTACATCTTGTGGGAGAGATGGTCAGAAGGTAAGATCTCGGATCCAAGATCTTGCCATCTGATCATGTCTTCTAAAAGATGTAGACATGACGAGATCCAAGATCTTGTCATCTGATCATCTCTTCTAAAAGATGTGGACATGACGAGATCAAAGATCTTGTTATCTGATCATCCCTCCCACATGTGTAGACACGACAATATAGGCGGATCCAGGGGGGTCCGAGGGACCCCCCCCCCCCTATTGGCGGAGCAAAAAAAAGGAGAAAAAAAGGAAAAAAGGGGGGAAAAGGAGGGAAAAGCGATGAGGAAAACGAGTGAATAAAATAAGATGAGGGGACTTGGAAAATAAAAAGAATCTTTCATGTCACTATGTAAAATTTTCGCTCGCGCTTCGCGCTCGTATTGCCTGTTAGGTGATTTTCATATATTGCTCAATATGGAGTTTAAATATCAAGTTTGGAAGTCAATATTCAAAACATATTTCATCTCGGAAATCAAACTTTCATTATTTTGTGTGATTTACAAATTGATTTTTTAAAATGTCAGTTTTATGGTCTAAATGTTAACACTTTCTGCTCGTGCTGCGCTCTCGCAAATTTTGATTTATCAGGTAGCTATTATTTTCATGTAATAAAGTTTTCAAAATATCCCTTTTCAGGTCTGATTGTCAAAACGTATCAGCTAGCGATGCACGCTCGCATTTTGATTGGCGAGTTATGTATGTCTCAATATTGATTATACAACAAACTACTTAAATCCCCTTTTCATGTCACTTTATCAAAAATTTTGGCTTGCGATTTGCGCTCGCATTATTATTGTTAGCCTATAATCTAGGCGGAGGCTGCAGTTATTGTCTTTGCTGTTATGCTGAACGTAAGCGAAACGTCTGATCTGGCGAAGACTACGCATTGTGTTAGCATGCAGCAACAATGCGTAGTCTTTGCCAGATCAGACGTATCGCTTGCGTTCAGCTTAACAGTAAAGACAATAACTGCTGCAACCTCCGCCTAGATTATAGGCTATATTAATATACGAAGATCCCCTATCACTCATTCTTTTCATGATTTACAAAACACGAATAGAGTGTCCCGTTTTTAGGTCTAAATCTCGATTTTATTTCCGCTCGCGCTTCGCGCCCGCATCGATTGTTTAGTTATATAGCTATCCTAATCACGATTACAAAAATTTATTTCAATTTTCCATTCTTTATGTAGAAATGTCAAAAATGTTCAGCTCGCACTCCGCGCTCGCATTATTTGATTGTTGAAATATGTAACGTCTTCATGGCTAAGTGCAAACAGTCCTTAAGGACGTTCCACAGTTATGTTTGTGCGCATTATGATCTGCGCATAGTTTACACTCTGCGCGCTGACGTCACAATGGATGAACAGGTGATTAATTAGCTGTGGGTATGTGCTGATTTTTCTCATCTTCTGCACTTTAACTGCAGATCCGATGCGTTATTTCATGAAGCTAAAAAATTGAATTATTCCATGGACCATTCAAAAAAAGATTCTCTACAATTTCAAAATACTTTACTCTGCAGTGCTGCCAAGAATCACGAATATTACCCCGAGTTTGAATAAACGGTAGAGTGGTTTTGATTTTTTTTTCACATAGATACAAAGCATTCGGCGCATTTTTGGTGTTTTAAAAAGCACATTTGCTCTAATAAAAATACTGATAGTTTAAAAACAAGCACATGAACCCCTATTTGTTAATGTTTGTTCCTCTTAGGTATACCTTCCTCTACAACTCTACAAATTTTTGTGAAAATGACATGGATTTTGAATAAAGTGCAGCATTTATTGTACTTTTGTAGTTTGTTACTGAAATTTCACATTTTTTAGATTGGGATTTTGTCATCTTTTACGCCATTTTTAAGAACTGACAGTGCTGTTAAACTTAAAATTGCAAACAAATAGCACTATAAATATATTCTCCATTCTAACGATACAATTATTAACTCTCTTGCGAAATTTGATGACTTTTTCATGTATTTTGACTGAGTAATACAGGTTTAAATTCATTGTAGTAATCTTGGGCGGTCTAAAAATGCCAAATTCTTTTGAATGCGCAATTCTTAAGAAGATCAATTTGGGTGAACTTTGAAGTTCTATAGCAAAAAATCAAGCACATGGACCTATGTTAATTTTTGCATATTTCGAATATTAAGGTTCTAAAGTATCTATGTGCAAAGTTTGGTGAAAATGACATGGATTTCACTTTAACTGTGGAACGTCCTTAACAGGTACCTTTTCGATCAGTTCAAAACGTATATAAAAATTTTCTGCTCGCGCTTTGCGCTCGCATTATTAATGTAAGGAAGATCCCAAATTACTCATCCTTTTTATGATTTACAAAACATGAATACAAAGTGTCAAGTTCAGTAGGTCTAAATCTCGAAATTTTCCACTCGCGCTTCGCACTCGCATCAATTGTTTAGTTATATACCTATTCTGTTTAAGTTACAAAAAGTGCTTAGAATTTCCATTCTTTAGGTGAAATGTCAAAAAAATTCAGCTCGCGCTTCGCGCTCGCATTATTTGATTTTTAAAATATTAAACGTCTTCATGGATAACTGCATGCAGTCTTTACAGGTACATTTTCCATCAGTTCATTTCTGCTCACGCTTCGCGTTCGTAGTAATTATTTAGTTGCATACACATCTTTTTCAGGATAACAAACATTGCCCAGAATGTTTAAATTTTAGGGAAAAATACATAAGAATTTCAAGGAAATTTAGTTCGCGCTTCGCACTCGCATTATATATATAAGGATTATGATATTATATCTTAATGTTGATTTATAAGAATAAAGCTAAGAAGTGACTATTAGGACTACCCCTTTGAAGAAACCAAAAATCATCTTCGAGCGCCGGCTGTTAATTCGAGGGAAATATGGCTGAAAAAAAATGTAGACAGCATGGCGAGTTCCAAGATCTTACCATCTGATCATCTCTTCTAAAAGATGTAGATATGACGAGATCTTGCCATCTGATCATCTCTCACACGGAATGTAGACATGATGAGATCTAAGATCTTGTCATCTGATCATCTCTCCCACGGGATGTATATGATGAGATCCGAGAGAGATCTCGTCATCTTATCCTTTTCCCTGAGAGATGTAGACATGACGAGATGAAAATTATGAACATCTGGGTGGCACTTTTAAGCTTCCCTAACCACCATTACCATAAAATTATTGTTTCACTTGGAGGAGCATAGTCCAGATATGTACATATAATATATGATTATTTTAAACATATGGCCATACATGCTGATATTTTTTGTGGGGGAAAGACAAGACTACATAAAATACCACCACCACCACCACCACCACCATCATCCGTCATCGTGATAATCATCATCGCCGCCATCACCATCATTATTATCGTCATCATCACCATTATCGTCATCTTCCTCCCACCATCATCATAATCATCATTATCACCATCATTATCATCATCATCATCATCACCATCATCATCACCATAATCATAATCATCATCGTGATAATCATCATCGCTGTCATCATCATCGTCATCGTCATCATCATCACCATCATCATTATTATCATCATCGTCGTCGTCACCATCATCATCATCATTGTGATAATCATCATCGCCGTCATCATCACGATCATCATCATCATCACCATTATCGTCATCTTCCTCCCACCATCATCATAATCATCATTATCACCATCATCATCATCATCATCGTCGTCACAATCACCATCATCATCGTCGTCACCATCACCATCATCATCATCGTGATAATCATCATCGCCGTCATCATCATCATCATCATTACCACCATAATAATAATCATCATCATCATCAATATCATCATCACTACCATCATCATCATCACCATCATCGTGAAAATCATCATCGCCATCATCACCATCATCATCATGATTATCACCATCGTCACCATCATCACCATCATCATCATCACCATCATCATCATAATCACCATCATCATAATCATCATCATCACCTTCACCACCACCATCATCATCAGTATCACTATCATCATCATCATCATCATCGTGATAATCATCATCACCACGATCATCATCATCATCACTACCATCATCATCATCATCACCATCATCATCATAATCATTATCATTATCACCATCATCATCGTGATAATCATTACCATCATCATCATCACCATAATTATCATCATCATCATCATCATCATCATCACCGTCGTCGTCGTCATCATCATCATCATCATCATCACCGTCGTCGTCATCATCATCATCATCATCATCTTCATCATAATCATCGCCGTCATCATCACCATCATCATAATCATCATCGTCGTCACAATCACCATCATCATCATCGTGATAATCATCATCGCCACCATAATCATCATCATCAATGTCATCATCACCATCATCGTGAAAATCATCATCGCCATCATTATCATGATTATCACCATCGTCACCATCATCACCACCACCATCATCATCATAATCATTATCACCATCAGCATAATCATCATCATCACCTTCACCACCACCATCATCATCAGTATCACTATCATCATCATCATCATCATCACCATGATCATCATCATCATCGCTACCATCATCATCACCATCACCATCATCATCATAATCATTATCACCATCATCATCATCATCATCATCACCACCACCATCATCATCATCGCTATCACTATCATCATCATCATCATCATCGTGATAATCATCACCATCATCATAATCATCATCATCATCATCACCGTCGTCGTCATCATCATCATCATCACCGTCGTCGTCGTCATCATCATCATCATCATCATTATCTTCATCTTCATCATAATCATCGCCGTCATCATCTTTACCATCACTCCTACCATGCGTGCATCATTGACATTTTACTGTCACATAACAATATCAACTTTACTTGTATACATAAATGAAATATTTTGTTTATATTTTCTTTACCTTTATCATAAATATCAGCCTTTAACAATAAATGAAGTAAAAGTGACGGGAATAACATATTCTTATCAAATACATAAATCAATATAAAATAGTGTAACCGTAAAATCAAAATCATTCATGATAGTAATAGATAAAAAAGAGCAAACTACATAACTGTATAAACATTCCAATGTCGGTATGTTTTCAATTTCACTAGCAAGTATCATCATTAAATATTAAGCCATTAAGCGTATTGTACTTAAGCCAAGTGGTGTACGTACCTGGCAAAACCTTGTCAGGATGGGCATAAATTTTCTGACGAACCAAAAAATAAAAATAAATCAAGAAAAAGAGTTCCATAAAATAACCGCCATTTTCGGAATCACTTTTCCATTATTTACTGTTGACAATAAAAAAAAAGGGGCCATATTGAGCGCATAGGGAATGACACCTTGCAGTCATTAAACTATTGGACTTTTCTATAATGTCACATGCCGTTCAAAAGCTATATAAAATATAAAGGAGAGGCCTATTAGAGTATTGAATCGAATTTTAGTTTGACTTAATTTCACATATTCCACACGTATGGAGTAGCACTCCATTAAACAAAAACTATCAAATAACAGAATAGATGGATCTGATAACAATGTTAAAAACAATTATTTAAATAATTATAATAATAAAAATCATCATCACAATAATAGTAATTGATAATAATAACAACAGTACAAAACGACTACAATAATAATAAAAATAATAAAAATAATAATGATAATAGCTACAACAATATTTATAATAAGGAGCAACAACAATAATAATATATCGTAATGTGTCTTTCATCCTACATGATGCGCACGTCTTCTCAAGCTATGTATACCCTTTTTTATAAGTAAAAAAATGGGATTGTTATTACATCAGATGAGTGAACGAGTAATTATTTGGTCCTGGCTTTTGAGGATGTTATGGGGACTTCATTTTTTTGCTGCAGCCAAGTTTTGGAGTATATGCATACAGACCGCATACAGATTAATAAAATAAATAAATAAAACACACGCTATATCATCAAGTAATTAAGGCTATTTGATGATGAAAAGGGCCCGTGTTTCATTTTTAATACTAGTTTGGGCGTGTTTTTCCATTTTACTGCATATTGCATAGAGAAATAATTAGACATGCCCATACAAGGAAAACAAGCGTTTTTTTTTTTTTTTTATCTATAAAGCAAAATTTGCTATAGGTCTACGTGTGACAGCATGTAGACCAATAGTGTTCTAGTTGACAAGGATCCCCGAGAACGTCACCAAGGGTTGTCCGGTATGGCTCCTGATCCCGTACTCCCGCCCTGAATTCAACTGGAGCCACACCTTGTCTCCTTCTGCGAGATCCAAGATGGCGGACTGCGAGCACACGCTGTTTGATATTCGTTTCTTCCTCGCTGCTAAGAGCATCACCTGTCCATCATCATTCTTCATCAGCGAGACCGAGGCCGCCTTGTCCTCCTGTGGGTGGATGCTGGAAGGGCGGTAAGAAATCGATTTGATTTTTCTTGCTCTTCTTTGATTTTCATCTACGTCTTATTTTCTTCATTGTTATTTTTCTTTGTAACCATTTCATTGTAAAATATAAAAAAAAGCTGCTATTGTACTTTCTTAGTTATACGCCTATTTTAAAGGTTTCTTTTGTCCTCTTATCATCTTATTTTTGTTAAATAAAAAAAAATCATTTGTTCTAGAGGTTTGTTTCTATGAGCCGTGGATTTATTACAGATCAACTGGAAGGTTTATAAATGAGTTTAATGGCGTCATTTAAAGAACTATTGACTGGACTGCAACTTGAATGGAATATATTTGACTTTGGCACATTACATAAAACAGAAATTCATCTACACACTTAAACTGTTGGGCAATATACTGTCCACTATGTTGGGCAGTGGCGTAACTACGGGGGGGCATGGGGGGGCACGTGCCCCCCCAATCGGCTGACCAAAAAAAAAAAAAAAAAAAACGGGGAAAAGGAGAAAAAGAGGGAGAAAGAAAGAGAAACGTAGTGGGAAAAAAGACATTATTGTTCATTATAATGTTATATTATTTCATAATAATATGTTATGTTATATTACATAAGAAACATTTTTCATAACTTAATGAAACATAATTTGCTTAGGGCCTATGTTTTCATTGCTCCTGAAGCTCGCATTGTCTGTTTACCGAGATATATAACCCTGATAAAAACTAAAACCTCCCGTTTTCAAGTCAATATATACCAAACTGCCAAATATATTTCCTCGCACTTCGAGTTATTGTTTTATGTACAATAGTATGCTTCTTTTTCATGACTAAAGTGATTGCCCCATTTTAAGGTCTTAATATAAAACATTTCCTGTCCGTGCTTACGTTAGCAGTAGCGGATTGGTGAAATATGTCTGCTCTCAATGAATTCCTAGAATCAGTCCTTAAAATGTTCCTTTTTCTGATCTGAATATCAAAAAATTTCACCTCGCGCTTCGCGCTCGCACCGTTTGGTTAGTGAACTACGTATGGTCTTCGTGAATTCCTACAAACAAGCCTTAAAATGCCCCTCTTCAGGTCTGAATTTCCTAAATTTTCAGCTCGCGCTTCGCGCTCGCAAGATTTGATTAGTGAGATGGGTATGTTAATCATGATTACAAGTGCTTTATGTGCATATGTTTAGATGTAATTCTAACAAAATCAGCAAGCGCTTATTGGCACTCGCATTAGATGACTATGGTGAGATGTGTATACTCTTAACGGATTCCTAAAATATAGTTCTTAAAATCTTCCTGTTTGGGGTCAATATTTACAAAAATTTCAGCTCGCGCTTCACGCTCGCATTATTTAGCGAGACAGGTACGTATCATGATTACAAAAGAATTTTATAATGTCCTTTTTTAGGTCTGAATATCAAAAATTTTAAGCTCGCGCTTCGCGCTCGCATTATTTGACCAGTGAGATACATATCCGTTTAATGGCACTGTCCTTAAAATGTCTCTATTAGGTCAGTATACCTGGCAACTGGGCGCGCTGCGCTCACTAAGTGACTCAAAATTTTTGCTCGTGCCCCCCCAATGCCGTGACCCACGGTTCGCCACTGATGTTGGGTAATGTATGTTGGTAAATATATATATATATATATATATATATATATAACGATATTATGTTCCGCGTTTTGGACATAGAAGATATAAATGAGGCAAAGTGGTAATGCATTGTACTTAGTTCCAAAAGTTAAACGTCGAAAATGTGGAATTCAAAATAAACTGTTGGAACTATATAAGTTCAATGCATTACCACTTTGCCTCATTAATATATATATATATAATATATTCTAGGCAATTATTATCCAATCGAGCAAATTTATTACCCAATTATTAGTTTTTATCTGCCCCAATTTGGGCAGATTTTAACCAGTAGTTGTGTGAACAGTATATGTTGCCCAGTGTTGGTTAAAAGTCGGGCATATTTGCCCAACTATTTCAAGAGTGTAAATCGATATCCAAATGCCACATGTACATACATTAACAAATACAAGGCTATTTGAATCTGTATATGCACCCTATAAAGAGTGCATAGATCCTTAAAAGAAATTTGCATATTCGAACCTTTTTGATGTAATCTGTATAATTCAACTTTGCACCACTGAGGATGCAAACGAACTTCTATGTGTAAACAAAATAGGTGTATATTTCTCTGCAGCTTTTTTTTTTAAAGGAGAATGAAACTCTTGGAGCAAGTTAGCTTTTGTGAAAGCAGAAAAATCAAAGAATAAGATCAACAAAACTTTGAGAAAAATAGGACTAGCAATAAAAGAGTTATGAGCATTTGAATGTCGAGATCACTAATGCTATGGAGATCCTCCCATTGGCAATGCGACCAAGATCTGTGATGTCACACACGTACAACTCTCCCATTTGGACACTGAAAATATACCCCAAAACATCTCTTTTTGCTCATTCTAATCATATGACAAACGATTCATCAATGATATAATGTTGTGAAACCTCTGTACTTGTCATCTCATAAAGAGAACACCTCACCTTGTGATAGACTCTATAAAAGTGAGAATATAAGTGAAATAAGTACTAAAGTAATGAGGGAGTTGTACGTGTGTGATATCACAGATCTTGGTCGCATTGCCGTTGGGAGGATCTACATGGCACTAGTGATCTCAATATTCGAATGCTCATAACTTTCTTATTATTCATTCAATCTTCCTCAAACTTTCAACAATATGTTTCTTTGATTTTTCTCTTTGATATGGATTCAGCTGGTTTCAAGGGTTTCATTCTCCTTTAATAAGGGTGCAAGGTTAATATTATACACCCTAAAAGGTGTTGCCAGTGTTTTATTTAGTTTTCATTTCTTATAGTCATTGTGAATTTACACACAGAATTATGAATCAGTCCCGTGATATATATATATATATATATATATAAATCCTGATAAGCACGTAGGATTTTTAATAAAATTTTGATTGGCAAAAAACATTAACTTTCGGATTTGTTTTGTTATCACTGTATGAAGCCAATATGTGAACTGTAATATATATAATATATAAATAAATATATATTCTATATATTCATATTTGTATGTATGTATTCAAAGAAATTACTAGTAGATAAATGCATAAAACTTGCGGCTACTCTCTTGTAAATAATAATGTATACGTGTACATAAATAATGATTTATATAAACATACGTGAAAGTAAAGAAGTATGCTCCTGGTATGGTACAAGTAAATTCGTTATTATTTGTGTCAAAGGTGTCTTCTGAACTCTGGGAGAGAACCCTATCAAACGGGATTCGCTGGGCGTCAACATCGCCCTCCAGCAGCGTCGTGAAGGCAACTGAAAAATGAGCTGTGTGAGATAGGAATGAAAACAAACAATAATCATTATCATAGACAAGAGAGATCGGGGAGAAGGATTTTGAAGGAGAGTTTGATCTAAAAAAAAAGGAGAGAAAGTCATGGGAATATAATTTGTAAGAGTATATATAGTATAGAGTATATTAGTAGGAGTAGTAGTATAGTGATAGTAGTAGTAGTTGTAGTAGTAGTAGTAGTAGTAGCAGTAGTAGGAGGAGTATTAGTAGCAGTAGTAGTAGTAGTAGTAGTAGTAGTAGTAGTAGTAGGAGTAGTAGTAGCAGTAGTAGTAGTAGTAGTAGTAGTAGTAGTAGTAGTAGTAGTAGTAGTAGTAGTAGTAGTAGGAGTAGTAGTAGTAGGAGGAGGAGGAGGAGGAGTAGTAGTAGTTGTAAAGGAGGAGGCCGGCAATAAAGCTGTAATGGTAATTGTAGTACTGTAGTAGAAATGATACAAACATATTAATAAAGAGAAGTACTGTATATAGCAGTAGTATAATTGGTTGTTGTGGTGAAGCTAGTACGTAGGCCTATAGTACTAAACTTAGTAGCAAAGTTTGTAGTTGTAGTAGTATTGCAGTAGTATAGTAGTAGTAGTAGTAGAAGTAGAAGTAGTAGTAGTAGTAGTAGTAGCAGCAGCAGTAGTAGTAGTAGCCTAGTAGAAGTAGTAGTAGTAGTAGTAGTAGTAGTAGTAGTAGTAGTAGTAGTAGTAGTAGTAGTAGTAGTAGTAGTATAGTAGTAGTAGTATAATGGTAGTCATAGAAGTAGTAGTAGTAGTAGTAGTAGTAGTAGTAGTAGTAGTAGTAGTAGTAGTAGTAGTATTAGTAGTAGTAGTAATAGTTGTAGTAGTAGTAGTAGTAGTAGTAGTAGTAGTAGTAGTAGTAGTAGTAGTAGTAGTAGTAGTAGTAGTAGTATAGTATAGTATAGTATAGTATAGTATAGTAGTAGTAGTAGTGGTGGTAGTAGTAGTAGTAGTAGTAGTAGTAGAAGTAGTAGTATCAGCAGTAAATAGACGGATCCGGGGCCCGGTCGCGGCCCCCTCTCATGCATATCGGCGGCGCAAAAAAAATGTGAAGAGTAAAAAGCAGAAGGGAAAAAAAGGAGAGGTCGAACAACAAAAAATGAAGGGTAAAAATAAGAAGGGGATGAAAAGTGTATAAATCAATTAAGGGAAGGGAAGAGTAAATTGGAAAATACAAAACGTATACGTTGACACGACAATTGCTCCTGCGACATTTGCTCCTGTCCTTATATCCCAGAGGGCATAGGATTAGTGTTCGGATTGTAAAAGAGTTTTTGGTTCAGAATGTAATGTAAAGATAAATAAGTTAATTTTGGAGGTAAGGTTTAGGTTTTGCTCAGATTTGTCATCGGGGGAGCGTTTCGTCAATATTTTCATCCGACAAGTTGTCAGATCTGACATCTTTCCATGATTTTGATTGGCTGAGAGGCACTGTTCCTATGGTAACTGTCGGATAAAATGGGGCTTGTCGGATAAATCGTCCGACAAGTCCTTTCATGAAATGCACCCCCGAACAATTGTCGCAGGCTGTGACAGTTTATTTATTGTATAGTCAAATTGTCTATTATGCGTGTACATGTTAAAAGAGTTATGAACATAACTTGTTTATAATTCACTGCTGTCAGTGGCGGACCGTGACCCGGGGGAGACAAAGCATTGGAGGGGCACAGCATTGTTCACAAACAATACAGTATGAAATATTTTGTATATTTATGTTATAAAGAAGATTGTTGAAAATAAAGAACCCCGTGGAAGGGGAAAAGAGAGAGAAAAGATTCGCAGGAGCAAACGTCACGGATGACGGAAATACATATCCTGCTCAAATTGACGACATGGGCTTTCGACATTCAAGTCAATGTTCACAGAACATTTTCGCTTATTATTCCAGCTTTCATTATTTTGTTTAGCATTTATTGTGACATTAACGAGTTCTTCCTGTTCATTGTTTCAAGTCTGTATAATATCAACAATATCCAGCTCGCACTGTGCACTAACATATTACTGAGATACATATTCTCTTTATGAAATATATTCATGTTTATAATGACAAAAAGTTGTTAAATATTCCCTTTCTGCCCTGAATTTATAAAACAAAAAATCAATTCGCGCTGCCGTGCTTGCATTGTATTAGTGAAAATACACAATCTCCATTATGCCAGCCAAAGCAGCTATTATTTCACTATTTTGAATACTTAAAATATGATTTTGTGCTGCGTTGATATATCTGAATGATGCCATGCCCGCAAAAAATTGTCATTGTCATAAATTCCTCCTGTGTTTAATGATTACAGCGAAAATGCTTAAAATATTCAGTTTAAAGCTCTAAATAAATCCGCTTGCATTAAGTTGGATCACTAAAATAAGCAGCCTCTGAATTTTGTTGTCAATAACAACTTTGGTTTCAAAGTAATGGATTTATTATTTTGGTGTGACACATAGGTATCATATAATTCGAGTAGTTCCCCCCCCCCCCTCCGGTTCCACCCACTTGCACACACACTCCATTTCTGTTCGTTTTCCTTTACTGATATTGTGACGTCAGATTTTTTCTTTCAGACTCAAGCAATATAATTGGTTTCCAGGTAACCCTTTCCATTATGGCTGCTATTACTCAAACATTTATTTTGCTATACATTTTTTTCATTTCTTTATCTTATGCTCACATATTGAATTTATGTCTAAATTTTGTTATTGCTCCTCTGTTATAATTTGTCACATTACAATGTACTTTATTGTCATATTACGATTATGTTTATGTATTGTAAATTTATTTTGAACGGACAATAAATGCTGAAAACTTCTGAAAAAAATAAATTACTAATTCCTAAATCTTTTCTGCCCTACCCATTTCCCCCGGATAAATTCCGGGGGGCACTTACATTGACGAGTGGATACCATGCGCGACCAAAAAACACGTATAAAGGATTTTCAAGATAGGGCACGTTACGTACGTAAGGTAATAAGGGTGTCAAAACTCAAACTATAAAATAATGGGTATCTATTTTTGCTAGGGCGAACTACCTCTTCAAAACAGCCCCCAGAGAATGGTACCTATATAAGAAACACCCATAAATTTGAATCCCTAATTCGCGACACATTTCAAAATTCATGTGGTAACAGTTATACATTTACACTAGTTTGGGAACCTGACATCCACTTGGACTAGCTGCAATGAGGTATTGCTCTAAAGAGTGAACAATAATTGTATCATTTACATTTAATTATACGCATCATATTAATCAGGGGCGGATCCAGGATTTTCAAAAGGGGGGGGGGCACATTTTCCTGAAAAATGACACGCAAAAAACGTTTTCCACCTATATACAACTTAAGGTAATTCGTCAACAAAAATAATTAACAAGCAAAAAAGTCCTCGCTTTAAAAAGGGGGCACACTTGAGTTAGAACCGCATATTTGCTAAGATTTTAATTGTACCTCTCATTAAGGGGGGGGCGGGCCGGTTGTGCCCCTGGATCCGCCAGTGACATCAAGACATCAATATCTATTCATCATGATCCATCATGATGTGGAAATAAAGAAAATTACTTTTATTACAGAATGTTTAGTTATTTTTTGTTGTCCAGGTGAAATTATGAAAGTAGTTCGACGTAGACCCGAACTTGTTTGTTTCAGAGGGTTAATGGCTGCACACATTTGTGTTTACATAAACAAAAAAATCGTTGGGTTTGCATGTGAACGCTGTTCTGCTAACGAACTTAAGATCCTTTCATCAGTCACCAATTTGAATCATTTGGGCAAGAAAATGCTTGAGTTTAGTTTTATAAATGACAAAGTATAGACCTAAAATGACAACATAACAACAAAAAAACAAGATAATGATAAGTTCTTATAGCCCATTTCGTCGACAACCACGACTTAAGAGTCCGGTCAAGGATGATAACTATTATGACGTAGCCTATCTTTATCATCTTTACCTCTGCCATTTTTACCTCTGCCATTATTACCTCTGCCATTTTTACCTCTGCCATTTTTACCTCTGCCATTTTTCCCTCTGCCATTATTACCTCTGCCATTTTTACCTCTGCCATTTTTACCTCTGCCATTTATACCTCTGCCATTTTTATCTCTGCCATTATTACCTCTGCCATTTTTACCTCTGCCATTTTTTACTCTGCCATTTTTAGCTGGCACCAAAAAATTAAGACTAAATTGTTTTATAAAGGATGTACTTTTTGCCCCAAGATTCAACACTATACGTGTTTAGAGTACGATTTGCCCGAGGTGTGGGAGGTGGGACTGTATAAATCCAACGATGTAGGTAAAGGTACGACCGACGTCCGTGAAAGAACAATTAAAATATTGATGTACTTGTTTAGGGGTTCAATTCAGGGAATACTTGCCAAGATCAGAGTATCGTTTTGTTTCATCACACGCCAATACTTGTTAAGGGGTGCATTTTCAGAATATGGGAATACGTGTTTAGGGTGCTTTTCGAGACCCCATGGTCTCGCGCATGGTATCCACTCGTCAATGGAAGTGCCCCCCCCCCCCCCGGGATAATTAAACTCACAGCACACAACGACTTGGAGGCAGGCTATATCATAAATATTTTGCAATGTGATAATCAATATCATTCGGGATTCACTGTCACTGTCCGATCCACTATACCGTGGAGCTATATGTACACACACGACGTGTAACCAGATGCGAGATGTACTCATCCACGCATTGTGAGCCCGGTTCATAAGCTGGTATGGTATTAGAGGATGTTTGTATAGAGAAAAAATTACATCCCCGGGACATGGCCCGGGATGCATCTTTGAAACATTTAAAGAGGTGAATGAGAAGGAAACTAACGTCTTACCTTTGCCCCGAGCTTCCATCCTTTTTTTAATATGTATTATGTTATTCCTAGTGACTGGTGCAGAAATGGAATGTGGATACGTCGAGATGAATTTAAGTGGAATGGTAGTTGGGGAGGGTGCATATCTCTTTTTTCGACATCGGATAGTCTTGCTCCCATGCCGACTTTTATAGTGTTTTGGGGGGAAGGGTAAACTAGCCATTCCCACTTCGGAGAGTTATCAAGGGACTATACAGTGAAGAGGAGAAAGTGAGAGAGGGAGGGAGAAAGAGAGGGGGTGGGGTGGGGGCCACCTGTGTGGAATATCCTTGGTTCGAGATTCGCCAAGATTTACTTATTTCAAGAAAGAAAGGGTGGCTGAGAGAGAATAATAGGAGATATGCTTAAACTTGCTACTAAAATATTAAAATGTTACAACATTCTCTCCCCCCCCCCCCTCTCTCTCTCCCTCGATCTCCCTCTTTCCCCACACTCTCTCTCAGTTTACACGAGATTTAATGTTCAATGCGATGCTTGTTAAATTCCATTTAAGCTCTTAGGTGAGCTAAACACATCGATGAACTTTAGACTTATCTTCGTTTTATTTTTTTCCCCTGTGACCTTCAACCAAAACAATACTCGGATATTTTTTTCAAAAGACTGACAAGAAAGGTGCATTTTAGTGGTGCATGCAATATGGCTCACTAACTTCCATAACATCTGTGCATTCAAAAAGTATTTCAAACACATGCAGGAGTGAACGGCTCCACATGGTGCGATCACGCACCCCTCTGATTTGTCAAATAATGAAGAAAAATTGCATCTCGTTTTTATGACGGCCACGGCCCCTCCCCCACCAAATTATTAAGAAGCCACTCCTACCTGTTGTATAATACATTCATATGTACCGTATTGCAAGTTGACGAAATGGATGTGACATAACTGCAATCAAATTCGCTATGGGGCTTCGTATACATATAGTGCCAGGATTCTTCTAACGGTTGGTGCAGGAGGGGGGAGATGACATTAAAAGGCCCTCATCATTTTTCTAAACTGAAGAATTGGGGTAGGCTGCTTTAGAGTTAAACGACCCAAAACGATCTTTCGTATGGTCTTCTTCCTCCCCCGGGATAGGGGCAGTCGCCGCTCCCACTTTTGTGCCGCCATGCACTGATCGGATCCATACTAGTTTTGGAATTAGAAATGGATTGACAGAATACTCTGTTTAAAATTATTTTAGTTTAATAATGCAGAAACACGGTAGCCTTAATGTATTCAGGGACGGTACACTTCCACCTCAGAAAAATGTTTATTTAAATCAATACAGAAAAATCAGACAAGCATAATGCTGAAAATTTCATCAAAATTTGATGTAAAACAAGAAAGTTATGACATTTTAAAGTTTCGCTTATTTTTCACAAAATAGTTATCTGCACCGTAATTTAGTCACATGCAAACGGGAGAATCGATGATGTCCCTCACTCACTATTTCTTTTAGTGTTCGAATTATACATTATTTCAATTTTTGTTAATTTGACAATGATGACCAACTTGACTGAACCATAAAATGTTAAGCAATGGTAATTCAACATGTTCAGGGAGAAATAAAACTTTGTTTGACAGGACAATGAGGAGAAAATCATAATATTTCATATTTAATATAATAAAATACAAAAGAAATAGTGGGTGAGAGATTTCATCAGTTCCCTCATTTGCATACCGACCGGAATGTCATGAATGTGCATATAACTATTTTGTGAACTTAAGCGAAACTTTAAAAGGTCATAACTTTCCTATTTTACATCCGATTTTAATGAAATTTTCTGTGTTACATGTATGCTTGTTGGATTTTTTTTTCTTTTTATTCAAATCAACTTTTTTTGGGGGGTGGACCTGTCCTTTAAATTTGATTTTCAAGAAGTGAAAATGGAAAATGGTAAGAAAAGAGAAGACCCAGGCCGTGGAAAGAAGAGCAAGCATGTAGCTCTATTATCAACACCATAATTCGAATATAAGATAAACAATCAGGGATACTTGATATGTTATGATGAGAACCACGTTTCTGCAATCTAAACATTGTTTTTTTTCTCAAGAACACTCCCTTCCTGCAATTCGATTCGATAAAAGCCGATGGTGATCCGCTTAGAATATATTATTTTAATATAAGCAGTATAAACTACATTATCAAGGAGCGTCAAACAGAGCTCATTGATCAGACAGATATTGGTATCAAAATCAACGATTTCGTGCAAGATGATGTTATTACATGTAGTTTGATTTTTCTTTGCAGTGCATGGACACTATGCCTGTACATGGTCTTTCAAAGGACACTAAATAATCATCCCTAAGCTTTTAGTATATGAAACATTTTCCCCAACCTTGAATAAAGCATCAATTTTCACAACATGGTGAATTTTACAAGTAAAAAAGGTGTTGCTAAAAGTATACCGTCCCCTCTCGATTTTTGTCAATTTTGATACCATTTTCAGTGTAGATGCGTCGTTCGATGGTAAAAAACAAGAATTTTTCATTGCTTTTGCTTGTGTTGTGTACGAGTATGTTGCCGGCCTTTACCCTCCCCCCTATCCCCGGGGGATACATGCATGACGTTGTTTTGTGGATATTCATATGGTTTGGGGTTCGATTGCCACCTCGGTACTAACGTCCTTTAGCAAGGCACCTAGGCATCTATAAGCATTATAGGCCTATGCTTATATATATGCCTATAGATAGATTTACACTTTATTCATTCAAAGCTGCATGTAATACCTAAAATCTCTATGTGTTTCCTACCAACCGATAGTACACTCCCCGCATCTGCACTCTCGCACACTTGCACTTTCACTTTTATTAACATTATGATTATAACTTTCTCATTTGAATTTTTCTTTCCCTATCATCTTTTTTTTTTTTTTTTGGGGGGGGGTATTTTTTTCCTGTTGTTTTGAGCAATAAAAGATAAATCTCTTATTGCACTGTTTGTTTTTGTTTTCTTTCCCCTTTCCTTTCGAGGCCTTTATCAATTTCAAGCTCTAAGCTTAAGATGGAGGTCTCCAACATTTCAAAATTTATTATGTCGATATATATACATGCATATATATTTCTGCTATATGTTTCAATAAAAACAAAATATTATTTATTCGGCAAATAATATACAAAAATACATATCAGTGTAAACAATACAAATTAAGAAATACCAACCATTGGAACGCCAGGGACAGAAAAGGTTCACTTAATTACTGTGGCATGAAGCCTCCTGTCCCAATTCCAATGGTTGATTTACAATATATATTAATAACTAAACAATAATAAAATACTCATAATTATAAAGGGGTGTAGAATATGCGATTAATAAAATATATAAATAAATCTAGTTACTTGTAACTGAAAATGAGTGGAAATGACGGGGAAAGAGAAGAAAGCTGAAGGTGACAAAGAGAAAGGAAAGGAGAGAGTGGGAGAGAGAGAGATGGGAAAGGAAAAGAAAAAGTGACACAGGCAAAGGAATTGTGAACACACCCAAAGTGGTACAATAATATACTTAAAATAAGACTTAACTTCTAAGGGATTTAGGAGGTATAATTATATTTTAATTAAAATGTTAGAATGTATATGCATATTATATGTTATTCATTTTATCATTTGCTTATTGTTACGTAATACGCTGAGAAAAAATGATAACACATTTATTTACTTTTGTTATCGGAATATGGGAATAAATCAAATCAAATCGAATTAAATCATTTGCCCTGCCCATTTCACACAGGGCCGCGAAGGGGGGGGGGTAGAGACTAGCTATTCGTACAACTATTCTCTAGGACCGGGATAATAATATGCAGCACTCGGAGATGTTGCACATTATGTTGCGTAATATTATCATATATACAATGGGCCTATATAATTATACCTACCCCTTCTCGCGGTGTCCCCCGGGGTGTCCCCAGAGGGTTCATCCACCTCCAGCCCTGAGCCTTGGTCGACTGCAGATGATCCCAGACCCATACTCGAGAGCAAACTGGCCCACATTGAAGAAACTCCCAACGAATTATTTTCACTTCAGTGGTATAAAATGCGGTAGTATCCCGTCAAGTTCAGGCTGTTTTTTAAGCCTGCATTCAACTAAGCGTATAATACCAACACAATGAAGAGCTCCAGCGTCAAAGGCTCCATACAATGTTTCAGAGGAGTTTTGGGAGCTGATGTCAATGAACAATATTGCATGGAGCCCTATTCTAATTTCCGGATGTTCTTAATTACACGTCCAACGCGAAGGTAATCATCAGTAAAGCGAAGGATTATGTCCGAGTGTAACCTATCTCCAACTTTGAAGTTGTTGTCAAACTTGTGCAACATTCACATCAACGAAACCAACTCAAAGTGACCTTAGAACTGTCGATTGGTCATAACGTAAAAACTTTTGTCGGACTGGAGATGGTACCACCGGTGTTACTGGGGGCGGGGCAGTACAAAGACTGTTATCGCCTTTATCACATTGCAACATAACCGAATGAAAAGTCAATGTATCAATGCCAGTTTTCGTTCTCTTGATTATGCCCCGATAAAAGTCTCGTGAAAAGTTTGGAGCAATGCCAGTGATCATTTCCGAAGTTTTGGGCGGGTGCTATTCCCCAGCTATATAGCTATACCTGCCTCCTGCCTCTATTCCGCCCCACCCCCCTCTCTCTCTCTCTCCCTCTGGTCTCTCCCCTCCTTCTGATCTCTCTTCTGCGCTCTCTCTATCACTATCTCAACTCACATCCGTTTGGAGAAGATCATGTGACAATTACACAAAGATGCTAATATTAATGCAAATACTAATAATATGGATGAATCAGGGGCGTGGAACGATTTTCAAGGGGTTGGGAGGGGGGGGGGGGTTGGGCTGAACATGCAACAAATCATGATTCAATCAGACCTTTCCGATTTCATAGTAACTTTCACGTTTTTATACATACACGTCGGATTGATAAAGTTGCGGGTGATGAAGCCCCCAGCCCCCGCCCCCTCCCAGAGTCCCGAGTCCCGTTTTAATGAAATTATGATGGAACTCTTAACCAATATCCTTAATAAAAAAAGAAGATCTTTGAAATAATGTGTGGATAATTTTGCCTGAAAGATATGAAGAAATTGCAATAGGGGCTTTTCTGTTTCACGTTTGATTTTCACAATTTTATAAGCCTTTGAAATTCAATTACGAAACGAGAAAAAATTGTTAAGATATCCTTGAATACAAAAGTAAGAGTCATCTAAGAAACATTTAGATTTTAGGTATGTCACATGGAAAATAAAAGTAGTAAAATGGTGATAGACATTCTTTCCCAGTATTATCATTGTTATTGTCATAAAATTGAGGACAAAGTCTATCATGCCGTATTGCAAATAAAATTATTATTATTGGTAGAAATAGTAGTAAGTGTTGTGTTGTTATCAAACTTTTACGAATTATGCTAGTATAAGCCCTCTTAATGTTTAGAATCTGAACTGAAATGATTGAAGATTTTAATACATGTAAAAATTAAACCAGGAACAGCGCGATGTTGCAAAATCATGCTCGTGATAACGCGGGAATCCGGGGACTTCCCGGAGGGTTCGTCGTCATGACGAGGGGCATATCCTTTCTGGCGAAAATCCACCCATGAACAATAACGTGATTTGAATCAAAAGAGAAATCAAATCCCATTAATAAGTAGGATGTAACATAGTTAACGCTATGACATTTTAGAATTTCGCTTATTTCCCCCCCCCCCCCAAAAAAAAAAGTTTATTATGCATATTCAAATGCATAGAGGGCCGATCGATGATTCTTTAGAATTTTATTGTATGGATTAAACAATACTCAAATTTTCTACAACAAGAAAAGTCATCGTATCACATAAAATACAGCAGATTTTTTTTTTTATATAGACCTATCACTAAACAAAATTTTCATGTAGGCCTACTGACCAGGAAAAAAAGAACATATGCACCTTCTTAATAAAGTTTAAGTATCTTACTCAACAAATTACGTGAGCGTGAAACATATAGGCTATTTCTTTTTAAAGAACTAACCTAAAAAGAAACAATTCAAGCACCATATGAATTCTGGAATAAATAAAATAGGTCTGTAAACTAAACAAATAATGACAGCAAGAATCTTGAGCTATACTGACCTGATATTGGGACATTTTAAGCACATTTGATAATCGTGAACTGGGATATCTATATGCGGGCGCGAAGCGCAAGTGAAATTTACATTTCAATATTGAGACCGGGCTGAAAGGTTTGCCATTTGCCAATTTTACCCCTCCTCTCATCTATTTCACCTTTAATATCCTTCCTTCTTTTATTTCTCTTCATATTCTTGTTTTCATTCCAGCTTCCTTAATCTTCTTCCTTTTCTCTTATCTCCCCTATCCCCATGTTCTTTGCTTCGCCAGCAGGGGACCACGGCCGTTTCCGCCCGTGGACTGGCATATCAGTATCACCTATATATTTCATTTTCCTGCTATTCCTTTGGTAAAGGCTGGGTTCACATAGAAGTATACTATTCGGGTATACGGTGCACGTTTTTTTAGGGCACGCGAATAGCTTGAATCGAACAATAGGATTTCCTAATACCGGGTCACATGAGAGGGCACTATGCGAAAATACCGTTAGCTGCGTATAGTATAGTATAGTGGGAATCGCACTTGTTCGATTTTCGTGCAGCGTATACAGACGTGGCAGGTGGTGTTCTGAATTTCCCTATAATATTTACTGTGTGCGTTGGTTAAATGAGATAAGTTCAAATGAAATGATTTCTTGGTACTCATTATTTTTATTGGATTTTCTTAGCACATGCCGTCATATTTAAGTTATCCAGCACTTCAGAATTTATCTCATGCACATGTTGTATGATTTATGTGGGCTCTGCATTTTTCGTTCTATCTTTTTTTACCTTGAAATGACTGAAGATACAAGGTCAAAAAGGTCCGCAGCGAAGGCTACTTGAGCTATGTTGTTGTGTATCGCTGAGTCATTTTTAATTAATTACTTAATTATTCTTATAATAAGTCGATAATAATGTGGAAATAGATTTCATTCAAGAAAATATTGTTTATAAAATGATTTATTTATTATTTCACTTTTGCTATGATTTCACAGAGCTGGGATGGGGGAGTACAATCAAGCTCCCCCCTAAAAATGACGTCATCAAAGCAAAAATAGGAATGATTGATAAAATCAATTAGGCTGATACAGGTTTGAAATCTTAAAATATAAATTTGGAAACATAACTACAGTATTTTCAATAACATTCCTCAACCCCCCCCCCCCTCCCCCAAAAATAAAATTTTAGTTTTTAGTGTGTAAAATCATATGGCTCAAATAAGCCCATCTCGACGGACTGGCTGAACTAACCCCATTAAAAAAAATCATTAAAAGTTGTATTAAATAGAAGTTTAAGAATTTGCAGAGGTGACTTCTTTGCTTGAAGTTAGTCCAAAGCAAGCTTATTTTCGAATCTTAGTAAGTTATGTAGAAAAAATATGATTTCTTTTCTTTTTTTCCCCAGAAATTAACTTCAGCTAGGAAAAAATGTGTTTTGTCATACTTATAAGTCCTGGGCCCCGTTGCATAACATTTTGGAAGTGTTGTCGTACCCATACCGTTCTTCTTTTCTTCAGTTCATATGTACCTCCTCAGCCTCGGCCAGTAGGAGAAGAGCCAAATCTTCTTCGTCTGAAGTATCCATTTTGAATATTAAAGTAGGACACGCGTGCTACCTTTATGTGACCCGCCATGCCCGTATAGCGTATAGCGAATAGCGAATAGAGAATACCATTTACCGTATACTTCTATGTGAACCCAGCCTAGGAATAATGGGTTTCTACTGATGCGGGAAAATATCTCAACTGGTTGCCTTTCACGCCCCCCTCTCTCTGTTCATATCTTGGGGAGCCTTTCATCAAAATTAGGTCGTCGGGTCTGACAACTTTCCTTGATTTTGATTGGATGAGAAGCGCTGTTACTATGGTAACTGGCGGATAAAACATGCCCAGGATTTTCAATTGTCATGATTGTCGGATAAAACGTCCGATTATAACTCCCTTTCATGAAACGCTCCTCGGGGTCCCGTATAACACAAAGGTTAGCGATTAATCGTACCCCTGATTTTGACGATTGATTGTACATTGTAGTCAATGCATGCATGCATGCATTCAATCATTAAAAAATGTTGTACAATGATCGTTAAGCTTTGTGTTACGTACGGGCCCATGATTTCCTAATTACCTTTTTAGAATACCAATTTCTCTCTTCTCTTATTTTGTTTTCTTATCCACCTTATGCTATTTGTCTTGTTAATAAGGCTCGCGGGGGCGGGGCGACTCCGCTTCCATTTTTTAAGAAAAAGACATTCTTCTCACGTTATTCTATTGGGGGCAACCGGGGGGGGGGGGGCAACCTTGCTTTCCGCTTCCATTTTTTACGAAAAAGACACCCTTCTCACGTTATTCTATTGGGGCCAACCGGGGGGGGGGGGGCAACTATTTCGGGGTTTATTTCATGGGGGAGCTATAGAGTGTCTATTGCTTCCCCTTTCTTTTTTGTTTAATATTCATTTCCATTTTAATTCCCCTTCATTATTCTCATTACACCTCTCGGCTCTAAGATTTGCTGTGAAGGGGTGCACGATGGTTAAACAGTGATAATAATAATTTTGATAAAGAATATTATGACGACGACTATACGGGATGATCGATGCTATAACTGCTATTGATAATGATGATGATGAATATTGATGATGATGATGATGATGCTGATATTCATGATGAGGAAAACGGTGATGATGAATGATTTTTTTTTAAATATATATTATATCTTTTTTACAAGTTCACACCTAGTTACCATTAATGCATATAGCATTTCCATTTATTTGAAAGCAGGATTAAAGAGCATTGTAGATTAAATGCCTTGCTCATGGGCATAGCTGCAGCGGCCGGGGATCGAACACCGGACTTTTTCATGTATAGCCAGGCGCCTAGACCACTCGGCCACGGCACCTCCACATGATTATTTTTGTTTTGAATAATATTTTATTTTCTTCCTCTTTCAAATCATTAAGTTTACAATCACAATTCATATAAATAAAGATTCTTTGCATGTATACAATCAATAAACAATCAAGCAAATAAATACATCAATATCAATGAGATTACAAATATGTTCAAAATGATTACAAATGAAATTAAATTGCTAAATTTCTCTTCTATAACAATGTGAAAGCAAAGGGAAAAACCCATATCAATCGACAAAATTCCAAATATCGCAAAACAAGTTATTCACAAACTAATTATGGTAGTGGATCGTATTACCGAACACTGTTCATGATATTCAATCATATCAAACACATTATTCTCATAAAATTCACCAAACTTTCACCATAAATACACAATTACCTACAAAATATATATATGTAAACATTTTTCCAAAATCGTTTTTCCTTTTTACGATAATAGCTTCCAATCGAACCCCTCTTCGCATGTGAAATATTTTGGTCACTTGAAAAAGGTATCGTATTACCAAACGTGTGTTTTCTATGGGAAAAGTTGAGAAAACAACAAAATCACTGATGAGCTATTTTGACAATATTTTATTATTTTTAGAATATTAAGACGTTAAAAATGTGTTTTTGACAATTTTTCATCATCTTTCTATTCAAGTTCCCTTTGGAAGGGTGTTGCAAAGTTTTGAGCGTATGAAATTAAATTCTGACGCGTACGATGCGCACGTTCGGTAATACAAGGCCGGTCGGTAATACAATCACTCACTATACCGGTATCTCATATAAAAATAATAAAAAAAGAGCATATAAATTCATATCAAAATTATCTCAAATCAATATAACTGTACAATTTCTTCAAAACGTTAAGTTTTAACCCGAAAATATATATTTTTTTTTTAATGAAAACTCTTTTAACTTTTTCCCCCCAAAAAGTACATAATATAAAATAAAATTACCTCAATATTTATATCATGTTAATGTCAAAATTATGTCAAATCAAATGAACTATTTTTTTCATGGAACTCTATGTTAAGAGGAAGGTTACATATATACGGGCATATATAATCTTTCACTCACCCACGCACGATGATGATGAGGATGAAGTGTTGCTTCCCTTTACGTTCGTTGGCACGCTAAATTACCATCGACATATGACGTATAAGGTCGTATACATGCGTGCATGCTCGGTAGTCGGGGCCCTGGCTTGGCGCTTGGCATAACTAGTAAGCTATATTTTAACATTTTCTGTATCTTGTATTTGTTGGTGTGCGTATTGATACCTTGATGATTGAAAATCTTTTTAACGCGTTTTGATAGCTCTAGATAATCAATAAAATGAATTAAAAACAATGTCGTTGTGCATAAATGTTAATGCCGATTGGCAACTTAAATCTGAACGTGTGGGGCTGTTCAATATTTATTACAGCCCCACACGTTCAGATTTACGTATGGTACTATGAATTCATTGAAGGGGTCCTATGTCTTCGCACCTAGAAATCACTCATTCAATGAACAAGGTGTTGATATAAACTTGTTCTCTGCTACTATTCCCAGTGTGGTGAAATAAGGTTGGCAATGTTTGGCTTTATTTCTCTTGTTTTGGGGGGACAAATGCTTTATTTTTTTAAACTGTCACAGACACAGTGTCACTCAGGCCAGGGGCCCGTTTCTCAACACCATCATAAGTCTAACTTCTTGACTAAATCGGAGATGGTGAGCTACTTGTCCGCTAACCGTTTCACGAAGCCCTCTTTGCCAAGATCGGGGATAACAACCTGACTAAATGTTTATGACACCTCCGAACCTGTCATAACTTCTTTCTTAGTCATAGTTAGTGACGTAGTGCCTAGTGGCATCACGTGGGTAGACTATGTCTATGACATGCAAAAGTGCCTCGAAATTTGAAAATTATAATCTTACGTAACCAATCATAGGGACAGTGATTTTCCGTTTCAAAAAATTGCCTTTTCCGTTTCAGAAAATCTCAAATTCCGTTTCAGCATGTCAGAAAACGGAAATTCCGTTTCCCCATAGACTTTGTACACATGGAAAAGTGACAATTCCGTTTACACATTGAATAGCAAAATCACAACACGTACACTCGCACTGGTCAAAATTTGTATCTGCTATTGTACCAACAACACAATAGAATAGGTTCTAATCGGATCTATGCGGGTGCATAAAATATTTTTACGAACCCACATAGCATGCATACATCCACTCACACAACATGCGAGGTTAGTATACTAACCTCGCACAACACATGTGATTTCATAGTGCATTTTTACGTTTTCATTCATCACACAAATGTGAGGGACTAAACTACGCCAAACCTTTCAATATTTGTCCACTGTTAATCTTGATCGTATGGTTTAAGTTTATTTGAAAAAGAAATTATAAATTATTTATTAAAGTGTTTTTATCACTTACCTCCAAATCTCAACCAGGATACTTCGCTCGGTCCGTCCTTAGTCATCCTTCGAACTGCGGTGGAAATTACGCAAACAACAATCGAAATGCGAAATTTTCCTATCGAACATTCTCGATTCAAGTCGTCGGCGCATAATAGGAAATTGTACCAAAAATCAACATAGTTCTCTATTTATTCAAACAATTTTTTCTGGGGTGCACTTGACCTTTAAAAGATTTTCCAATGAAAATATTACATGGAACTTGGAAATACAAATCATAATTTGGTTGAACAAAATGTTTTCTGTTAAAGTATAAAACAGAAGAGGAACATATCATTCACATATTTTTATATCCAAAATATGTTGCCTTAGTATGGAATAATCACAATGACATAAAATGAAAATGGGTAAAGTACCTTCCTAATGATCATTGAGATTTCGCCTATGGAATCATTGTTTAATAATTTTCAAAGCTTTAAATAGATGAAAATGTTCATTGAGAAAATATACATATATATATATGAACAAAATGATAATGTCCCGATTGTTTCGCATTACGTGTGTTAGATTGCGGGCGTTTGTGTGTGTGTGTAGGAAGCAAGATATTCGTGTTAATGTTTGCACAAAAAAGGAGAGGGAAAGGGAAAGGAAAAGGGGAGGGGGAAAGGTAGAGGAGAGAGAGGAAGGTAGAGGAGAGAGAGGGAAAAGGAGACCATAAAATAGAAAGAAAACAAAGGAAAGGAAGAGGGGAAGGGAGAGAGAAAGAAAAATGGAAAGAGCGAGAAAAGAGTAGGGGAGGGAGAAAGGAAAGAAAAGAAGGGAAAGGAAAAAGGGAGAAAGGGAATGGAGGGGGCGGGAAAGGAAAGGAGAGACAATAAAAGACAGATCAGGGGAGGGGGAAAAGTAGAGGAGAGAGAGGGAAAAGGAGACCATAAAATAGAAAGAAAACAAAAGAAAGGAAGAGGGGGAGGGAGAGGGAAAGAAAAATGGAAAGAGCGAGAAAAGAGTAGGGGAGGGAGAAAGGAAACAAAAGAAGAGAAAGGAAAAAGCGAGAAAGGGAATGGAGGGGGTGGGAAAGGGAAGGAGAGACAATAAAAGACAGATCAGGGGAGGGGGAAAGGTAGAGGAGAGAGAGGGAAAAGGAGACCATAAAATAGAAAGAAAACAAAAGAAAGGAAGAGGGGAAGGGAGAGGGAAAGAAAAATGGAAAGAGCGAGAAAAGAGTAGGGGAGGGAGAAAGGAAAGGAAAAGCGAAAAAGGGAAGGGAAAGGGAGAGAAGGGAGAACGAAAATGGGGAAAGGGAGAAGGAGAGGGGATGATGAAGGGGATAGGAAAATGTCAAGTTTGAAGATCTGAATATTAACACTAAAACAAAATTAGAATCCCATGTTTTATTTATAAAAATACCATCTTTTTCATGATTATAAAGGTTCAACGTCCCTGTTCTAGGTCTAAACTTCAACATAAATCTACTGGCGCTTCGCGCTTGAATTCTGGAGGTCATTCCTCTTTTAAAAGTATAGGTAATCTGTCGGACTTTTCAAATCCCAAATTTAAATCTTAAGCGCAAATGCCCTCGCATTATTTTTCATTTAGATACAGTCCTGTCATCAATATCAAAAACTCTAAGCGCGAGCTTCGCGCTGGCATCATTTTTGTAAGTGACATTTATGATGTTGTTCATATTTAAAAAATGTCCATTTGTTGAGGTTTAAATGTCCAAAAGTTCAGCGCTCGCATAATTTGTAAGGTAAATAGGCCTACTCTTTTAATTGTTATACAAAGGCGCTTATACAACGTCCAGAATGCAGTTCGGAATATTGAAAATAACTACTGGTCCCGCTATTTCTGCCCGTGGGGCAAGCATTTATCATTTTGAATCATGAGATTCACCTTTAAAATATGATGAAAAAGTATCGTTAAGACTGAATTAAGAAAAAAAGAAGCTCACGTTTCACGCTCGCATTTTGATCCGTTAGCTTGTGATAATAATGGTGACTTCGTTAATATATCTTAGCGGACATGTCCACCTTTTGGTGCTTCAAGAAAAATAAACACAACACACAAATAATAATAGAAAACGAACAAGAATAGAATAGATAGTTACCTATCCCACTCATGAATTCTTATTTAACAGTCCCCAAAACGTTTTTTTTTCGTGTTAGCTTATTTCATATACATATATATATATAAATATATATATATATATATATATAGGTCTCCTCATCATGGTTATAAAAAGTGCTCAGAATGTTTTATTTTCAAGTCCTTGTTTCAGAATTTTCAGCTCGGGCAGCTCTATCGCATTTTGTTTACTATCCTGTTGATTTATTTACTTGAACAAAATATTTAAAATGTCCAGCTTTTAGAACAGATATCAAAAAAAGGTATTCACCTTTGATCATAGATGAGGAAGAAGAAAAAAGTGCAAAAAAATAGGAAACAAACTAACGAATTAATGTGACATAATTTTTCTTCATTTCAAGGCGACTCTTTACATTTCATCATCGCTGATGGCGCTACAATAGAAAATACTGCTTGACAGCAAAAAAAAAAAAAGAAAGAGGAAAATAATGCTGAGCGTCTAAAATGCAGCTAGCAGTACAAGCTGCATGCTGCGTAAACAAACATCTTGTGAATAATATCGCGCGCCCTCTTTAAGCAAAAGTTTACAACCACGATGACCCTGCGGTATCTACGTGAAGATCACGAGAAAATGCTTTTTTTTTCTTAAAAACACACCAAAGAAAAGTCAAGAAACGATCCATATGGTTCGTTAAGTGTCATAGCACAATTAGAAACATTATTTTAAAAGGAATGGCATAGTTATTTTAGTAAAAAGGGTGTGAAAAATTTGCGTGCACCATGTGCATATGAATCCTTCGCACCCGAGATGCATTGATCCCATGAGTGGCATACATCCTCACCTTTCACATTATTAGCATTATTTCACGGTGAAATGATATTTCATCGATAATTTTTGGGTTTTTTGGACATCGTTATCATCAGTCAACGGCTTTTGCCAATCCGCCATCTTGGATTTTAAGACCACGATATCGTGCTGTTACATCTTCAAACGTAGAGGGCAGCAACACACGACCGTGTAGCTGAACGATATATGTGTGCATGTGAAGCCCAAGCGCAACCCGGCCGGCCGGGTGCGGGGTACAATCGAGTGTGCTGATGTCGAGTGCAGTCACGATGTGTGAATTGTCATGATAGTAGCGAAGTGAGATCGTGTTTTCTGGGGTTTTGTGGCGATTTAATATTCTCATTTTGTTGTGATTTTGGAGTAATTTCTGTTGCTATTCTGTGTTTTTTGAGGGAAAATACATTTTCCGTGATTTTCCATTTGAAATGCCACTTTCCGTTTCAAAAGGCCCTTTCCGTGAATTCCGTCCGTTTTCCGCGATCGCGGAAAATCACTGTCCCTACAATCATAGAAGTTGTAATTACATTGCACAACAGGTGTGATAGATCATTCAATAATAATTGTAATGCAGAGAAACTATCAAATATGTTGGTGAAACGCAGCAAAACCATTCATTTTGAAATAGTAAAATAATTGAATCGATAAAGATTCTGCCACGTCAGGTCATCCATAACTGGACTCGTATTCGTTGTTTTCAGACCCTTATAAACATTTTGATACATTCTATCTCTAATCTATGCAAATCATTTGTCAAATCGTGTGTTTCGGTATCTAAAGATTTTAAAAATCTTTGTTAAACTATATTTTGATGATGATTGGAACCATAAATAAACATATAATTATTATTATTTTACAAAGAAAAGCATTGTGGTTTACTTCCGTAAACAATCAAAATTTACTATCCCAGGGGTACCCATCTCAACGTCCACATGCGATTTTTTAGTCATGAAATGAATTATTCATAATTTCATTTTCTCAGCAATTGAATGCTCCAGTCTTCATAGTTTATGCTTGGTACAGATTTTGCCTCTGCTATTATTTTGATTAGATGTATTTCCAAATTCATCACAATAATTGCAGTTTAATCATAATTTTGCTTTTTGAAAATTATGTTATTTTGTGACTAAGGCTACGTCTCAATGGATTTGGTAAGAGTTCCATACGCACCCCCCACTAAAATTGAAAATAAAAACATGGAGAAGGTTCAGAATAATATATCTAGCCCTAATATCGAACATATATGATGGGGAAGTGGAAATACATACCAAAATATGGCTTTATTCCGTCAAATTTCGAGCGAGATCTTGTGCGTGTAATTGTCCATAGACATCGGTTTATTTAGTCAGTAAAGGGTCTGCGAGTCAAGACTAGTCGAACTATCGGCTGATAATCGTAAAAATACCCTTTCTGGTATCAGCGCTTCTCGCTAGCATAGCGGGAAAGGTCTTGACTGCAGATCAAACGAGGTGAGTTCGAGTCCCAACTAAGGTAAGCAACAGTAAAAAAATGATAGAAAAATCTGAAGTGAACGAACCGGAAGTCTCAACAATCTTTTGTTATTTTTGGTGGGGGGTGCATATGGAACTCTTTCCATGGATTTTAGTTAGGAAGGCTTTCGTGAAACGGGTTTAGTAAGATTGGAACTAACTCTGTGGTTGGTGGACAAAGATATGACTAACTTGTCCAGGTGTTGAGAAACGGGCCGCAGGTCTCAGTGAGTCAGTTTCCATATTCGTTATGTAAACTAAATTGAAATCTTTTTATTATTTTTCTAAATTAAAAATAGAGATTGGAAAATGATAATTTGTTGATCTTTTATTTTTCACCAATAGAGGGCCTGCACAAAAATATGCAAAAAATTGAATTTTTTTTGCGTTCCGATGAATACATAAAATATGAAAAATGATCCCCACGTTCATTTACATTACTAATGAAATATAGGATTATAGATTGCAAATTTGCAACTGTTTGAAAATTAGTATATTTTGTTAAAAAAGTGGAATTTTGACGACTTTTTAAACTATGTCCTACATAGACCAAAAGCTTCGGTCTCTGTTATGTTGGTTGTTCAGCTGAACTCCGTTGGCTTCACTCACTAAATACAGAGACCGAAGTTCTAGCGCGATCTGTACAGGGGACTCAATGGCCATATGTTTATGTGTATTAAGTTCGGATAAAACAGGGCAGTGAAGTTGCGCGACAGCCGAGGTAAGTCACTGTTTTTGTTCCTTTTAACTTGATTTTCCCCGTTTTTTGGCAATTAATGCCAAGAGGGAATATTAATTTGCATTTCGGTCGCGTTAATTTTCAAATGTTTGATTCATTAAAGACAAAAATTGAAGAGCCCCGACGGGGGGATTTTGCATTGTAAGTCCCCTAATGGTGGCTGCACGATAGCGAGCCGTCTGTGTATGAGGAGAAATTAAAAAAATTAAAATAATGTTAAAAAACTCCTCGAAACAGACGGCTGCCAGCTGTCTATGTCCTACACTGCATAGGTCTACATTTAGATTCCCCACAGGCAAGGTGGTAGCAGTGAACAATCCTAAAATTCCACATAAAATTTTAGTAGACAATGTTCCTTATATTTCAGAGCTGCCAACTATGAGAATTTTACAATATTTTGACAGTTTTGTGGGATTTTTGCATGAGAATATAGAGTAAAGTGCCCAAATATCGGACACATAACTAATTGGACCAAAACAAAAATACCATCACTGATTCAAATAAAAATCATGTGTATTTCCCTAGTACGAATGTTGAATATTATTTATGTCATTAAAAAATAGAATTGAAAAAAGTATGGTATTGGTAAACAGAAATTATTTACTTATTACGAGAAGGTTAGAAACTAGTTGTGCACCGCGATAAATTTTGGCAATTTAAGTCGCGCTCTGAACCCCAAAATAATTGCTTGAGATTGTTGAGAAAATAACTTATTTCAGCTGCGCAAATGCCGATTTTAATTATTCTATCAATAATTTTTAATTACACATCGGTAAATAATAATTATTTACTTACCAAACGGACTTCTTTCGGCTCTAAACATTGGATTTCGTTCTGAAAACGAGCGTGAGCGTCAACAACACGCATTTCCAATTCAATCGGCTGACATGTCCGATGTTTGGGAGAGTGCCATATTTGGAAGGGTGTTGAATTTCCCGCTGTGGGGAAGCCCCGCAGCAGCCATTGCAGATTTTCTTGCGAGAGATCGAACATGTGCGATCTTGGGGGCAATATTTCCAGCGAAAATCACTTCCCCCTTACAAGATTTTTTTGGGTCATTGATCTATTGGAGTCCATAATTAGCGAGGGTCATAGGAATCTTTGGAAGTCAAAATCATGGATTTTACCCATGGATTTAACCCCTGGAATAGTTTTTTTGATAGATCTACTGTGTGTGCAGTTCAGTAGCAGGTATGCTCATACATGTATATCACATGCATGCAAGTTCCCCGCCAGTGCGGGTCCATGTAGTTGTGCGGAGGGAGTTGAAGTAATTTTCGTCCGATATTTGGGGTTTTTACTCTATCTATTCTAGAGTTTAGACTGAAAAATCCGCTGTTTCGCAGGAGTTTTGAAACATTTTCTGATTTTTTTAGTCCTACTACACAGACGGAATTCTCCCATAAGACTCTTAGTGCCGGTGTTTCACTTGACGCTTAACTGTAGCGTCTATGGAGAAAAGGGTGAGCTACCGCACCCTCTTCGATTACTCTTCAATTCCCCCGTTTGACAGAGAAAACAAAGCGTGTGAATGAAAATTAACAAAACAATCAGGTTACCAGTTTCTTGAAATATATGATTTAAGATCTAAAAATTTAATTCCAAAGAGCCGGTGTGGGGTTCCAACGATCGGTCATCGTCATGTTTCTTTTGCAGCCAGAGCACACGAATGCGCCAGCCAATCACGTTCATGTTACCATTTTTATTTCATCATAAACTTTACAGAGATGCCAAGTTCAAAGACCAGCTATGCATGAGATTTTCTCTTACTCCGCATGAGATCATAGGCATTGTGTATATCGTATGTGGGGATAGGCATTGTACTACAGACTTGAGAGATCTGGGGGATGAGCAAGAGTCCCAAAGGTGGGAATGTCCTGCCTAGTAAAGTGTGAGACTTGGTACAATGTACATGTATGTCTGTTCTTATTAACCCAGTTGGGATTTTATTTAAAAGCTAAATAACAATACTGACTACCAAGTGACCTACGCTCAACAATTTTATCACCAGCCCTTTCAGGGAAGTGCAGAAGAAAAAACTTTCCCAGGGCGGTAGGAATAAATTACAAGCCTACAGCAGGGGCCTATATTGTTATTCTTTACAGTTATAAACAGTAGGTTTCATTTTATCAGATAAATATCAGAAATGAAATAGTTCTACTTGGACTTGTTTTTATTGTCATCTGAGAAATTAGGCATGGAAAAGACTTTTTTGAAAATATCATTTCATTTTTATATATTGGCAGGAAGTCAAACATCATGAGCTCATCGTCATGGGGAATTCCCCCTCCACCTCCTGCTGAGAAACAAGATCATCTATATTTTCCACCTGGGCACCACTCATCCCACGGGGCACTTGCAAACAGTCTACAGGATGGATATGCACCAGCTGGTTATGCAAATCAACAGTCTATCTCTTTAGAGGAGAAGACACCACCCTTTCCACCATCTTCGAATCAAGCAGCAGATACATTTACAAATCAGTACAGGAATCAGAACCTGCCTTCAAATGCTTCCTGTAACAACTCCTTTCCACCTGCACCATTGGAAAACTCTAACGTGATGGCTCATCCGAATCAACGAGTTGGTCAAGGTTTCCAGCTCCAATCTAGGCCTCCACAGTATCAGTCTATGCCTCCTCGGCCACCACATGGTAGTCAGTTTTGGCCGAGTGGTCCCAGACTCAACTCCGCACCCCCTTGCCCCCCACCTTTTCCTGTTCCACCTCCGCATCGGCATGAGCATCATCCAAGGAGTGATGGCAGAGTTCAGCCATCCACCAACATGGTGAGATACAGCCCTTCACTTCCTCCTCCTCCTCCTCGAATGTTCTCTCATCAGCCTCAGCATCGATTGCCAACAGATTCATCCCCTGTTGGTCCAGTGCATGGACGGTGGAACCCAGGCCAAGGGCCAACGAAGGCCAACTTTCAGGGTGAAAGTGTTGATAACGGTACCCAAAACAACTTCTCATCACATTCCAAACAATCCAGCGGCAGAAGACTCCAGCATGGAGGCTCCAATCCGGCTCAGACCAGACTCCAACCTTACCAGTCCTTTAGAAGCAAGCCATCAGATAGGAGTAACCAGAACTCGTTCCCTGGGAAACCTGGGATAGTACCGGGACAGGGTGGACTGCATGCCACTGGGCAGGGTATAAAGACAGAGGGTGACCAGCAAGAAGTGAAGGAGAGTGAGGATCAAAAGTGGGTCAATGAGAGGTCAAAGTCCCTCATAAAACGTGGTGTATCCAAAGAAGCAACCAAGCCAATGGTAAAGGTATGTGAGTTTCCAAACGACGTCTAGTTGGCGGAAAGGAATTAGAATTCAAACTTAGGTCTGGTCCTGTTGGTAGAAGAGTGTTTATTCTTTTAAGTTATTCCACATAGCTTTTACATACCTTTATGTCAGCCACACAAGAATTGAAAATTACCATACATGTGCAACCGATAACCCTTCTACCAGCCAGACAATGAAATATTAATATTGAATTTAATTAATCAAATTGAAGATAAGTGGCAATATTGATTAACATTCTAAAGATCATTTTATCACTCACTTAAGTCATTTCTATACCTTCTTGCACTGTTGGTTGTCCCGGATGCAGTATGTTTCGAATCGGGTTATCAATCAATCCATCTATCTTTCCCTATTTCACTCCTTCATTTGATAGCTGTTTGATGGATCAATGGTACATGTATGCATATGGGAGGGAATATGATCTTATTAGATTTTGGGTCATGAGATAAAAAAGTATATTAGAAAGTCAAAAAGGGGCCTAAGCTTTCGAAAAAAAAAGTATATTGTCATAACCAGGCAAAAAAAAATTATATTTAGGGGCTACTTTTCACAACCGAATGCCTAAATCTGCAACATTGGACAAGCTCCATCATTGGTGTGAATAGGGGTTTTCCTGGAGAGCGTTTCATCAACATTTTAGTCCGAAAAGTTGTTAAATCTTACATCTTTTCTTGATTTTGATTGGCTGAGAAGCACTGTTACTATGGTAACTGTCGGATGAAACAGGACTTATCGGATTAAATGTCCGACATGTCCTTTCATTAGACGCTTCCCAGGGCCCCCTGCTCCCTTGTAATTTTTTTTTCTGGTTCTAACTTTAGGTCATTACATAAATATGAGAATCTATCGGTCTTAAAGGACAAGTCCACCACAACAAAAAGTTGATTCGAATAAAAAGAGAAAAATCCAACTAGCATAACACTGAAAATTTCATCAAAATCGGATGTAAAATAAGAAAGTTATGACATTTTAAAGTTTCGCTTAATTTCACAAAACAGTTATATTCACATCCTTGTCGGTATGCAAATGAGAAGACTGATGACATCACTCACTCACTATTTCTTTTTATTTTATTATATGAAATATGAAATATTCAAATTTTCTCCCTGTTGTCGAGGTGAAACAACGATTCATTCCTCCCTGAACATGTGCAATTAGCATTGTTTAATACTATATGGTTCAATCAAGTTGGTCCGTATCGTCAAATCTTTAAAAAATGAAATATTGTATAATTCAAACAATAAAAAACAAAAATAGTGAGTGAGGGACATCATCGACTGTCTCATTTGATTGTCACTGAGTTGTGCATTTCACTGTTTTGTGAAAAATAAGCAAAACTTAAAAATGTCATAACTTTCTTAATTTACATCCGATTGTGATGAAATTTTCAACATAATGCTTGTTTGATTTTTCTCTATTTATTCAAGTCAACATTTTTCTGGGGTGGACTTGTCCTTTAACATTTAAGGATCAACCCGCACAGACTCTGATCCAATGAAGGCTTTACCCAAGTAGACTGGATTGAAATTGAATCTAAAAGTATAAGTTAAAATTGTCATGTTTCTGTTAAACCACTATACATGTATACTGGTGCAAACTAAAAAAACATGTTGAGCATTTTTTTAAATCAGGATTTCGGTTCATCTTCTGAAAATATCAATTGTCTTTTAATTATGATACATGCTTTCTGATTATAAAGTGTTTTATACCTAGGTCCATATCCCTAATTCCCTCGTTCTCTTTAGATATCTGAGGCAAGGATGCTCTTGACCAAATTCAAGCATATGCTGGATCAGCTGAAAAGGAAGAAAGAAGAGGCGTCAGAAACCCTGATGAAGGAGAATGATGAAAGGAAATGGTTTCAGCTGTGCAAAGAAATGGATATGCAAACGGTACGATTGATTTTATCGGAGATACTAGTTCCTTTCTTCATAGCATATACAGTGCAAGGAATTCCTGCATTCAGTTGAAGCTCATTTGGGAAATAAAACAAAATCTTCATGTAATGTTAATAGAAAATGAAATATTACCAAGGTTTCCCTTTAAAAGATTGGGCAGTGATGGATCTTGATTCTACATGTGTTGAAGCTGTTAATATGGTATGCACAAACAAGTGTTGTCTGGTTTGCATTGTGTGTTACCTGCTGACCTATGATATGAAGACTCGTCATCCCAGATTGCTTTTTGCAAAACTGTAATCCAGCTTTTGTTCACCCTCATTGTATTCAAGCAGCAGTGACCTTGGTTTAAATCAATAAATAAAATATGAGTAACGCACGACTTATTATCTTACACTGCCCAACTTTGGCAAAAGGAAGCAAGTGACACATCAGTCAAATTTGAGTTATTGTTGTTTCTGAAACACCCTTTGTATGTTGCACGTTCAGGCAAAATTTGGGGAAGAAATTACCCTTCTATGGAAAGATATTGAAGAAAATATGCTGTTAAATTGTATTGACGCCTGTGTAAATGACGAACAAACATTGCTCATTTACAACAAATGATACTTTTGTATTAACTTGCTTCCTTTTGCCAAAGTACGGCAGTCCAGCCTAAATATATGAAAATGAATCTTTCTATGTTGATGAGGGAATTAAAAGATTATCATTTTTCTTTTTTTTTTCATTTTGGATTTTCTCCTTTAGGAGCACTTGTCGAATCTACAAACAAGAATAAACAACCCAGAGTTTATCAAGGGACTCACACGGCAGATAGAAAGAAGAAGAAGGAAGAGGGTAAGCCCAAGAGAAATGCATCATCAAGAGGGATGATATTTTACGCACACTGGTCAAGGTTCCCACAGTCATGGAAAATCCTGGAAAAATTTGTGGTCATGGACATTCAGGGAAAATACAGGGAATTTGGAAAATTTGTGAAAAGTCATGGAATTGCATTTACCTCTTAGCTGTGGCAGCTTTCCAGTTTGTCGTGTCTCGCAACTCTCATACTCTGTGATCATACTCTGCTTTTATAATTGGGGTTCACGATTTCCATTTTTCCCAGTTTTGTGACATCCCAAATTTTACATAACTCCCGTGACGTCACGGGAAGTCATGGAAAAGTCATGGAATTCTGTTTTCAAATTTCTGTGGGAACCCTGACTGCTAGCAGGCGGTACAACGACAACATTCATCACATAGTTTGGGTGACCCTTTTATCCACCTACAGGACAAGTTTACCCTGACAAATAGTTTGTTTATTCATAAATCAAAAATTTAAAATTCCAATAACTTTCTTTTAATCTTTATTGGATTTGCCTCAACCAATATTTTACCAATACCTTTACCAATATATATATTTTTTTTTTTCTGGTATTTTTACAACAAACTTTTCGTCAGATGGATTTACACGTAGTCCTTCAAGCAGTAGCCTTTTTGCATTCAGCCGCAAGCATGAGAATTCACTCTTATTGGCACCATTCCTAAAGAGTTATTTGTGCAGATAACTCTCCTATTGGCAACAGAAAGCCAAAGTGCAGTCTTGAAAATAAAGTCCATTTGGCGTTGTGTGAGAATTACCTGGTATAACTCAGAAAATTCCTCATTCATGCATGAATGAGTAAAAATAATTTGAAGAAGGGATTAAAAACAGTCAAGTCACCGTTGAAGATATCTGAATTTCCAAAAGAAAATTACATGTCTAAAAAGTTCAATCTGCTCTTTAAATGATACAGAATCACAGAAAATGGTTGAGAAATAGAAAAAGAACTTCTGTTTATCCAAAATAATGCTTGGAGACGTTTATCAGACTACCTGTCAGACATATTCAACATTCTGTTTTGTTTACGATCAGCTATGCACAGTCGTTTGTTAACCGTATGATAGCTGCAGGAGGGAATCTGTGAAAACACACTTGTTTAATGAAATTATGGAAATACAAGCATTCTTTCAAACAGACAGAACTTTGTTATTTCATGACCATTTTCTGTGATTGAGGTATCAAATTAAAGAATGGATATTGACATTTTTAGACATTCGATTTCCTTTTGAAATTCAGTTACCCCCGACAAGTGACTTTTTTGTATCCTCTCTTCAAATTGTTTTTACTCACTTATGAGTGCACGTGGAATCGTCTGAGTTATACCTGGCGAAGGAGCAGATTCAAAGCTTTAAAATGATAGGTCATTTTTTATTGTAATAGTGATAGAGTTTTAATAAATGGTCAATGATTCCCTGTTTAGTTTAGTTTAGTTTTTTACACATTTATGAGTATATAATAATAATGATAATAATAATAATATTAAAACTAATGATTATAATAATGATAATAAGAATGATTATAATAATGATAATAAGAATAATAGTAATAATAATAATAAGTATTATTAAATTTATATATCACATATTTACTGAATGCCATGAATATTATATTTTTCATTGATTTAGGATAGGTATAGGAGACATCGTATGGAGGAATGGGAGATGAAAGAAGAGGCCCTCAGAGTACGGAATGAGAAAATCAACGCTTCTCTGGCTGCCGCTCTCCAGTCCAAACAAGAAAAAGAACAGGTATGAATTCTAGAATCTTACTTATTTATGATAAAATAGTCAGTTCTTGTATAGCGCATAACACATTATAAATAACGTCTCTATGCGCTTCCAAAGGACTTGGATATTATTACCCCAGCTGTAGCTCAAGCAGCCTTTCCAGCACTCGGCATTTCAAGGAATAAATTCCTGCCAGGTACCCATTCACCTCACCTGGGTGGAGTGCAGCACAATGTGGATAAATTTCTTGCTGAAGGAAACTACGCCATGGCTGGGATTTGAACCCACGACCCTCTGTTTCAAAGTCCAGAGAATATTCCACTGTGCCACAACGCTCCACATATGATTTCCTTAAATCTTTTACTTCCACTCTATCGTTTTCGATTAAGGGTATGAATTAAGCTTGTTGTTTGAAGAAAAATATTGCTTATGATGGAAAAAGAGGTATAACCTATCTCTTCGTGTGCATAATCAACAATATCCATTATTTTTAGATGCAATGGATGTTATCAACTACAAATAAAGAAATCTAAATACCTTGAAGTTGGTAACTAAGTGGGGGCGTCATGTTCAAGTCATTACCACTGACTTTCGATAGGAGGGACGTCGGTTCGAATCCTAGCCATGCTGTGTTTTCTTTCAGCAAGAAATTTACCCACATTGTGCTGCACTCGACACAGGTGAGGTGAATGGGTACCCGGCAGGATTAATTCCTCGAATGCACCAAGCGCCTTTGAGCAGCTAGAGGTATAGCCGTAGTAACATATAGAGAGCCATTGATAATGGGCACCTTATAAATGCTATATTATTTTTATTATTAACATATAGGTTAATAAATGTAGTATCGTCCAAAGAGACAGCATTTAAAAGCAATTTAAGAAAATACTCAGTAATTTGTCTGTATCTGACGGTAGAAAAAGTGAAGAGGAATGATAGGGTGTCTTGCACTGTGGGTAAGGTTGTTGTTGTTGTTTTTATTTCCGTAAGATTAAAAATATACAGTTTTACAAATAAAAATGTACAGATATACAAGCAAGATAAAATTACGGCTGGTAGCCCATATTCAGCTGCAACTATAATTGTTGCTGCTGTTCTTCCATGGGACCAGTGCAATGTAAGACAATTAATATGACAAATCATAACATGAAATATAATCCATTGATAATGATAATTGATAACGAATTACAGAACAAAACTAAAATAAAACAAAGTAAAACATATATGAAAAGAAAGAAAAAAAAAATATATATATAAACAACATAAACAAGAGGTACAACTTAATAAAAACTATAGTGTGTAAAGTTCATGAAGGTGATTTCTAAAGTTAGAGTGGGAAGTTGACCCAGATTAGTGGGTAATTTATTAAATTTTGAGGAAGGTAACTGATGAAGTTCCCTGTGATGTGTAGAAATTTGTGTACATCATTTGGGTAGCGGAATTCAGAAAGTAAAACTAGCATTATAGGTAGATACGTCTAATTATTGATGTTAAAGCGACCTTTCATTGACAAATCATGGGGAAATCAAGGCTTATCTCAGAACAGATAAGGGATTCAAGTATTTCACTCGGCTGCATGCCTGGGGGTGTTATGTAATAGGCACCGGCATGTCTGGGAGGTCTATAGGAGAGCAATAGTTCGTAGACTAACCAACCAGAAGTAAACTGCGCGTTTCACTTTGAAACATGTAACTTCACAGAGGTTATTTATTTTGGTTTAGCAATCCTGCTATGAGTCTAGGAATTGGGATTGTTGGAAACTGGAACTGCGATGATCCGAAGTAAATAACCATCACGAGTTCGGTCAAATTCGTGCTGTCCGTACTTTTATCGCATTAGTCCGACGGGCGCTTATGACGGACGGATTATATTATGCAAGTCAATTGGCCTTTTGCAAATGTTGTATTGTTTCAATTTCCCCATGATTTGTCAGTGGCTGGGCCCTTTAAATTAAGATTTGCAGCACAGAGTGGATCCATCACTTCATGCCTTCATTTTGATTCTGTTAATTTATGATTATTTTGTACTTTTAATTTAGAATTGAAGTTTATTGGGCCGTTATTCTGAACTTAAGTTTAACTTTGATAATTTAGTGTACTTAGTTATAATATTAATAATAACGGTATATTTACCCAGGGTAGCCACTTCAGTTCCGAAAACTGTTCTCCCAGCGGGCCCTGCTATTATTATTACCCGGCTAAGCTAGGCTACCTATTCAGGTGCACACAGCTTTTTGAGGAATTACTTCCTGCCGGTACCCATTTACCTCACCTGGGTCGAGTTAGGACTTGTTTATGCCATGTTACTAGCCCATATATTTCTTTTCATCTATTCTTGCTGTTTGTTTGTTGCAAAAGCTTATTACTAGTATCTTAAGCTCTATTTTAGTTAACCCCAACTTTTTATGTACATCTGTATTTGTTTTTAAGCGAAGTTTGTTACTCATTTGTATTTCTTCCATGCCCCTCAAGGGGCTATTCAAAAAATAAAAATCCCTGTTTCACTCTATCACTGTAACTAGATCACAGTCTAAGTCTGAGCTAAAATTATAACATACTGTAATTGCCAAACATGCATTTTATGATTTTTGCGAGTTGGGATCTTTCTAATGTTTGAATGATGAAGACAAATGTTTGTCTACTGCCAATTTGTCCACTCACCACATGGTCTGTTTTCATTTAGTTTATTAAATGCCATTTCATCCATCAACATTTCGTCTAACAACCATTTGGTCCAATCATCACTTCGTCTACCTACCATATCCTCTATGACCAATTCGTCTCATAACCAGTTGGTCTAATATCCATTTCATTTTCATTCATTTTGCACAATAGACACTGAGTCCAATTAGACCAAATGGTATATGGACTAAATGGCTATTGGACCTACTGGTTATTAGACGAAATGGTGAGTGGACGAATTAGCAATTTTTTGTAGACCATGTGAATATTGGACGAACTGATGGTAGACCAAATGATAGTAGACGAGTTGGCAATTGGACAAATTGGCATTAGACGAATTGGAAATAAACCCCCATAGTTAACCACAACTATAGGCTGTGGTTTAAGTTACACTAGAGCTCAGAATATGGGCTACCAAGTTTTGCACATTTTCCTCCCTCAGGAAGAGGTACTACAGAAAGAAGTAGATCAGGTCCTCTCGGAGGTTCGTAGGAAGAAACAGGATGCTAACAAGACCATGGAATTATACCGAGCTCTTCGAAAGCTAAGGCACCTCAGGAAGGAATCTGCTGAGAAAAAAGGTAATTGTCCTTGGCGATTTCAACTTATTAATTTCAAATATACATCAAGTTTTAAAGGCATTGGTTGCCACGGATTTTACTTTTAAAAATATCTGAGCTGTAAGGTCCCAATTATTACGTATGTCTGTGATATCTCATATAATGAGCCCTAATAAACTTAAAACCTGAAAGTCGTTAGTGCTTCAAAAAGTTAAAATGTACAAGTGATCAGGCATATATATTTTTTTTCATTTTCGGGGGCTACTTTTCACAACTTACTGGTTCAATCTGCAACATTGGATAAGCGTTAATATTGCAATAAATTGGGATTTTCCAGGGCTCCTTTTTATGGAGGGGGGGGGGGGGGGTTCCAGGGTTCCCTTGAGCATCTTGGGGGCATAATCACCCTGAGCCATAGGGTGATTTTTTTCCCTGCAAGTGACTGGAAACACCATCCCAGCTTTGCATGTTACAGATATATCGCAAGAAATTTTGGACGGAGGGCTTTTTAGGGTTGACAAATGCCTTGTATCCTCCAGAAAAGGTGGGGTAAGTTGTGACACTTTTTGCTTTTTGCATGTTAGAATTGATATGATTAATAATCTTGTAGAAATAAGTCCCTTGCCTTAAAATTTAATTCTGAAATATATACATATATAACTTTCTACCCCCACACTGAAAGTCATTGTCCCTTTGTAAAAAGAGGTGTCATATGGCTCAACTTGCCCCATCTGTGGGGTAAGTTGAGCCACTTTCTGGGGTAAGTTGAGCCACAAAAATTATGTACAAAATGTATGGGGGAAGAACCAGCATGTCATTTAAAGTCTTTTCACTTGCTAATTCTCTATAAATACTAACATCCTCTAAAAGGAAAAAATCAGTCATGTAAATTTGCTCCTTTCTGCCTGCATATTGATATCTTTTTTAAGGTTTTTTTTTTTTTTTTTTTTATACATTACCATAAGAAGAACCATAGCTCAACTTGCCCCATGTTGGCTGGCTCAACTTACCCCAGTCCGAACTTAATGCGATAATTTCGCATCCACACATTTCATATGCATCCATCATATAAAAGACTATGACAATAATGAAGATCCATACCTGGACTAACAATGTTGTTCTTATGACTTTATTTTATTTAAAGACGTGTGTGTGTAAAAAGCACTCACCCTTTTTTACTTTTTTGGCTGACATATGTATTTTCCCCTCTAAAAAAGTACTTTTTGTTTCAGAGTTGAAACAATGTGGTGGGGTTAGGGATTATGCAATGGGTCATCAATACGTGACACCACCACAATGTCTGACTCATTCATTATTGGCCTGGGGCTGGTGGCTCAACTTGCCCCTATGCTCAACTTACCCCACCTTCCCCTACACTTTATGATAAATCCAGTTTTTAGGTACTAGATGGTGTTGGTAATTCCATTCATCAATCTTCAAGCACTAAGATGATTTCTCGCCCTACTCTTATTCATTTTTCACGTCTGTAGTTGGATACAAAGCACCAAAAGTGTTGGATGAGAGGTTCGAAAAGAAGATGTTATTCTTGGAGGAAATGATGAACAAACAAAAGCTGTTGTATGTCGAAGAAGAGAAAGCCCTTCAGGTAGGAGGAAGTCTATGTTTTATCGTTATTATATAAACTGTTAAATACACAGACCAAGTGTTGGAAGATAGTTTGTATAATATGATATACCATTGTCTACAGACATCACTCGTGCTATTTCGTAGACTCTTCATCCCACCCACGGACAAAAAAATCTGGTAGCTTTAAAGCACACTTAACTCACATTGATTCACATAGATACATTGGCCCGTATTCTGAAGTTGGGTTTAACTTAGACCATGGTCTAACTCTGTGCTAAAATTATGGGAAGCCAAACGTTTTAAAATTTTGTTTACAGTGAATGCTTCTCATGCTTACTGTGCTCTTTACTAATCCTTAAATGGTGAAGATAACTGTCATACTTATTCTTCCCAGGCAGTTAATAATGTTTTGGGAGTCAAATGAGCTCATACATTGAATCTCTACTGTTAGAGATTTATGTAACAACTGGCTTTCCATAGTTAAAACACAACTTCAAACCAGAGTTTAGATTAAACCCGACTTCAGAATACAAGCCATTATGTTATGATAATAATAACGCTTATTTACCCAGGGTAGCCACTTCAGCTGTAAATTGTTCTTCCAGCGGGCCGTGCATCACATAACTTATTATTATCCTTCTCCATTCTCATACGTCAAGCACCTGGGGGCCGTTTCATAAAGCTGTTCGTAAGTTAAGAGCGACTTTAAGAACAACTGGTGATCCTTTCTTGTGGTAAATGGTACATACACCAAAACGTTCATTGGCGAGGGTTTTGCATGTAAGAAAGGATCACCAGTCGTTCTTAAAGTCGCTCTTAACTTACGAACAGCTTTATGAAACACCCACCTGGAAAGAAGGCAGAAGGTCCAATTTTTGTCTCACCTGCATAGCAGAGTGAGACTATAGGCGCCGCTTTTCCGACGGCGACGGCGGCGGCGGCGGCGGCGGCGGCGGCGGCGGCGGCGGCGGCGACGGCGGCGTCAACACCAAATCTTAACCTGAGGTTAAGTTTTTGAAATGACAGCATAACTTAGAAAGTATATGGACCTAGTTCATGAAACTTGGCCATAAGGTTAATCAAGTATTACTGAACATCCTGCCTGAGTTTCATGTCACATGACCAAGGTCAAAGGTCATTTAGGGTCAATGAACTTAGACCATGTTGGGGGAATCAACATCAAAATCTTAACCTAAGGTTAAGTTTTTGAAATGTCATCATAACTTAGAAAATATATGGACCTAGTTCATGAAACTTATACATAAGGTTAATCAAGTATCACTGAACATCCTGCATGAGTTTCACATCACATGACCAAGGTCAAAGGTCATTTAGGGTCAATGAACTTTGGCCGAATTGGGGGTATCTGTTGAATTACCATCATAACTTTGAAAGTTTATGGATCTGATTCATGAAACTTGGACATAATAGTAATCAAGTATTACTGAACATCCTGTGCAAGTTTCAGGTCACATGATCAAGGTCAAAGGTCATTTAGGGTCAATGAACTTTGGCAAAATTGGGGTATTTGTTGAATTACAGCCATAAATTTGAAAGTGTGTTGGTCTAGTTCATAAAACTTGGACATAATAGTAATCAAGTATCACTGAACATCCTGTGCGAGTTTCAGGTCACATGATCAAGGTCAAAGGTCATGTAAGGTCAAAGAACTTTGGCCACGTTGGGGGTATTTGTTGAATTGCCATCATATCTCTATAAGTGTATTGGTCTAGTTCATAAAACATGGAAATAAGAGTAACCAAGTATCACTGAACATCTTGTGCGAGTTATAGTAGTTTTCAAAATCAGCACTGCTGCTATATTGAATCGCGTGATGCAGGTGAGACGGCCAGAGGCATTCCACTTGTTTAAGTCTTTAGTATGACTCGCTAGGGATTGAACCCTTGACCTCCCTTCATGGGGTGGGTGCTCTAACACTGAGCCACAAATAATGAATATCAGTGAGTGCATTAGTAAAAATGATATGCACGAGGAACAGTTCTGAGATAACAAGTTTGTGTAAAAATACCCTATGAGTTTAAATAATTCTCATTTATTTATAGTTGATAATGACTTGAGATACAATATAGAAAGAGGTATGAATTGATGTCTGATGATTCAATGAATACATAGTAAAATCATTCTCAATTTCATGAGAAAATTTGATTTTATGGAATTTATTTTGCATGTACATGAGCGATTGAGGAGCTGCTACTTTAATTGTGATGTCACAAAACCAAGAGTTTAGAAATCAAATGACTCTTCTAAACTTTGATGGTCTTTGGCCAAATCTTCATCAGTATGCCTGTTTTGTTTTCCTTTTATTTAAATCAACCTCATACCTGATTGAACTTTCCCTTTAATATCCAAACCGCCATTCCTCCCACTGTCAGTCTTACTCCTTGATATATTTTTTTAAGAGGCTGCCATCATTACCAAGCCTAATTGCTCATGATAGTGGTCTCCTGCATTCCTCTAAATTATCATTATGTTAAATGAATAATATATTCTGTGATTTATTTTCATTGCTTATATTACGACCAACATATTGTTGCTTTGTTATATTCTCTGATGTGAATGCAGAAATGAAATCAAATCAACATCAAATACATGTATGTTCTTCTACAGGTGATGTTAGAGGAGGAACATGAAGAAACTAGAGAAAAGGCAAGACAGAAGAAAGAACTGAAAGACAGGAAAAAGGCAGAAAAAGCATGGGAAGAACAGGAGGCGGTAATCTTTGGAAACGGTGAGATGCACTCTAATTCAAATTCAGTAAGGTTTTATTGTCTCGCCTGCATAGCAGAGCGAAACTAAAGGCGCCTTTTTTGCGACAGCGGCGTCATGAACATTAAAATCTTAACCAAGGTTAAGTTTTTTAAATGTCATCATAACTTAAAAAGTATATGGACCTAGTTCATAAGACTTAGACATAAGGGTCATAGTGTATCACTGAAGATCCTGCCTGAGTTTCAGGTCACATGATTAAGGTCAAAAGTCACTTAGGGTCAATGAACTTTGGCCATGTTGGGGTTATTTGAGGAATTGCCATAATTTTAAAAGTTTATGGATCTAGTTCATGAAACTTGGACATAAGAGTAATCAAGTATCCCTGAACATCAAAGTTTATGGATCTACACGTATGTAGTTCATTAAACTTAGACATAAGGGTTATCAAGTATGTTTTGCACATTTCTTAGGTCACAATTATATATGGTCAAAGGGCATGTTGGGTCAATAGACATAGTATTTTATTATCATATGAGTGTTTTTGTGAATAATTATTCAATAGCTGTTTTCATATCCAGCACTGTTGCTATATTGAATTGCGTAATGCAGGTGAGACTGCCAGAGGCGTTCCACTTGTTTTTAACTATATGCACTGCTTTCCGACGGCGGCGTTGGCGGTGGCGATGATAGCATCGTCAACATTGAAAGCTTAACCAAAGTTAAGTTTTTGAAATATCATCATAACTTAAAAAGTATATGGACCTAGTTCATGAAATTTGGACGTACATGTATTACTTAACATCCTGCCTTTCATTCAGGTCACATGACCAAGGTCGAAGGTCAATTGGGGTCAGTAACCTTAGGCCATTTTGGAGAAATCAAAATCTTATAAGGTTAAGTTTTTGAATTGCCGTCATAAATTTTAAATTATATGGACCCAGTACATGAAACTTGGACATAAGGGTACTGGTGTATCACTGAACATGCTGCCTGAGTTTCAGGTCACATAATTATGGTCCAAGGTCATATAGGGTTAATGAACTTTGACTTTGGAGTTTTTGTTAAATTTCCATCATAACTTTGTACAGAATATATGGATCTAGTCTTGAAACTTGGACATAAAAATAATCAAGTATCAAGGTCGAAGGTCATGTAAAGTCAATGAACAGTTTTATTAGGTGGTCTGTCGATGACAGATCACCTCTTGATTTCGCTAGAATTTTCTTTCTTTATTTATTCTTTATTTATTTTTATTTCTTCCGTACACTTTTTTGTACACGCGTTCACTCGAAATCGACATGGTCAATTTCCTTCAAATTTCTGTCAGTCATCAAGCCCTATGATTTCAAGTTAAATCAACTTTTTCAAGGTCATTAGGTCATCGTGACGTCATCCAGGCGCCATTTTGTAAAAATCAGGTCATTATCATATCTCGATAACGAGTCATCAAAAATCAACTCTATTTGGTATACATCAACTTCAGGTCAACGGTCAACTAAAAATTTCATCAAATTCCGTGCGCGCACCTCGACGCGCACGTACGCGCGCATTAAAATTTTAAAATGCTCAAATTCGTTCCAAATTAATTTTCCATACGTTTCAGGCCATTTTAAGCATTTTGCAAAAAAACGCGCGCACGCACATGTGCGCGCGTTTTCGCGCATAATTGCATCTTCCAACATAGAATCGCCAAATTTTTTCTGTCATCATATTTGGCACATTTTTTCAAGCATTTTGATACCTTGATCAACCTTCTACGACAAGTAATAACGAAATTATCACCCGTTAAACTTTGCAGCACGTGTGCGCGCGAGCTCTCACTACAGGCCATATATGGGCAAAAACATGTCTATTGAAAATTCACTGTAGCTCTTTAAATAGTCCGTTGACCCCAATTTTTTTTTTCATATATCGATAGAGTATGAGTTGTAGATTTGATTTCATGTCACCATTGTCCCTCAATTTGATCATGACGTCATCAAAATTGCGCCTAAACTGAAAATTTCATTTTTTCAAAAATGACGTCATCAAATTTATGCAAATTTGATCATAACTCCGTGAATATTGATCATTTTTCGCCCAGATTTCGATATGTTGTAGTTTAGAATGTACTCTTTCTCGTCAGTAACCATGAATTTTCATTTTGAAAAACGCATCATGGTGTAAAATTGCGATGAAAAGAGGCATGTCATTTTTCCTCATTTTACGTGTAATCTCTATGGGACATGACTTTTTCTCAAAACTAGATTCTACATTCCTCTATTTCGTGAGCTATATCTCCATTTTTTCTTGTTAGTTATCCCTGAGCTTTTGGTATGATGTAGCTGAGATTCTAAGCTTTCGGAAGGGTGCCCTCCATTTTTCGATCAGATGCCAGGATCATGCCCGTTTTTCGCTTGCAAAATTGGATTTGTAATTCTCAAATTTGCTTACGTGTAATCTCTATGGGAACGTGTAATCTCTATGGGGAATATCGTGGCTCAATGGATAACGCACTTGACTTGAGTTCTCGGGGGCGCAGGTTCGAGGCCTGGGGGTGAACAAGATGATTTTTTTTTTCTTTTTTTTTTCTTTTTACCACCTCGTACATGATCCTTTATGATAATTAAAAGGTATGAAAGTTAAAATTTAGCAAGATTAAACAGATTATAATTACTTTTTTCATATCACATGTATTTTCATATATCAAAGAGACCCTTTTCACAGTGCTTTATCATCTCCCGTCTTTCACAAGTATTCCATCCATAATGAACATTCCGTTGTCATCATGAAGATCATATTGATCTGCTTGAACATGGTAATAGTGATCATGATGGCGAGAATAAGGACAGACCACCTAATTCGTCCGCATGACGAATTAAAATCTAGTTAATAATAATAATAATAATGAAACGTTTTTGTATAGCGCAAAATACATAAGCAAAGTTGCATGTCTCTAAGCGCTTATTCCTTATTCCTTATTCAAAATGTGAAGTTAGTTACTTATTCCTTATTCATAATGTGAAGCTAGTTATTTATTCCTTATTCCTTATTCAAAATGTGAAGTTAGTTACTTATTCCTTATTCCTTATTCAAAATGTGAAGTTAGTTACTTATTCCTTATTCAAAATGTGAAGTTAGTTTCGTGTTACTTATTCGAAATACGCTTCGAATAAGTAACTACGCATTTCGAATAAGTAGCTACGTATTTCGAATAAGTAACAACGTATTTCGAATAAGTAACTACGTATTTCGAATAAGTAACAACGTATTTCAAATAAGTAACTACGTATTTCGAATAAGTAACTACGTATTTCGAAAAAGTAACTACATATTTCGAATAAGTAACTACGTATTTCGAAAAAGTAACTACATATTTCGAATAAGTAACTACGTATTTCGTAAAAGTAACTACATATTTCGAATAGGTAACTACGTATTTCGAATAAGTAACTACGTAAGTAACAACGTATTTCGAATAAGTAACAACATATTTCAAATAAGTAACTACGTATTTCGAATAAGTAACAACGTATTTCGAATAAGTAACTACGTATTTCGAATAAGTAACAATGTATTTCAAATAAGTAACAACGTATTTCGAATAAGTAACTACGTATTTCGAAAAAGTAACTACATATTTCGAATAAGTAACTACGTATTTCGAATAAGTAACTACGTAAGTAACAACATATTTCAAATAAGTAACTTCGCATTTCGAATAAGTAACTACGCATTTCGAATAAGCAACTACGCATTTCGAATAAGTAACGACGTTTTTCGAATAAGTAACAAGTAACTAACTTCACATTTTGAATAAGGAATAAGTAACAAGTAACTAACTTCACATTTTGAATAAGGAATAAGTAACAAGTAACTAACTTCACATTTTGAATAAGGAATAAGGAATAAGTTTCTAACTTCACATTATGAACAAGGAATAAGTAACTAACTTCAGGGACCTCTATAAAAGAGGTATTTTTATTTGAAAAGGGGCATATTTTCCACGAGGAATCAGGGGGGGTGGGGCAAGTGCTCCTTTGCCCTCCCCCCTCCCGGTTCCGCCACCCCTGATTCATTGTTAATCACTGAAATACTAAATCTGCCAAAAGTAAGTCTCAGTTGATATTGTCCTCTGCAGCAAAATTTAACTCCGAAGTTCAACGGTACTTTACTTCGTTGGTGGGAAAACCCACTTCTTTGTATTCCATGACAAGTTGGCGATAATGTTGCCGATCTACCCAACCAGAAAATCGGGAACTATTTGCCATTATCATATTATTTCAAATAGAAAATATACAATGAACCGAGAAAAGCTCGTGAAAATAAAGGGAATGCTTGTAAAGAGAAGAGAACAAAGGATAGAGATAATGGAGGAGGAGAGGAGAGGCGCCTGTATGGCAGCACAGCTAAAGCTGGGGTAATAATAGCAGCGCTTTGTATCCTCAGGCAAAAAGCGCTTGAATCCAGCTATTCATATCATTGATATATTATTCTTGTTGTTATTATTATTATCATTATTGTTGTTGTTATTATTATTATTATTATTGTTGTTGTTATTATTATCATCATTATTATTATATTTATACAGACCGGTATACTTGTAATAATTATCAAGTTCCCAATAGAACATCTTTTGATACCACAATATGTTACATAATCTAGAAACCAATGTATACATTACTGACTCCGCATTAATGATGCTAATATACATTTACTAGTTGTATATAAATAAATAAATAAAAATTCATAACCAAGATGCTAAAGAATATGGAGATGATATCCATATCACCCGTTACATATCCATGAATGCATGAGGACATGAGCATAGGCCTACTTGTCTTGCAAAATAATTACTTAATTCTAATCATATGGTTTTAAGCCTACAGTTCAATTTGTTATCAATACATTGTATATCATCTTCCTAGTTTTTTGGTAAACTTATTAGTTTGGAAGATCCAGTGCCTGGAGGGTGAATGAATCATCAACGTGACCTACGGGTCTCCCATGTAGACAACTGCACCGGGGTTTTTCCCAAGCTGTTGCGTGCATAATTACAGCCGAGGATGAAAAATATTCATTCCAGTCAACCTATGCGCTAAATTTTAGTTTGATGTTGATTGACAAAAGTGTGTGCATACGATTAGCAATTAAACACTGGTTCTAGGAAGGGCAACTTTTGAATTCTCTTTTCCCGAATGAAGAAGAAAATCACTTAACTTTTGGAACTATTTGGCTGGTGGAAAAATAAGGTCTAAGTTATTGTTTCAGGTGATGAATTTTATCCCGTCACGGGTATCTTCATATAAGCAGATTTTTCTTTAAAATGAGCCAGTCAAGGTACCCTTTTCTGGTCAGATTTGGAATTTCAGATATATATCCGACTCACCGGAGTAAACATTCGACCCTCTGATTTTATCCTTATTGTGTGGTCTGTCTGTGACAGATCACCCATTAATTTATCCCCAAAAAAAATTATTTATTTTTGTAGCAAATTCTTGTCGCCAAGTTTTCTCCGAATTAGATCTATAAATTTTACTGAATTTCATGTCATCTATAAAGTCTATCGACATGTCATAATAAGCTTTTCAAGGGACCCCAATTTTACTATATTTCAATGAAGTATAAATCATAGATACGATTTTATGTCTCATTCGACCCTCAATTAAATCAAGACGTCATCAAAGTGGCGTCGGAACTAAAAATTTCCATTTTGCGTGTTATTACGTCATCATAATTATGCAAATTTGTACGTAAATATTGATAAATTTTCGCCCAATTTTCGATATGTTGTAGCTGATTGCTTATTCTTTCTAACGCTTTCCCTACATTTCTCATTTTGATGAACGAATCATACTGAAAAATGGCAATTTATAGGGGCATGTCATTTTTGATCGTTTTGCGTGTGATCTCTATGGGAGATTACTATTTCTGAAAAAAAATTGATTCTTCATTCCTGTATTTTCATGAGCCACATCTCCATTATTCATCGTCTGTTCACGCTGAGCTTTGAATATATCGTAGCTGAGATTCTAGCTTTCGCGAGTGTGCCCTCGATTTTCTGATCAGATGCCGGGATCATGCCCGTATTTCACTGCAAAATTGAGTTTGAGATTCTCTTAGTTCAGCACAATTGGTAAGGCATCAGACTTGCGTCTCGAGCAGTCATGGGGGCATGGTTTCGGGTCCGTTCGTGGGTGAACGTTTTTTTTTTCTCTCTTTTAACAATTTCGCGCATGGTCCTTCATGACCATAAAAGGGAATAAAAGTTAAAATACTGAACAATCAAAGATATTAAAATCACCCTTTTTATTATTTTTTTTTATAATCTAGCTCTATTGGTGATGAGATTTTTTCAAAAGATTGATTGCTTGATTGCATTTATTCTTTTTCATTCCAAAATTTAACAAAAGTTACAATGTATAGCAAAACACAAAAATATAATATACAGAAATGAAAAAAGGGAGCCCATTGGAAAGCAAAGCTTGTTAGTATGGGTTCCCTGCAATAAATAGTTAATTAAAGTATATCTTTGATCAATGAAATTCAATTTGTAAATTAAAAAGGTTTGTACAATGACAAAGGATACTAGTGGGGTCAAGCTTTTTATGCCTACTCACTATGTTAAAATTAACAAAAAAATATTATATTATACCCCTGCTGTGTAAAAAAAACCCTGAGTTCAGCAGCCTGTTGCATAAAACCCCCTACCCGAGAAAACTCTGGCAAAAACCGAAAACCAAGGCCAGTCTGACCTCTGCCACCGACTTCAACATAGGGCAAAAACTCAGGTAAAATACTTCTGAGTCCTCCCAGGCAAAAAGCCCCATGCAACAGGCCCCAGGAGTGTGTGAACAGACAATCACTTGGACAAGACAGGACGAATACTAAAAAACAAGACAAAAACAAAAAAGGCACACACACACAAACAAAAACAAAACAGGACAGAACAGGACAAGACAGCAAAAAAAAAGGAAAAGAAACAAAACAAAACACACTACAAAACATAGACAAACAGGAAGATTAGTAAAGCAATAGAACTAGACATTAATATGATAGGAAGAGAGAGAGAGAAAAGAAATGTGAGAGGAGAGGGGGAAAGAGAAGAAGGAAGAAATAAGAAGGGAAGAACAAAAGAAGTGGTAGCTGCTTTACACAGAAATGTTTGAGTTCTGGGGTTTATACCCAAGGATAAGAATTTTCTTTAACCCTCGACTGAAACTTAAATGTGTTGGTTTGTTACGTAATGATTCTATAAGGGAGTTCCAAAGTTTGATACCTGTAAAAATAAATGTTTGATTCAAAAGGATGGTTCTAGCTCTTGGTGGATGAAAGAGCCCGGCGGACCTAGTAGGATAATGATGAATATCGACATTTTTAGTAAACATGGAATAAAAAATATTTGGAAGTTCATTTTGATCTAAACTATACATGAGTTTTCCGAGATTGTATCAATACAAGTCACCAATCTTCAAAATATTATATTTATAGAAAAGTTCGTCAGTGTGTGAACGAAAATCTGCATGACAAATAATACGAATAGCCTTTTTCTACAAAAGTAAAATTCTGTTCAGGAGGCAGTCAGCACAATTTCCCCATGCTGTTATACCGTAGTTTAAATGAGGCAGGATCAAAGTTGAATACAAATTAAATAGTACATGTATATGAGTGGGAAAAAAAAAATTTACTTTGTTTATGATACAAATATTTCTCGAAATAATTTTTACAAATGTGATCTACGTGTTCTTTCCAGGAAAGATTATTATCAATAGTTACCCCAAGAAATTTAGTACTGCCAACTCTTTGTAAATTAGTATTTTCGAAAATTATATTACCTGGAAGTTCATCTATGATATTACTAAAGAGTATATAATTTGTTTTTTGGAGATTAAGGGATAGTTTATTAGCTTTGATCCATTCAGATACATGTACTAGTTCGTGATTAATGGTGGCAAGCAAATGGCGTGGATCCTTATGGGAGAAAAAAATATTAGAATCGTCAGCAAACAGAATAAAGGATAAATTATTGGAGGACTTACAAAAATCATTTATGTATATAAGAAAAAGTAGGGGACCCAAAATAGAGCCTTGTGGAACCCAACAAGTAACAAGTTTTGTTTCGGAGTTAAAGTTTTCGACAGAGACAAATTGTTTTCTATTGTCTAGGTAGTTCCTGAACCACTCCAAGGCTATTCCCCTGACTCCATAGTAATTAAGTTTGTGTAATAAAATTTCATGAGTAATGGTATCAAAAGCCTTGGAGAAGTCCAGGAACACCCCAACAGTATGTTGAAACTTGTCGATTCCGCTGGCAATCTTATCAACTATTGTTAATAATGCATGTGTAGTATTATGATTTTCACGTAAACCAAATTGCAAGGTATAAAATAAATCATGCAAATTAAAGAATTTCGTTGTACGAACAAATATCAATTTTTCAAGTACTTTAGACAAAAGATGATTAGGATGGAAATAATATTGATGTTGATGTTGATGATGATGATAATTATGATGATGATGATGCTAATGATAATTATAATGATGAATATGTTGATGATGATGATGATTTTAGTGATATCTATTTGAAGTTAGTTGACTCTATGGAAAGTGATGACAGACCACCTAATTCGTCGCCATGACGAATTAAAATCTAGTTATTTTCATATAAATGGTGTTTTTTGTGAATAATTATTGGATAGTTGTTTTCAAAGTCAGCACTGCTGCTACATGTTGAATCCCGTAATGCAGGCGAGACTGCCATAGGTGTTCCACTTGTTTCTTATATTTTATTTGTTCTGATTTTCAGCTGAAGAGGTAGAACTAGGACATCCTTTATTCATGTTCAGACAGTTTTATCAACAGGCAAATCATGATCTCCAGTCATTAATTAATATCAGGTTAGTATCTTAAAACTTGAAAGATCGTAAACATTGGCTAATACTGCAAAGGCCCTTTATCCAAAAAAATATTGACCTTTGATGTGTGTTGTAAATTAGAGGGAAAAAATAGTGCAGACGCATTCACAATAAAAATCTATCATTCATGTAATCTCCTTTGGATGCATAATACATTACAAATTAAATATTGTGGTAGGCTAGCATATGATAATTAGCCTTAATTGCAAAATCAGCGATACAATTTCTTCATAAAAAAAAATTCTTTAAAATCTACTTGAAGGATCTTTCTGATGAGCTGCTCATCTGTGACGTCATAAAATCAAAACTTTAAAAGTTCATGAATCTGTTACTCTTTGACAGGCTTTCATCAGATCTTCAATATTTTTCTCTATGTTTTCTGCTTAATTAAAACTAAGATAATGATGAAGATATTAGTCATTAAAAAATATAATTATTTTCAGCTTGGAGTACCCCTTGTGTAATAAGCAACAGTTAAGTAAGTTTTAGTTTTCAGATCTTTTTATTCTGTTGTACAGTTGTACCAGTATCCTAATAGTGTTACCCTATCTCTTTTTGTCTCTGCAGACGCCAGTGGGATACGTTTATCGTTCCAGAGTCCGATCTAGCAGGATCAAGAATTCCAGTGTCATGGGTAATGCCCTCGGACCCTTCGAACCACATCTGGGAAACAGCGATCGTTGATTCCTCTGGCACATGACACTCAGAAACACTGTTGAAGGGCGTGATCAGCCAACGTTCACGTCACATCTAAGGAAACGGCCATAGTTGATTTCTCCGGTCCATGACACTTGGGAGACATTGTCGAAGGCCATGTCTTGATCTGGCCCTTCAAATCACATCTGGGAAACAGCGATTGTTGATTCTTCTGGCACATGACACTCAGAGACATTGTTGAAGGTCACGATCAGCCACCCATCAGGTCACATCTGAGAAACAGCAATTGTCGATTCCTTTATAACACATTGCATTCGGAGATATTGTCATAGGACATGATCAGCCATCCAAGTCACATCTGGAAACAGCGATATTGATTCCTCTGACACATTGCAGTGCACTCAGAGACATTGTCGAAAGAAATGATCAGCCATCCAAATCATATCTGGGAAACAGCGAGTGTTGATTCCTCTGGCACATCATACTCGGCAATAATGCCTCTGATCGATCAAATCACATATTGGAACCAATGATTGTTGATTCCACTGGTAAATGATAGACAAACAAAGGATAGATAAGAGACCATGTTGAAGGTTAAGGCCTTAGACCTTTCAGGCCACATCTAGACAAACGTGGTTGTTGATTTTTCTAGTATATGGCACTCGAGAAAATGTCAAGGTCAAAGGTCGAGGTCACCATCATGAGATTAATGGTAAAGGTAACATTTGTAATGATATTATGAAGGCCATGTCAATTCGAATCAGTGATAGGGCAAAATGCCATTATGTGACCAGAGCTGCAAGGATTGTCTATTATATTCTAGGTTTTAACGTCATCTCAGTGAATATAACAGCATTACATTCACCGAGGTAACGTCTGACAGTACTTACAAGCTGCAGCATTGCAATCAGGTAGTTTGCTTGATGTACAGACTAGCTGTGTATTTCAATTATGACGTAGACATATTGGAGCTGCTAGCAAGCAGTACGAGTTTGAAGGCCTCTGTCACATCAAGCATTGCATGTGACTTGAGGGCAACTATTTTTGCTACCCGCAGGTCGCCCGCATTGACAGTATCTCACACACAGTTGCCCACAGAAGCCCACACAAGTGTGATTTGCATGCAGAAAAGTTTTGAAAATACTAAAAAAATTGTTGCAATGAGTTGCGGGCAATCGCCCTCAACTCATTCCCAAGGCTTGCATGGAACGATGTGACAGAGCGTTAACTTATAATGTAGCTATTCAGACTCTGAGGGCGAATCTACATACACGTAGACTATGTTATGTAACAGATTTCACCTGACTTTTTGTTTCGTAAGTAACATCTCATCTTACCTCCAAAGTAAGTATCTTTCCTCAGCGCTGTGCACTTATGGTAAAATATAATCCTTGGAGAAAATATAACTCTGTTGGGGAAATGGAATGTTATATTCAACCTCAAAGCAGGCATTATCTTATACTATGCATTGAAATTATTTTTTCTAGTGATAACTGAAGTACTGGTCATGGGATGATTTTCAAACTTGAATCATGTCGGCTATGCAATGCATATTGGAGGGATGATGATTAGATTTGGGGTCACAGGTTCAAAGGTCACAGAGGTCATTGGTCCATAGATATGCTGTCCTTATAACTACTAAATAGTTCTTTAAGGATTCAACTTAAGAATTCATTCCATGTTAAAAAAAATTGAATGGTAGGTTTGCTTTGTTTTCAAATGAATGCCTGATATTTGTTGAAATGGATTTGAAATTAATATGTTAGTAAAAAACACAATTTGTCTTGAGAGTCTGTCTGTGTACTTGAGTTGTACATGAATATGGTACAGCAGGGAGAGGTGTTAGGTCATTTCTTGAAGTATACCATCAGAAAAAATGACACACCTAAATATATGAAAAAACTCGTCATGGACACAACTATTTTTATACCTCTTTGCCCCCCATTGTCAAAAAGCAGTGAATTTGTACATGCAGAAAAAAATGGCATCTGATAAAACGGAACAAAATACTCTATTTTCACAATAAAAAGGCAAATTCGTTCTATTTTTTCCACAATAGATGTCACTAAAAAGGGATGACTCTTACTTTTATAAAATCATTCGATCGGACAAAATTAATTTTTAAAGTGGCTTTTGAGGTGTGTCGGAAAGGGGCTTTAAAAATCCAAGTCTTATTAAGAAATTGAAAGGTCACCTGTTTTAAATTTTGACCCTGACCCTACCAAAAAAAAATCAACCTTATAAAAAGGGGGGGGGGCATGAATACATTCAGAGTATATGTGCAAGATGAGATAAAAATTGAGATAAAGAAAGAAATAGATTGATAGATGTCGAGGGAAGGAGAGAGAAAGAGTGAGATTATTTTGTAACAAAAATATATGTGGGTATTAAGGAACAAAACAAAAACAGCGTCCACGCCTAATTATTTTTCTTTTTCTTTGAACTGTTTGCTTATCATATTTTTTGCTTTGTTTATATTAGGCCTATTTTCTAAAAAAAAAACATAATTTTGACAATGATAAGTAAGTAAAATAGGTGCTTGTTAACGTTGTTCGCTGCTTTTTCTTATACTTGTACCTACATCTTGAAAATGAGTTTTCCACTGCTGGCTAGCTCGGCACCGTTGCATATTATGGTAACTTTGCATCCAATGGTAACTACCATGATAACGCTGATTAACAGCCAATCAAAATCAAGGATTCTATGCAAGTTACCATTGGATGGCTAAGTTACCATAATAGTAACTTTTTTGCAAAGGTGCCCTGGTAAAAATTTCATTAAAAAAGTTTAATAAATTCTAGAGGTAAATTTCCAATTCGTCTACTGTCAACTCGTCCACTCACCACATGGTCTACTTTCATTTAATCTAATGCCATTCCGTCCAACATTTCATCTAACAACCATTTGGTTCATTACCATTTGGTCCAATCATAACTTTGTCTAATCACCATTTCGTCTATGACCATTTTGTCTCAAAAAGTTGGTCTATCCATTTCAAAGTTCATTTTGCACAATTTAACACTTTTTTTGTCTTAGTCCAATTAGATCAAATGGTACATGGACTAAATGGCTATTGGACCAACTGGTTATTAGATGGAATGGCATTAGACTAAATGAAAAGTAGACCATGTGGTGAGTGGACAAACTGATGGTAGACCAAAGTGAGTTGGCAATTGGACGAATTGGAAATAAACTATTCTAGACATTTCTGAATTCAAAACGCCCTTCAAGTTCTACTGGACATATATTTTAGAATATATATCTCCCCTTTATCTCTTCGTTTCTATTGTTCCAGCCTGCTTACTTTGTGCAAGTCTTCAAGCCGACATTGTCAAGACCCATCTGTAAAAAAACCCATTTCTTTTAGGGTCTGTGCCTGCAGACTACACACACGTGGCGTGCATAAATGTAAACAATCGAAACAGAGCCCGGCCCGAGGCAAGGGAAGCTGCATTGAAGCAGCGCAACTCCAAAGTTAATCTAGCTAAGTCTTCTTGTAAGTCCTATTGATTTTCAATGTTCTCATATTAAAATTTGGCCTAAAATTTTGTATATGAGAAAAATCGCATGAAATGACGAAAACTCTGTAAAACTGCATCATGCAGTTGTGTTTAACGTCGACGTGTGCGATTTCTTGTGCACACGAGTGGAACTTGGAAGGGAGGGAGCTCGGGGGAGCTCTGGCCCGCTTCATGGTCCGGAGCTCAGCCTCAGGGGCGGTATTCTAAACATTGTCTTTTCTCCATATTTTATCTTTTCTCAGAGATATGACAAAATCGGTATTCTGGTGGATATCAAAACTTTTGTCACAAAAATTGTCAGAAATTTTGTCTCTTCTCTTTAGCGCGCACCAAAAATAGGCGGCTTTAAATACGCGTAATCCTAATTATATACAACTACAAAAGTACAAGCAAAATTCCAAAAGGTATGACAAAAGTTATGACAGGGCCAGGGGGGTAGCAGTCTTAAAATTTGTCATATCTTTTAGTACCAAATGTCTCGATACCATGCCGACTGAATGTCAAGCATAATAATGATATTATTAATATATTATTTAGATTAGATTGTGGTATTAGCATGATTAGTTTCACTCATCCATGACAATTTTCAAAATTATCTTATGCTACATTTAGTTAGGCCCTACATATTAATTCCTCCTTTTTTTCTCTGTTTTCCTTCCCGTGTTGAGACTAATTTCCCATAGGAGGGGACTCGGAAAACGAGTAATATGCTATTACTCGTTATCCGAGTCCCCTCGTATGAGAAATTGGCAGTCTCAACACGGGAAAGGGACTCGGATCACGAGGAGTAATTAGACAGTTAAAAAGTGTTCTTAATGTGATTTTCATTAATTTTAATGATTCTCAATATAAAAAATATTCATTTATCATCTCTAGGAAACTGTCTAAAAGTGGCAGAGTGGTTTTGAAGAGGAGGGAAATGAGGGGTAGATGAATATCAACGGGTTAATTGCCGTTTTTTTTTATTTTTAGGAGAGGGCACTTGGATCACGAGTAATATAGTAGTCCTCGTTATCCAAGTCCCCTCCTATGAGAAATTTTGACATTTTTAACACAGGGAGGGGACTCTGATCACGAGGAGTAATTAGACAGTTAATAGTGTTTTTAATGTGATTTTCATTAATGTTAATGATTCTTACTATCGAAAATATTCATTTATCAACTCTAGGAAACTGTCTAAAAGTGGCAGAGTGGTTTTGAAGAGGAGGGAAATGAGGGGTAGATGAATATCAACGGGTTAATTGCTGTTTTGTATTTTTAGGAGAGGGTACTCAGTCAGACCGCAGGTCCCTAATGAGCAAAAAGGCCAGATTCATCCAAATCATCTCGTGGCTGAATCCTCCTTGCAAAATCTTGTGATTCGTGAGATTTTCTTTCTCTAAGAATTTACCTGTTTTAACCTCAAGTTAAATGAAATATTATTGCACCATCAGATAGATTTCATATTGGTCATTTACTTTGTATACCATATTTTGATCAATAAGTAAATTTCTGGCCTGAAAATGTGCCTCTTCCTCTGTTTTCTTTTGCAAATTGTGCAAAAACTTTTTATTTTGAGCCTCAATGATATATATATATCACCATAAAGCGAAACTTCTTTACTTTCTCACAATGCCACTCTTGATACGCGGCACCTTTTAATCGGGTCAAGATCACACTTTTCCCACCAAGGTACAAGACGAGATTTCTGAAATTTTGTACTTGCATAAAATCCAGAGTTCTGATTGGCTGGATAAGGTTAACAGAACAACAGGCGCAGGTAATTTGAGGAGATTACCACATGGGAAGTGTGACCTTCCCATGAACCTAGGCACTGGAACCGTTGGAATTTGCCAGTGTGTGGTCTCTTTGACCAATCAGAGTGCAGTATTCTTGTTTTCAAGCTGCTTTATGTACTTGGCCAATGAAAAGTGTGATCTTGACCCGATTAAACCAATTATTATTTTGAAACCTATACCATTTTAAAGCATACATATTCAGCTTTATCATGATCTAAAAATCATTTGGGCTCAAACAAAAATAAAGTGTGAAAATAGCAGCTTTTGTCAGGTGAAAATAATTATTTTCTAGCATATTTTAGATCAAAATTTTAGCCTATATTACAAAATCTTTGAATAAATTTAAACACATGACCTGAAAGAATGATTCTTGTTCTTTACAATGATACCAAAATCATGAAATTCGATGCACAATTAGAGCAGCAATGACTGAATGAAAAGAGGTGTTTTGTTCCGCATCAAGCTCATTAAATATGCAAAACATCTCAAGTCATGAATATCACTTGGATGAAAGAAGCCACTTTCTTGGGACCTGCCTACAGACTGGGACTTGGATCACAAGTAATAGTACTCCTCGTTATCCAAGTCCCCTCCTATGGGAAATTTGACATTTTTAACACGGGGAGGGGACTTGGATCACGAGGAGTAATTAGACAGTTAAATAGTGTTTTTAATGTGATATTTTCATTAATTTTAATGATTCTTATCATCGAAAATATTCATTTATCATCTCTGGGAAACTTTCTTAAAGTGGCAGAGTGGTTTTGAAGAGGAGGGAAATGAGGGGTAGATGAATATCAACGGGTTAATTGCCGTTTTATGGGGGGGGGGGACTTGGATCACGAGGAGTAATAAGAATTTAATGTTTTTAACGCGATTCTTTTAATAATTCATATTATCAAAAATATACATTTATCATCTCTAGGAAACTGTCTAAAGTGGCAGAGTGGTTTTGAAGAGGAGGGAAATGAGGGGTAGATGAATATCAACGGGTTAATTGCCGATTTGTTTTAGAGGGGGACTTGGATCACGATCGAGGAGTAGTTCTATAGTTGTTTAATGCAATTATATTCTATTCATATGATCAAAATAGGAAACTGTCTAAAAGTGACACAGTGATTTAATTTGGATCAAGGTGGACTTGAATCACGAGGATATAATATGCAGACTCTACCTGACGAAATAAAGCAATGGAGACTGTTAAGAAGGACTGCAATTTGATTTATTTAGTAAAGACGTGATATACGAAATAAAGCATAATTGTGAGAAACATGAAAAGAGATTTATTTAGCATATACAATATAGTAGACGAAATAAAGCAATAAGGATACCGAAAAGAAGTAGATGCAATTCTGATTTATTTAGTAAATTAGGAATCGACGAAAATTAAGACTGAAGAGGAATAGGGCTAGATACAATTTTGAAGTTTATTTAGTAAAAACGTATACAAAATAAAGCAAAATTTTGATTGTCAGATAAACATGAAAGAGACAATCCTAATTTAAAAGTAGTTCTAGTAGTTTAATTACAAAATAAAGCAGTAGAGACTGAAAAAGAAGTAGATGCAATTCTGATTTATTTAGTAAATTAGGAATTCACGAAATAAAGCAATAATGGAGACTGAAGAGGGATAGGCCTTTTGAATTATTTAAACGTAATAAACGAAATAAAGCAAACTTGTCAGATTAATGAAAGAGACAATCCTAATTTAAAAGTACTAGTTGACGAAATGAAGCAATAGAGACTGAAAAAGAAGTAGATGCAAATTCTGATTTATTTAGTAAATTAGGAATCGACAAAATAAAGCAATGGAGACTGAAGAGGGATAGATTAAAAATTAGTGTCTTTTGATTTATTTAGTAAACACGTATATATATAGACGAAATAAAGCAAATTTTTTATTGTGAGAAACATGAAAAGATGAATATAATCCTGATTCATGAAAAGTACTGGTTAGCGAAATAAAGCAATAGAGAATGAAAAGAAGTAGATCGATGCAATACTGATTTATTTAGTAGACCCGATCGACGCCAATATAAAATGAAAAGAGACACATTACTGAGAGGTTGGTTGAGACAGGTAGGACATGTTTTACATTGTGAAAAATTGTCCGTGGATCCGAGTCAACGGGGACTTGGATCACGATAATGCCCCTTCATCTATACACAACAAAAAAAGTAAGTCCCCCCTAAATCAAATTGCTGTAATTTTTTAACGGAATAATTTTAAAATATGAAATTTCGTAGGTGGTTTTCTACACTCATTAGGCAACTCCTGGAATAAAATGAGATTCATCGATTGAGTCATGCATGAGTAATCAAAGATTGAATTAAAAATGACTATTTTTGAAAGTCACAAGAGTCGTTTTTCATATTGTGTAAATACAAAGTTGGGCAAAGCTTGTTTTTAGGTGAATTTTATGGTGTTCATGCTGTTTTACTATCCATCATTTTGATTTAGCCACTTCACACAAAATTTTGATATCGTATGTTTATGGTTGAGTGAGCACAATGTTTTGTGACGTATCATCATGGCAGTATCCCCTATACAACTTGTTAAAACATGTTAAAATTGGAAAATGTTGGTCGCTCCCCCAATTACTCGGCCCCTCCCCATTTCAAATTCTGGAATCTGGATCCACCACTGATTTGTCCATAAATTCAACTGATCGTGAGAAATTGTTAGGAAAAGGATGCGTTTATGCATTATAAAGAGTATTCATTCCCAGGTTTTTTAATGTGCTCGCTCAACCATGAAAATGCAAAAAGTTCGGAAGTGTGTGGTTATCAAACTGATGGATGATAAAAACAACAGCAATTAAGTCACATCTGAAACCGAATTTGCTCCCATTATTCACTTTATTACCCCTCAAAATGAGTCTGTGACATTGAAAATGCCTCTTTTCCCACTTTGATGCATGCTCACTCATCCATGATCAATAAACATATCGATTTCATTTTTACACAGAATTCTGCCCATAGGTTGATAAACATAACTGCCAAATGACATTGCTAAAGAAAGCCTTGAAAAAAAGTTCCACCATATTGAATAATGGGTCACTTATTCTTAAACATATGCACCCATAGTGTACACAATGTCTATGAGAGAGGAAGTCAAAATTTTAACAAAAATTAAATGAGGGTTTGTTTCATGGACGTTTTTTTTTTACTTCTGCCAACAATTTTTTCATGAAACTTCGCACATAGCTTAAGATTAACACTATCCAAAAGGCGCGCACACCAAAATAATAATTTGATATGGCACAGAGTGGGGCCAATGCCTTAAACTTTCTTCTCATTTGCATAATTTTCTAATATTGTGTGCTCACTGAAGCATTAGACATCGGGATTTTCATAAAAATCAAATCAAATGAACGATGCAAGGAGGTTTGTGACAAATATCCATAGTTAGCAATTGCATTTTTTCCAATAACCTATAAAAGAGCTAATCGCATTCCACATGTTCATTCAGGCATGAATGTTTAATTAAACGCATTTGAATCATTGAAGCATGTTAATTGGTCATGAACTTAACAAAAAAAGTTGAGGAAATCATTTCAGTTACCAAAATGAAACAATACTTGCCTATGATATTTGACATTCGTATTTTTTGCTTTCATTAAATGTTCATTGATCCGTGAAACGATGAATATTGTTGAAGATACTCTTCCCAAAAATAATTGTCATCATATTCAATCATTTTTATCGATAGAAATGTGTAAAAAATCCAATTATAGAAAATTTTGACTTGTGTTTATTCAACCATGATATTTAGCAAAAACCTTGTATCGCCTATTAGAAAGTACCTTTTACAAGCCTTCTGACTATTTTTCATGATGAGAATGTGGAATTCATTCCAATAAAGTGGAATCAAAATCATGATATTTGGCTTGTGACTTGAAAAGTGACAAATTTGCCTTCTGGCGGTGCTCACTGAAGCATGACATAAGATACGTCCACGACATTTACTCAGGGGGTAGCTTATAAAATTACCTACACGCTCATGTAAAAATATATTAAAAACTCGCATTGGTTAGGAAATTATGGATGTTTGTTTAAGGGGGACTTACTTTTTTTGTTGTGTATATATTGTCGTACTTAGTGCATAATTTCTGTTTCCACATTTTATTAAGATTACTATTGAGACCCCACCCCAATCTACCCCAGTCCCATGTTTCCCTCGTTTTGCATGGTCGACTCCTGACTATTTTTGCCACACACTGTATGAAAAATATATTAGGGTAACAATTTCATTTAGTATTTTTTATATTTTTTTTATTATTCTTTTATATTCATTCTTTTTTTTTCTATGAAAGAAAGGGAAAAAAAAACAACATTTAAATACATATGAAAAAACAAAACTGAGGAATAAGATATCAGCAAACAATAGGGGGATTACTTTCCGAAAACGATAGGGTTGTTGATCGAAGATCTATGAGATATTATATAAAAGAAAAATATTCGAACTAGAGAGGATAACGTTTTAACATCACTATATTGGCTATATAACCTCGTTCGTAGGATGAGTGATATCACTGTTCCCTGATACTTGTATTATGATCACGCATTTATAAGTAAAATCATCAGCCGCAGCACATGGTACGCGACAACCAGTGCCCCATTTCATAAGTAAATATGTGTTGGCCGTGGGGTTAGCCAGGAGGCTTCTAGAGAGTAAAAATCATTTACTAACGTATGCTTACTCTCAACAAAGCCAGAAATTCCTTCCCATTCGTCTGCACGCACCACCCCAAAACCTGAAACTTTTGCCCCCGAGATTTCTTTTTCCTTCTGAAAGATCTAGCCCTAAATCATGTACATGGGATACAACTTAATTTCCGACATTTCTAAGCTATCGATTTTATTTTTTAAACAAGAATTCATCAAAAAATGAGAAAAATATTATGAAAAGACGGAAGAGACTTGCCCAATGTTTACGCCGCCATCTTGTTTTTCCCCAATAGAAGGGGGTGTTTCTTAACAATTGCTGGTCTTCTTTATTTCTTTTAACATATTATAAAGCAATTTTAACATCTGCGTCTATTTCTTGAGAAAAATACAAGGTTTTCTTGATTTTACATTTTCCTCTAGACCCTCAATCTACCCCGGTACTCAAAAGGTAAAGTAAAGTCTTTTAATTGTCATTTTCCTTTGGGAATCTTTTCCAGCCAAACATTTACAAAGTGTGCTAACGCCATTGTACTTTGTTTTGGTGCAATATGAAATGTATGAAAAATAACATCATGTGCACAATATTTCAAAGATTGGTCATGATTACGATGCCTTCTTTTTAGCAGATCATGAATGGAACCATCATGGTGATGATCAAACGAGAATGCAAAGAAGAAGAGGAGGCGGAGGAGGGGATCTCTTGTGATGAATATAAAGAGTTCAAGTCTCGCTGTGGAGGTATGTATATAGCTGCTCCCAGTGCTAGAAGATGCATAAAAGATGGAATAAAATAGTTGCCTTAAGCAAAAAGTTTGGCCTAATTCAGGGGCGGAAATCTCTCTCAAAAGGTATAAAGGGGCTGGAAAATTTGACAAGCAAAAAAAAAGAAAAAAAGGTTATACCCAAAAAGTAAGGTCATCTCGTCCTCAAATGCATGTTTTATTTCGAATTTGAATGATGTATTTCTTACCATCATAAAAGACCACAAAGAGTAGGGGGACATTTGATATTGTGTCCCCCTGGGATTTCCGCCCATGGCCTAATTCTTAGTTGTGTGCCAAAATTGGAGGGGAGCAATGTCTTTTCAGAAAAATAGTAGACTTTAGTAAGTTGTAAATTAGTTGATAACCAGAATTTTTGTGTCCAGATAAAAGTAAGAAATTTGAAAGAATTTTGTAAACCTTCGAACATGAGCTGGATGAACAATGGACCATGTATGACAAGAGCTTTTGTGATATTGTGGCGTAACCGGGCCCTGTCGGGGTAGCGTTCTGCCGTCTCGCAGTCTCCAGAACCCGGTCCACGCTTCTCCTCACTTATATATCTCTTTTGGGCAGGTTCGCTCACAAAAGTCTATTGTGCAACGTGGTACACTCTCTCATTCCTCTTAAATACACCAAATCACCCGCTCACTCACCCTAAATCATGCAAATGAAGCAACTTGGGAGATATTCAATATACAGTTCAACTTGATTTATTCGGAGCTTACATCTTACAACCGCACGCCACCGCAGCTCCCAGCGAACTGACGTACTTCTCAAATAATCGCAAAGCATATCACAACTAAAATATCGCCCTCTACGATTAAACTATGAAATACATGTTAAAGGTATAACTCATTATGCTACACAGCCCCTCCCCAAGTCTGGGCTGTCCTCGGACCAGGTATATTAACAACAAAACATAAAAATGAATTTCTTCAAATGTTATCTCGCTCTTCCAAAGAAGAAAATAAAACATTAAAACATCGTTAAAAGTATACAGGTATATACATTGGCATAGTACATAAAGGGAGTACCGTTCTTACATTAACAACCAAAACAATCTATATACAGAAATAGATAGAAAGAGCAAACAGAGTTGTATTGAGATCAGAAAATGTCAAGATGAGAATGACATAAGAAAGGTTAGAAAAGAGGAAAAGGAAAACATGGAAGCAAAAATATAAAGCATACATCAAGGCATAAAACAACATTTTGAATACAAAATCAAATGCATCAGAGTCTTTTACTGTTTCTGGCACAAAGTTATAGTGAAAGTTATGTCCAATATCTATTCTGCAGATTTCTAAGTGCTAGAGGATTTCTTCTTGGGGTTTCTTCAAAGCGCATGTCTAGAACTACTTTTCATCATCTCGATCTCTCTCTATAAAGACTTCTTTGGAGGCCAAGGCGTTACCCTGTCGTAACAATCAGCGGATGTGCATCCAACGCAATTCCTTCGAACTATCTATCTGAAGAACAACATCACATGCCAGGTTACATTCCGACCTTGGTCACACTCCTACTTCCTGTAGAGTATGTCTTGCTTCATCTCTAGCTGTGCATCCTCCAATAGGACTTCTCCACACTAGACTTTGAAGCCATCGTTGACCAATCGGGCCGGTCGACTGACTGATGCTCTGCTTCCAAGATCTACCTGATCGAAGGTTCTTTCTGTTGGTAACTGCTCATTGCTGATATGTCAAGTTCCACGGCAACCACCCTTGCCTCTGAAAAGATCCAACCAAGTGCCCGATGATCCGTCCTGATCTCCGCCCATAGAAGTTCTGTTGCAGCTCCGAAATACTACCATGGCCCATGACTCCTTTTGAGCCCCATAGTAGTTTTTTCTCTGCTTTCTGAATGCAGTACCCCACTAGCATAGGATATGACTTGCTCCTTCCCAACATAGGACAGCTCCAGTTCCCTCGTTGCTAGTATCTGCATATCCAACAAGTACTTCTCTTCGACGTTCAGAGATCCCCATCTCCATGCTGCACTTATCCTGCAAGGAATTTCAGATCCATTCTTCATAGCCACTCGTCGTAAGCGCTATACATTTACATGTATAGGCGCTATCCACGCTGTCGTCTACACACCGACTCAATAGGCGCTATTCACCCACGTGTATAGGCGCTATCTCCGCCACACACACTCAAGGCGCCATCTCCGCCACACAAACTCAAGGCGCTCTTCACCAACGTGCATAGGCGCTACCTCCGCCACACACACCCAAGGCGCTATTCACCAACGTGTGTAGGCACTATCTCCGCCACACACACCCAGGGCGCTATTCACCAACGTGTGTAGGCACTATCTCCGCCACACACATCCAGGGAGCTATTCACCAACGTGTGTAGGCACTATCTCCGCCACACACATCCAGGGCGCTATTCACCAACGTGTGTAGGCACTATCTCCGCCACTGCACACACCCAGGGCGCTATTCACCAACGTGTGTAGGCACTATCTCCGCCACACACACCCAGGGCGCTATTCACCAACGTGTGTAGGCACTATCTCCGCCACACACATCCAGGGAGCTATTCACCAACGTGTGTAGGCACTATCTCCGCCACACACATCCAGGGCGCTATTCACCAACGTGTGTAGGCACTATCTCCTCCACACACATCCAGGGCGCTATTCACCAACGTGTGTAGGCACTCTCTTCTTGCCTCTCTCCAGGCTCCCTTCCTCTGCGCTATCCACGCTGTCGCCAACACACACACTCCGGTTGCTATTCACCATGTGCATCGGCGCTCTCTTCTTGCCTCTCTCCAGGCTCCCTTCCTCCGTGCTATCCACGCTGTCGCCAACACACGCACTCGTGGTGCTATTCACCAACGTGCATAGGCGCTCTCTTCTTGCCTCTCTCCAGGCTCCCTTCCTCCGTGCTATCCACGCTGTCGCCAACACACGCACTCGTGGTGCTATTCACCAACGTGCATAGGCGCTCTCTTCTTGCCTCTCTCCAGGCTCCCTTCCTCCGTGCTATCCCCGCTGTCGCCAACACACGCACTCGTGGTGCTATTCACCAACGTGCATAGGCGCTCTCTTCTTGCCTCTCTCCAGGCACCCTTCCTCGGCTCTCTTTACCCCTCTCTCCTGGCGATCTTCATAGGAGATATACGTGGCGCTCCCTGTAATACAGGCGCCTAAGTTGTCTGAGCTTCCAATACCACGTTGTTCAATCCCACCGCTGCCACCAGTGTGGCGTAACCGGGCCCTGTCGGGGTAGCGTTCTGCCGTCTCGCAGTCTCCAGAACCCGGTCCACGCTTCTCCTCACTTATATATCTCTTTTGGGCAGGTTCGCTCACAAAAGTCTATTGTGCAACGTGGTACACTCTCTCATTCCTCTTAAATACACCAAATCACCCGCTCACTCACCCTAAATCATGCAAATGAAGCAACTTGGGAGATATTCAATATACAGTTCAACTTGATTTATTCGGAGCTTACATCTTACAACCGCACGCCACCGCAGCTCCCAGCGAACTGACGTACTTCTCAAATAATCGCAAAGCATATCACAACTAAAATATCGCCCTCTACGATTAAACTATGAAATACATGTTAAAGGTATAACTCATTATGCTACAATATCTAATGACCAACAACATTCCATGTTCATCTTTTTGAATAAAGGCTGTCAATGGTGACCTTTCAGTTTGTCCTAAAGGCTTGTCATACAGAGGTTCCATGATATTTACTCTGGCGACAATTGCTCTGAAGGAAAATCTGCATGTTAAGCAAGACACAAAATCTAACCTCCAACACTAAATAAACCCGGATCCTTATCTTTAAATTATTCTGTCCCAAAAACTCTATAACAATCCTAACTCGAACCCCTTGCCCTCTGAGATGTTAAGACCGGAGCAAATCTCGCACGACCAAGTGTTGTGTCACCCATACAGAACCCATGTCTCTCCATCTGAGTCCTCTGCTTGCCATGTAACATGTCCATGTATTTTCCTGACAGCTTTTTATACGCCCGTCTCGACGGGACGTATTGTGGTATCACGCTCGGTGTCCGTCCGTTAACTTTCCTTGTAAACGCGATAACTTCAGTTTATCTTATTCTAGGCTCAAATAATTGTGTGTGTATGATACTAGCATTGATCCCAGGAAGCCTATCGATTTTGAGGTCAAAAGGTCAAGGTCACACTGACATGTTTTCATCTTGCCCTTCTGAAGTCCTTGTAAATGCGATAACTTTAGTTGAACTTAACCTAGGCTCATACATGTATGATTTGGTGTGTATGATACTAGCATAGATCCTAACAATTCTCTTGATTTTGAGGTCAGAAGGTCAAAGGTGAAGTCGCCATCTTCCACTTTTCTTGCTTGACCAATAGCTCAATTTTCCGCGTTACAGACAGGCGTATTATGTCCATGCCTTAGCGACACTCTTGTTTATTTTTGATATCGCAACACAAATTCTTTGAGAATAATGTTATAATTAAGTCAAGGTTTATCCAGTCAGACTACGCCTCCTGAATGTTCGCTACCACACTAAATGTTAATGGGATATAGAAATTTTTTTTTATGCATCCAGCAGCTTGATTGGTGTGGTACATATTAGAGACCAAGTTCTTCCACTAGGCTCATGTTGCTACAAAGCATGTTGCATGAAGTAGATGGTTGTATCCTGCATTCAGTGAAGGGAAGAAAGGTCTTAGTGGACACTGCAATCACACACAAAGGAACTGTGGTTTTAATATTCTTTTTTATATCCTACATAAATTAATCCTGTATAATGATTGGATCAAATGGCATCACATGACCAAAGATATTCTAGCAATGCTGTTGAAATAAAACGCCCAATTAAAAAAATTAACTATTCTGTGACGTCAATGATAGAATAGTGCACTAACTAACCATCATTGATGTCACAGATCATGTGATCTCTCGAACGTAGCGGTGAGTGAGGTGTCTCTACCGGGCAAGTTAAGTGATGGGGGAAAACAGTAATGCCAGTCCAACCTCGAACACAACCTTCCCGCTATACTTACTCAAAGCCTGGTAAATTTGTATACTATCAGCCAGATCTAGGAAATATTACATAACATTTAGATATATCAAATTAATCACGAATACTGAAATTAGGTATGATTTTTTTTCTGTGTTGGTTTTTACGAGGAAATAGAATAAAGATCTAGAGACAAAAAAATGATTGACCGACCACTATTATTCTCTTGCCAATATCTTTTCAGGAAACACAAGCCTTAAGCAAGAAGCAGAGGTGAAGAGTTCCAACTCCATGCAGTCCTCAAGTCGTGGGCAATTAGGAAATGTCCAACCACAAGTCAAGGAAGAAGTGGAAAGTGTGGCATTCAAGCAAGAAGTTGACGAGGAAGCTTTTCCAGCTTCTGATCAGAGTACAGATGAAAGAGTCCCTTTGCCTCCTGGCTGCCACATCAAAGAAGAAGCAAGCAGCGGGATTCTGCATGAAATGAGTTCAGAGAACCATGTTCAGTCTAATCAGCATATCAAGCAAGAAGTAGAGAATGACCTAACGTTTTCATCGGTCACCATTAAACTCATCCTCAAGGAAGAGGAACCAAATATGCCAACCTCTGCCAATGAGGATAGTATCACCCATCCTCCATCGTTTCAGTTCACCATGAAGACAGAACCCGAAAATGAACAGAAGGAAACCGATATTCCACAAAAACAAGAAGGTATGTATACCTCTCGTTCAAATGCGTTGAAAGCTAGAATTCAAAAATGATGGTTGGATGTAGACAGGTACGATCTGGGGGCTGTTTCTTGTGGTAGTTTCTAACTGGGGTTCCCAAGTAGACATGGCTAGACACCTGACCCGTTGCATATAAGATTGAAAAATGCTCTTGTTCTTCTTTGGTTATGACTCCCATATGTTCCGGTGCTCTGAAATTCAATTCATCTAATTCATTTCCCGGAAAGGCATAACAATGCATTGTGACCTACAAAAATTGTTAACCTGAGTAGGTTGTTTATTTTATTTGGTAGTTGAGACTTGAAACATAAAACTCATGAGTCCATCTTCACAACCATAATCCTATTCACCTTGATAAGTTGTGCATTTGAGAGGATGGTGGAATTTGCTCCAAAATTCTGGAAACAATGTCATGATATTAGGCTTGTGAGTTTTAAAAAGTTACAATTTTGCCTTCTGGCAGTGCTCACTTGAACAAAATAAACACTATCAAAAGTAAGATCCCCCCTAAAGAATCCAATCAAATTGTCCAGTATAACAAATCATTCAAGTTGAAACCAAGCATGGGATATAGCTAGGGTTGTTAGGAAGTGTTTTTTTGTCTCACCTGCATAGCAGAGCGAGACTATAGGCGCCGCTTTTCCGACGGCGGCGGCGGCGTCAAACATCAAATCTTAACCTAAGGTTAAGTTTTTGAAATGACATCATAACTTAAAAAGTATATGGACCTAGTTCATGAAACTTAGGCATAAGGTTAATCAAGTATTAGTGAACATCCTGCTTGAGTTTCAGGTCACATGACCAAGGTCATTGAACTTTGGCCAAATTGGGGGTATTTGTTGAATTCCCATCATAACTTTGAAAATTTATGGATCTAGTTCATGAAACTTGGACATTAGTTTAATCAAGTACCACTGAATATCCTACAGGTGCGAGTTTCAGGTCACATGACCATTGTCAATGGTCATTTAAGGTCAATGAACTTTGGCCGTGTTGGGGGTATTTGTTAAATTACCATCCTAACTCTGAAAGTTTATGGATCTAGTTCATAAAACTTGAAATGTAAGAGTAATCAAGTATCACTGAACATCCCCTGTGAGTTTCAGGTCACAAAACCAAGGTCAAAGGTCAGTTAAGGTCAATAAACTTTGGCCATATTGGGGTATTTGTTGAATTGCCATCAGAACTTTGAAAGTTGATAGATAGAGTGAATGAAATGTGGACATGGGTGTACATATAGTTGACAAGTCTTTATATAAGTCACCGTTCAAATGTAATTTATGGTAAATGAACTTGGTATTATGTCATTATATGAATGGTGTTTTTGTGAATGATTATTTTAAAGTAGTTCTCAAATTTAGCACTGCTGCTATATTAAATCGCGTAATGCAGGCGAGACTGCCAGAGGCGTTCCACTTGTTGAAAATTAGCGACATCCCTGACTTAACGACTGAATGAGCACAACATGAACAAAAAAATGACACTTTTCAAAAACAGCAAATCTGCGTATTAATGATTTGTTTTGTAAAAATTACAGTAATGCTTGCATTCACGTCTTAAGAATCACAAATTAAAGACAATATGAGTAATTTTCGAATTCGCAAGAGTGATTTAAATTCATTTCAGTTCATTTTCAATGTGATCAAACATGAAGTGGAATGCAGTTTAAAAGCATTGCCAAGGTTGCACCATGTGCCATCTTGTCACATCCCTTTTCTTTCAAAGGCATGCTTTGGAGATGAAGGGGCGAGCAACATGAGGAGTGCTGTGTGCAACCAATCACAGCGTTTGGTGGTGGAAGTGTTATGGTGTGGGCCGGAATGGCTGCAACGACCAAGACACCGCTCATCCTGATCAATGGACACCTGAATGCCATCAGATACGTGGATGAAATCCTGCATCCATAATGTCGTACCAGTTGCCGCTGCCATTAGTGATGACTTTGAACTGATGGATGACAATGCCTGCCCACATTAAGCAAGAGTTGTAGATGCGTTCTGGTACATGAGGGTATTCAAAGGATGGTGTGGCCCGCCAACTCACCTGACCTTAACCCACTTGAACATCTTTGGGACAAGCTAAAGCTAGCTGTATCTGCACGCATTAACGCCAACACCAACCTTGCTGACTTGGCCCAGATGTTGGAAGAAGAATGGAATGCCATCCCTAAGCAAAGAGCCACAAGACTCGTGAACACCATGAGACGACGGTGCCAAGAAATCATTGACAAACGTGGTGGCTACACACATTATTAAACTGTCAGTATACTGTCTCATAATGCACAAGTCAATAAAGCACAGATTTTGCTGTTTTTGAAATTGCATCATTTTCTGTTTGTGCTGTGCTCATTCAGCCGTTAAGTCACAGATATTTTCGAAAGTATGATTCCTAACAACCCTAGCTATATCCCATGCTTGGTTTCAAATTGAATAATATGTTACACTGGCAGATTTGATGGGGTTTTTTAGGGAGGAACTTACTTTTGATGTTGTATTTATGTCTGTAATATACACTCAAAGGGTAGTTTATAAAATTAAAAAGATTTTTTATACTCCTTATGGCTCAGAAATTATGGATGTTTAAGGGGGCCTTACTTTTTTGTTGTGTATATAATGGAAGGATAAGATGGTTAAAACTTGTTGTAAGCATGATGATGCAGTGCAACACTCTAAGTTTATTACTTTTTCTCTCTTTTCTTTTCTTTACACCAGTGGGTATCACTGACGAAGAACAAGGCTTGGGAGAGCATTCTGTGTTAATCAGTTGTGAAGGTAAATCTCATGGTAATTTACCCTTACGAGAAAGTTCAAATCAATTGTCAAGATCCTCTAAAGGACTATGGCCCCACCCTAATGCAAACTTACTCACAGCGGAAAAGCTTGATGGATTTCCCCAGAACAGAGATCTCAAATACCATGACTTAACCTACACAGGAGAAAAACATTGTGAATGTTTACTCAGTAGAAAGACATTTTCAGCTAGAGATAATGGAAAGATTCATCTCTCAAGCCACTCAGAAGAAAAGCCGTGTGAATGTTCCCTCTGTGCAAAGGAACTATCAAGGACTGCTTCTTATCACCTCCTTGCCCACACAGAAGAGAAGCCACTTCAATTTTCTCAGAAGAGTATTCCAAAGAGTTTCCTACAAACCCACGCCCAAGGAAAATCATATGAATGTTCACTTTGCAAAAATATGTTTACACTTAAGAATAGTCTCAATCTTCCATTGCACACAGGAGAAAAGCCATATGAATGTTCACACTGCAAGAAGGCATTTTCAAAGAAGATTAATCGAAAGAGACATCTCCCAACCCACACAGGAGAAAAACCATATGAATGTTCACATTGCAAAAAGACATTTTCACGAAAAACTGATCTCAACCGTCATCTGCTCTTACACACAGGAAAAAAGCCATATGAATGTTCACACTGCAATAAGAAATTTACACAAAACAGCCATTTAAAGAGTCATCTCCGAACCCACACTGGAGAAAAGCCACATAAATGTTCACATTGCAAAAAGTCATTTTCATACAAGACTAATCTTAACCGTCATCTGCTAATACACAAAGGAGAAAAGCCACATGAATGTTCACATTGCCAAAAAACATTTTCACGAAAGACTCATCTCAACCGTCATCTGCTCTTACACACAGGAGAAAAGCCACATGAATGTTCACATTGCCAAAAACATTTTTACAAAAGACTGATCTCAACCGTCATCTGCTCTTACACACAGGAGAAAAGCCATATGAATGTTCACACTGCAATAAGAAATTTACACAAAACAGCCATTTAACCCTAACTAGGCCGGGCTTTTTTGGCTGTTCTGTGGCTGGGGGGGGGGTTGATTCAACCCCCCCCTGAGATCTTGGCCGCCGATCGCGCGAGCGCCGCAAAAATTTGCACGCTGGTAGTGTGCGATGTAATCTACAAGGCTGTATGGTAAAATTTTCCAAAATAATGAGATTTTATTTTATATGAATTAATTATGCTAATTTATGCATAAATCATACTTTCTGCTCTAATTCACTAAATAAAGCTCCTAGAATGCTAATTTTTGGTAAAAATATTCTTTGTAGCATTCTTAACAATGGCAATTGAAAAAAACTTCCGTTTGGAAATCAATTTCTTATTTATTTTATTGTTTTATGAATTTCTTATGTATTTCCTTGTTTTTCAACCTTTTGTTTTTCTTTGTTTTTCTTTGTTTTTTTCATCAGATTTATTGCACAACCTTTTTGAAGTATAATTATCCTAAAATCAATTGCTTTCAGCTTTTTAAAGTAAAAATAATCATATCTTTATGAATAAGATGAGAAAACTCAATTTGCATTGACTTTGTACACAAAATCACGTTTTGGAACAATTTTTGGTCTGACATGCACTTACAAAATGTTGCGTAATTTCAGAACCGCGTACCCGGGCGTCGTAAATTTGGTCTCAAAAGATGTGCGAGACTTAAAAGTATAAACTCTGCGAGTGGCGCGGTCAAAAAATTTTGCGCGGCGGAATGATCACAGAAAATGTTGAGGGGGGGGGTTGATTCAACCCCCCCCCCCCCGGCCATTTTAGGGTTAAAGAGTCATCTCCGAACCCACACAGGAGAAAAGCCACATAAATGTTCACATTGCAAAAAGTCATTTTCATACAAGACTCATCTCAACCGTCATCTGCTCTTACACACAGGAGAAAAGCCACATGAATGTTCACATTGCCAAAAAACATTTTTACAAAAGACTGATCTCAACCGTCATCTGCTCTTACACACAGGAGAAAAGCCATATGAATGTTCACACTGCAATAAGAAATTTACACAAAACAGCCATTTAAAGAGCCATCTCCAAACCCACACAGGAGAAAAGCCACATAAATGTTCACATTGCAAAAAGTCATTTTCATACAAGACTGATCTCAACCGTCATCTGCTAATACACACAGGAGGAAAGCCACATAAATGTTCACATTGCAAAAAGTCATTTTCATACAAGACTAATCTTAACCGTCATCTGCTAATACACAAAGGAGAAAAGCCACATGAATGTTCACATTGCCAAAAAACATTTTCACGAAAGACTCGTCTCAACCGTCATCTGCTCTTACACACAGGAGAAAAGCCACATGAATGTTCACATTGCCAAAAAACATTTTCACAAAAGACTGATCTCAACCGTCATCTGCTCTTACACACAGGAGAAAAGTCATATGAATGTTCACACTGCAATAAGAAATTTACACAAAACAGCCATCTAAAGAGTCATCTCCGAACCCACACAGGAGAAAAGCCACATAAATGTTCACATTGCAAAAAGTCATTTTCATACAAGACTCATCTCAACCGTCATCTGCTCTTACACACAGGAGAAAAGCCACATGAATGTTCACATTGCCAAAAAACATTTTTACAAAAGACTGATCTCAACCGTCATCTGCTCTTACACACAGGAGAAAAGCCATATGAATGTTCACACTGCAATAAGAAATTTACACAAAACAGCCATTTAAAGAGTCATCTCCGAACCCACACAGGAGAAAAGCCACATAAATGTTCACATTGCAAAAAGTCATTTTCATACAAGACTGATCTCAACCGTCATCTGCTAATACACACAGGAGAAAAGCCACATAAATGTTCACATTGCAAAAAGTCATTTTCATACAAGACTGATCTCAACCGTCATCTGCTAATACACACAGGAGAAAAGCCACATGAATGTTCACACGGCAAAAAGACGTTTTCACAGAAAAGCCATCTAAAGTGTCATCTCCATACCCACTCGGGAGAAAAGCCATATGAATGTTCACACTGCAAAAAGACATTTTCACGAAAGACTGCTCTTAACCGTCATCTGCTAATGCACACAGGAGAAAAGCCACATGAATGTTCACATTGCCAAAAGACATTTTCACAAAAGTCTAATCTCAACCGTCATCTGCTCTTACACACAGGAGAAAAGCAACATGAACGTCACACGGCTAACAGACATTTTC